>NC_043007.1:69808091-69918091 GCF_006345805.1 Octopus sinensis | reverse complement strand
GCTTCGTTTATAAGTTCAGTTTGTCAAGTGGACTTTCAGTTCTGGTGACACGTACATAATTATCAACGATGCCTATAAGTATTTTGAATTTTGATTCTCATAATATGAAGACTTTCTTTGCCAATCTGAGAGAAGTATACGATCTCAGAAAGATGGAAACTCTCTATGAGGAGTAACGATGCCATCATAAAATGGCATCATAAAATGCTAAAACACTTTAGGGAGTTATTTAGCAAATCCTCGAGATTTTCTCCTGAATTGTCGGACTGTAGCCTACAAATTCTGGAGGATGCTAGTTTCCACCTATTCTCGAATATGGAGGAATTTAATAATTACTGTCTGTGAGATAACATAAGGAAAAGCTTCTGGTATTGACAGTTTCCTCATATAAGTCTGTAAACATGCTGGGAAGGAATTACTCTATAGACTTCTCCAACTATTCAGGCAATGCTGTAGCCTCCTACAACTATACAACTAAATAGAGATGGTCACCATTTGCAAACGGAAGGCTGATAGACAGAATTGTGGAAATTACTGGGGATTTTCCCTTCTCTCAATTGCATGGAAAAACTAGCAAAAATACAGCTCAAGGAATTATTTAAAATACCTAAGTTACTGTGGATTTTGTATGTCTAGAAGCATGAATGATATGATTTTTGCAAGAAAAGTCTATAGGAGAACGCATCCTACTTTACAAAGACTTTTGCTCGTGTGGGAAGTGAAGGCTTATAGATTATTTTCAAAAGAAATGGATGCTCAGACAAATTGGTGAAGATTGTGAAGCAATTTCATGAATGTATATCAGTCGCAGTCTCTTTTGGAAGCAATAAAAAGGTCCCCTTTTCAGACATTCATGGAGTAAAACAAGGCTGTGTATTTGCTCCAACATTATTTGTTCTATATCTGCGTAGTGCACTTGAAAAGTTTGCAAGTGAATTCAAGGGTGGGGTGTATATCCACATGAGAGTGGATAATAGCTTGTTGAACATATCTACCCTGTGGTCCACCAGGAAGTACCACAAGATGTGCATTTACGAAATGGTGACTCACTCACTAGAAGATATCCAGAAGATACTACAAATCTAAACCCGATTGTTGGAACATGAAACACCATCCATTGCGGATGCAAGTCGACTTCAAAATGAAAAAGAAATCATATTTTAGACAGTATGTTTTCTGACGACAAAAGCCTGGCGGTGGTGATGGAAAGTTCAATGATTGATTTGGGAAAGGTGACACTAAACTGTCAACAAAATACAAAGTTCACTGAGCAGCAGTGTCCTGCACTGCATCGGCGACATTAAAAAAGACGAAGTGAACATTTCTTGGAGAAACATCATGAACCGAGGTGTGCAGTTTTCAAATATGCCTAGTATTGCGTTTATTGTGATGAATTTGCAGTTGCTTTCAATGGGACATGAAAGCGTTAAGATTCCCAAGGCTGTGATTTGCAGTGAACTGAAATATGAAAGCTGTTAAAGGCAGAGCAAGAAACTCCGTTGTAAGGATGCTATCAAACATCTCAATGCAACGCTCTGATTGCAACAGCATGAGAGACTACGGTGACTAATTGCAAATAACGGCGGATAGCTATAAAGGTATGAACTAATTCAGAATCAAACTGGATGAAACAACAGCAAGTGAAAGAGAAAGCACAAGAACAAGAATCACTACAAAAGAATTAGACACAACATCCTATAATATCTGTGTCAGATTTTAACCCATAACTTTGGTCTACAATCTCATAAAAGAACAAAGCATTGTTGATGAATTCACTTACTACACATGTGGCTGTGTTTGTATAGCTAAAATAAATGTCTTCCTACCAAGTCATACGTGATTACGAAAGACACCCAAGAATGTATGCTTACATACACACACACACACATGTATGTACGTATGTGCATGTACTATTTAATAAAAGATGGACAGACGGTTGCTAATTGCATCAAAGCATTTATAAATTTGGTCCGGTCTGAGTACTAATTGCCTGTATTTTATGCTTATTGACATATTCTTACCCATATATGTATATATATGTGTGTGTGTGTTTGTGTATAATTATAATTAGGGGTCGGCTAATTGCGTGTGATATCTATATATTGCACGCACATTTCAATGACAATATCGCCATGACGTTGGTAACATTAATACAAATGCATATTTGTTGATATATTTCTTTATTACCCACAAGGGGCTAAACATAGAGGGGGCAAACAAGGACAGACAAAGGGATTAATTCGACCCCAGTGTGTAACTGGTACTTTATTTATCGACCTTGGATAAGTATACGTTGATGTTTCATGAGTGTGTCGTTGCGAATATGTTTATACACACACAGTGTTCTCCTGCGATCCAAATTTTCCTCGTTTTTTCAAAATATCAACTCACTCGACGCTTCAGTGTTTGTCTATAATACATAAACTTCCGAATATCTATGTGAATCGAAGAAATGTTATCAACATAAGCAAGGTTTACTGCATCGATTCACTGGATTTTGATTAACAGAAACAAGGACAATTACATCAACACCGTTAACAGCAACAACAACAACAAAAACCTGAGAAGACAAATAAGCTTTTTTAAAAAGAAAAAAATAGGTCTTTTACTTCATATTTTTCTTAATTAAAAATCCTTCCCCCTCTTAAAAGAACCATTTTATTCTGTATACGTAAGAATGTTACTTTCCGAAAATATTGGTTTCAAATTTTGGCACAAGGCCAGCAATTTCTGGGGAGCGTGTAAGTCAATTACGTCAGCCCCACCGCTCAACTAGTACATATTTTATCGAGTCCGAAGGGATGAAAAGTAAAGTCAACCTCGGCGGAATTTGAATTCGGACCGTAAAAACGGACGAAATGCTGCTAAGCATTATGCCCAACGTTCTAACAATTCTTTTTTTTTTTGCCCACAAGGGGCTAAACATAGAGGGGACAAACGGATTAAGTCGATCGCACCGACCCCAGTGCGTAACTGGTACTTAATTTATCGACCCCGAAAGGATGAAAGAAAAAGTTGACCTCGGCGGAATTTAAACTCAGAACGTAACGGTAGACGAAATACCTATTTCTTTACTACCCACAAGAGGCTAAACACAGAGAGGACAAAGAAGGACAGACGCATAGATTAAGTCGATTATATCGACCCCAGTGCGTAACTGGTACTTATTTAATCGACCTCGAAAGGATGAAAGGCAAAGTCGACCTCGGCGGAATTTGAACTCAGAACGTAGCGGCAGACGAAATACCGCAAAGCATTTCGTCCGGCGTGCTAACGTTTCTGCCAGCTCACTGCCTTACTTTCTGAAAATATTAACCAACAGACGGCTTTATCAAAAAAAAAAAGAAAAGAAAACATTAGCGACATGAATCTCACAAACTAGGAGATACGTCCTTTGTCATGGAAATAACAGGTGACAATGCTATAAAAAATTAACCCATGTTTCTTCCATGGTACGGGCTAAGAATTGTATTGAAGAACATGCTATAAACCTTGCAAGCTGATGATAGTGTAAACTGGTTGGTAAAATTTGGTTTTCGTTTTCCTGAAAAACTTTTTGGTCAAGACATTCAATAAAATATATTCAGGAAAACTTTTTTTACATATTCTGTTGTGTCTGGGGAGAGTCATTTTCTTTTTGTGCCTTTTTGGGTAAGACATTCAATAAAATTTACTCAGGAAAACTTTTTGGGTAAGACATTCAATAAAATATATTCAGGAAGGGAGAGTCATTTTCTTTTTGTGCCTTTTTGGTAAGACATTCAATAAAATTTACTCAGGAAAACTTTTTGGGTAAGACATTCAATAAAATATATTCAGGAAGGGAGAGTCATTTTCTTTTTGTGCCTTTTTGGGTAAGACATTCAATAAAATATATTCGGGAAAACTTTTTTACATATTCTGTTGTGTCTGGGGAAAGTCATTTTCGTTTTGTGCCTTTTTACATATGAAAACTTTTCAGTAAAATGTGATTCTCTCTCTCTCTCTCTCTCTCTCTATATATATATATATATGTGTGTGTGCATTATGCTTGTTATACGTTTTATTCACTTTAAGGCGGTGAGCTGGCAGAAACGTCAGCACGCCGGGCGAAATGTGTAGCCGTATTTCGTCTGCAGCTACGTTCTGAGTTCAAATTCCGCTGAGGTCAACTTTGCCTTTCATCCTTTCGGGGTCGATTAAATAAGTACCAGTTATGCACTGGGGTCGATGTAATCGACTTAATCCCTTTGTCTGTCCTTGTTTGTCCCCTCTGTGTTTAGACCCTTGTGGGCAATAAAGAAATATATACGTTTTATTCACTTTACATAAAGTAAGAGCAAGACAGGGACAAAAATAGATAGAGAGATGAGAAACGTTTCTATTGATAGTGTTATAATATAAGTGAACCAACCTCTAATGCAGCCTGACACTCCGGTAAGTAAATGAAATGAGCTGTGTCTTTGAGTGGCACTTTATTGTTTGGTCAATTGTCTATGTGAGTAAATCTTTTTGATTTATAGTTGACAAGATGGAGCAAAAGTAGACATGTACAAATAAACTGAAGAAGTACTGGAAACAAGAAAACGGACTTCTGACAAGAAGAACGTATCAAGACCATAATATCTCCATTATTACTGTCTTGCAAGTTCCTCCAGCCAGTAGTAACAAAATGATCAATAGACTTACTTCTTCAATTCTAATGTAGAATTATGAAAAGGAATCTAATTTATAAACTGTGTGTAATACTCATAAAAATTAAGGGATTATTTGGGTCCTTTTCCTGCATCAAGCCTTGCTCCATTTTCATCTGGTTTCATTTTGTTTTCTGTAATTCTTTTCACCTCAAACTTCATTTGTTTCTTCTTGATCATCTTATTGTTTTCCAGCATTGTGCTCCATTTTACATTGAGTATTGACTTTTTATAATAATGTTTGTCTTTTTTATGGAATCTTTTATCAAGTCAAACAGTTTCTCTGTGACTGAGGGGATTTCTTTGACTCGGAGTTACCAATTGTAAATTTGAAAAGCCAGGACATCACTTCTTCACTCTTAAGCTCTCAATCCCTCACTTTCTATTATTTTAATTAATTTTATCAAACACTTTGTTATTTCTATTCAATCACATTATTTCTTCCCTTTGAATCTAATAAAACTGAAAGAGCTTCACTATGTTACTCAGACCAAATAGTGATGTATCCAGTGGATATACTCAGCAACCATCTTAGCACCAAGCTGGCAGAGAAGACAGACACAATAGTGTTAGTGAGAGAAATGATTGTGGATACTGATTCAGGTAAACACAATGACTAAGGTAAAAGGTGGAGATACCTGAACAGCTAAACACAATGTTTTAATTTAGTGAAGCTCAACTGTTTTTAACAGACAGAAATGAAGACAAGGAATAATGAGGTGAGTAATGGAGTGAGAGAAGCTGGAGAGTGAGGAAGTTGGCACATGAGTATAAAGATGTGAACAGGTGGTATTCCACTGGTTATGACAAGTGTTCCAATTGATCCAATCAATGGAACAGCCTGCTCATGAAATTAACATGCAAGTGGCTGAGTACTCCACAGATATACTCTTTACTATTTTACTTGTTTCAGTCATTTAACTGTTGCCATGCTGGAGCACCGCCTTTTTAGTTGAGCAAATCGACTCCAGGACTTATTCTTTGAAATCCTAGTACTTATTCTATCAGTCTCTTTTGCCGAACTGCTAAGTTACAGGGACGTAAACACACCAGCATTGGTTGTCAAGCGATGTTGGGGGGGACAAACACAGACACACAAACGCACACACATATATATATATACGACGGGCTTCTTTCAGTTTCCGTCTACCAAATCTACTCAAAAGGCTTTGGTCGGCTTGAGGCTATAGTAGAAGACACTTGTCCAAGGTGCCATACGGTGGGACTGAACCTAGAACCATGTGGTTGGTAAGCAAGCTACTTACCACACAGCCACTCCTATGCCTATACATACTTTTAATGTACTTCTCAAGGAGATTCAGTGTGACACAGAATGTGACAAAGTTGGCTCTTTGAATTACAGGTACAGCTCATTTTTACCAGCTGAGAGCAACATGAAATAAAGTGTCTTGCTCAAAGACATAATATACCACCTTATGACCATGAGCCAAATAGCCTAACCACTAAGCCATACACCTTTGTTATGTGACTTACTGCTTTTTCAAATATACAAAAGACTACGTATACACTACAACACACATATGCATGCCACTATGTACACAACAACACATACACAATTACACATACTTGCACACACACAACTATCCATGCACTACACTACAAATACAAGTACATACGAGGGTTGGCAACAGGTAGGGCATGCAGCCATAAAAATATGCTTCAATGAATTTAGTCCAACCCATACAAATATGGAAAAGTGGACATTAAAATGAAGATAATGATGACACATATTTGTATGTCCAGATTTAGCACAGCTGCTCAAATGGTCACTGCTCTTTGCCACTACATACTCCTTGGAATTGAAAATTCTATGGAAGTAATTATAACAAATATAACATCTTTATTAAACATATTTATAAATAAAACTTGTTTGATTCATAATACAAGAGATCAAATAAAATAATCTTTGCTAAAAAAAAAGTCTGGCAGTTTTTCAATTCAGTTTTTCAATCTTGCTTTTTTAAAGAGATTATGAACAGCAACCTTCAGGGCTGGCCAAAGTAGAAAGATGTTCTTTTTATACCATGCTCTGAAAAGGAGAAATGTATACCAATAAAATTATTTAAAACAGGAATTAATTTTTTTTATAAAGCTGTTAACATTTGTATTTCAGAAAGCAGTTAACATGAAAGAATATCAACATTTTTTTCAACCTAAATCCCACTTCTTGTCTTTAAACCCCTTTGTCTAGCTTTCAAGATTATCCACAAAGTTAGGGTCCCACACTGTTCTACAAGTTACTAACACTAGAAGTGATAAATCAATGTACTAAACAATGAATAGTTTAATATCATTTAAGCAATGCCCCTGATATGAAGTACAATATGGTATAGCACCCACATCAGTGGCAGGTTGTACAAATGAGAGTAAGTCACCCCTTCTGTCTATAGACTGGATGGCACTTTGGACAAGTGCTAGGAACCCCTTAGCACTCCCATGCCAGGGATACAGAGAAGTTGTCAGTAGCAGGTTGTTGGACCAATGGCTTGAAGGTTATTGTGACCAAGTGGAAGATCTATAACATTAAACAAAGGTTAGGCATCAACTAGCAAGGAAGCTACTACTGTGGGACAGCCTAATTGTCAACCATGCTTGTTGCACTCTTGTACACCACTTGGTACCCAGTGTAGAGACCAGAGAGGCAGTCCATTGGGGGAACAATATCAACTGCCTTCACTCACTGTCCAAAAGTGATTTTCTCAGCTCCTGCCAAACTGTCCAATGCACGCCAGAATGGAAAATGGATGTTAAATAATGATGATGATGATAAACTAGCAAAAAGGCAACAATATTAGCATTTGATATGTAGCTTCTCTTGGGCTCATGACCACTACATCTTGAAGGCCATGCTTTCACATTCCAAGAGGAGAAAGTTACAAAATATCTTATGAACAAATCAAACAGCAAAGCCTTTAAAAATACACAAATGTCAATCAAGTCAGTCTTTTGTGGACAACATAACACCAGTTGCCAAAATTTTCATCAAGATACTATACTTCCCATCATAATATGATGATGTTGCTAAAATAATATACAAAGCCATCTTCCAATTAAAACTGCCCAGAGGTTTGTATACACAATAGCACTACTACTGAATACATGTATACACATCAATAAGAAATATTGGTGGCACATTCCCATCAAAACTTCTATCAAGTGCAAGCATAAGTCTTGACACAGTCACGGAGATAGGTTGCCCTGCAGATGTGATCATCTCTTCCAAAATCATTGAGAAGAATACTTATGAACAACTGTTTGGAAACCCTGATTATAAATTTACATTCATACCAATAATCATTGATACACTCAGTTATGTTAGTAAATGGGAGAAGCTAAGATTTGCAAACAAAGAAAGTGAATGGATAATAAACATTTATAGACAATCTGCTAAATGGGAAAGTAAAAATATTGCAAGAGTTTCTCTAAATTTGATACATAAAAACCATCATTATTGTTATCCCAACACTAATTGATGTAACAATTGTTTCTTTGTTAGAAGCCAGTTCCCTCCTTCTAGAAAGGAGACTAACAAATATAATTCTGTTGTGTCTGGGGAGAGTCATTTTCTTTTTGTGCCTTATAATGTAACACACTCACCGGTAAAATTTCCACTTATTTCTTATTTTTATTTTCCAAAAATTTTCGTTGCGTCTTACAACCTTTTCAAGAGTCAAGACTATTGAAAAGGTTGCAAGAAATAAGTGGTAGTTTTACCGGTGAGTGTGTTACATTATAAGGCACAAAAAGACAATGACTCACCCCAGACACAACAGAATATGCTTCAACACACGAACTCATATAAAGAATCTTGCAAACCAAAGATGGTACTAGATGCAAGTTATCTCACTTGTCTATGACTTCAAGGTGTTTTTAACACCAGGCGCATTGATAAGAATATATTTTCTTATGCCTATAAGCACAGCCTGCTCACAAACTAGCAAAACACATACCTTATATATGTGTGTTTGATATTGTTTATGTCCCTCAAGCTGCTTTTAATCCACATTTGAACTAACAAAGATGTTATATAACACTCAATAATAATCTAAGCAGAAATAAAATATTAAACTAACCTGTGATATTTCAAATTATTCTGATAATTTTCTTCCAGGAACTGTTTATAAAACACAGCCATTTCTTCAGGAGACAAACTTTTCTTATTTTTGTTGTCAGAATCTATTTGCTTTTTCCTTTCTAATTCCATGTGAATAAACTGAGCTTTTCTCTGAAAGAAATTTTATATAAATTGGCTAAGTTTTTGTATGAATATCTCACAAGAAAAAAAGTGATGGGAAGCAACATAGAAAGGGTGAATCTTTGTAGAGATAAAGTGAATCAGTGGATACTGTATTGTGTCTGCAGCAAATGTTTTATTGAGTCTCAAAGTGGATCTTTTAATTCTTATTCCACTTAGCTACAGACAATAGATCACAATAAATACCAAGTTTTTGGAGACATTAACTGTTGAACTTTAGAAATTTCCCTAGAGAATTATATCATTCACTCACCTCTCTCTCTTCCCTTCACCCTTTTCAAACCAAGCCGGGCTCATGGGTCCAGTTTCCCGGTTTCTATGGTGTATGTGTTCCCCCCAGCTCAACGGAACACCAGTCCATTGCAGCATTACTCAAGAAACAGGAAGAAAGAGTGAGAGAAAGTTGGGGCGAAAGAGTACAACATGGATCGCCACCACTCCCTGCCGGAGCCTCGTGGAGCTTTAGGTGTTTTCGCTCAATAAACACACAACGCACGGTCTGGGAATCGAAACTGCAATCCTCCGACCGCGAGTCCACTGCCCTAACCACTGGGACATTGCACCTCCACATCACTCACTTACCAAAAACAAATAATTCGCTCTTAAACATCAAAGTTTTTTAAAAGAGTGAATTTTATCAGATATCTTATATCTTTTCTTATATCTTTGACTTGTTTCAGCCATTGGACAGTGGCCATGCTGGAGCATAACCATGACAGTCTAGTCAAACAAATTGATCCCAGTACTTATATTTTTTTAAACCTGGTACTTATTCTACTGGTCTCTTTTTGCTGAACTGCTAAGTTATGGAGACATAAACAAACCAATATCAATTGTTAAACAGTGGTAGAGTCAAACAGAAACATATATCTACCTTCATTAAATCATTTCAAATACAATAATACCATCACTGTTGAGGAAGATTTGGCTGCTATTTCTAGTAGGTTGAGCAACTGCATAGCTGACCTGTCACTGACTGGCACTTCATCAGTTACAACAAGGGTTCAAGTTGATCCGATCAATGGAACAATCTGCTCATGAGATTAACATGCAACTGGCTGAGTACTCCACAGACATGCATACCTTTAACATAGTTCTCAGAGAAATTCAGTGTAAAACAGAATTTGACAAGGCTGACCCTTTGAAATACAGGTACTACTCATTTTTGCCAGCTCAGTGAACCAGAGCAACATGAAAATAAAGTGTCTTGCTCAAGGACACAACACATCACCAGGAATCAAACTCAAAACCTTACAACCATGAGCCAATTTACCGCAACCACTGAGGTATGTGCCTTCACAATATAGTTGTATGCAATTTTGTTTGAGTGTAATGTAACTTATATATTAGCAGGAGAAGGTGGGGGTGAGATACTTGTCAACATTGAAGGGAAGACAGATAACAAGACAAAACTATCTAAAATCTATAAATGGAAAATAACTGTGTTAGGCAACTTAGATAAGATATATTAGATCACTGGACAACCATTGCTTGTTGTTGCAAACGGTTACATCCACACAAAAAGAGAAAAAGAAGAAAAATAACATTTGTACTAGTAATAGTCAAACTTAAGTATGACTGCGCTTATTCCACATCTATATATATAAAACTCAACTTGTGTGTCTGTATGTTTAACTTCCCAGCACATCTCCTCCTAGCCAACAAATCGTAGAACCACCAAAAATGGGTCACTTAAAGTTTAGGCGAATGAAAATTGAACTGTGCTATTTCTGTTCTGAAATTCATCTCGCAAGTGCAAAAATCGATAATGTGTTTGTTTAGGCCTTATCCCATGCATTGAATAGTGAACTTTACTGTCAGCTGTTTGACGTGAACTGTGTTCACCACGCGTGCAAGCATGCGTAAATTGCATGAAAAATAAAAAATCAAGATATAAACATTGTAGAAATTCGGCAAAGAAATGAATTTTCAGGATGTAGCCAGGAGAAGGCTAACTCTTCCTTCCGTAGAAGAAAAAATTCAAATCAGACCATGTTAACACCAAAAATTATTTACATCAAAAAGGTGCCTTTTTTCTATGCAAATCCCTATTTTTTACGATGTATTTCACTTAAAGAGAATAACAAGCTACATACTGCCAAATTTTTACTTTTCAAAAATTCCAATTCTAAAGGGTCTAAACAAACCACAACGCCGGGAGATACTGCTAGTTTAAATATAAAATGCAATACTTTACCTTAAAAAATGTGATATTTTGTCTTGTCCAGAAGTCATGATTAAAGGTTTGTAAATCAACTTTCTTCAGTCTCAAGTCTTTCTCTACATTTGATTCATCGGGAGGGACATAAAAGTGGGTAGGGCGTAAGTTGGAGTTTCCATCAGGTGGGCCAATCCAGTCTCGAGTGATAGATTTAGGAGGAGAAGATGAAAGTTTAAATATTTCTTTCTTCTAAAAAAATATAAAAGAAATTGATGGAGCTTTATTAGAACAATGAAAAAAAGTACAGAATGTGACAAACAGTCACATAATATTGGTTTTAAATTTTGGCATCAAGGTCAACAATTTCGGGGGAAGAGGTGAGTCGATTACATCAATCCCTGCATTCAACTGGTACCTATTTCATCAAACCCAAAAGGATGAAAGTAAAGTCGACCTCAGCAGAATTTGAACTCAGAAAGTAAAGATGGATCAAATGATGCTAAGCATTTCGCCCAGCATGGAAACAATTCTGCCAGCTCACCGCCTTAAAAATTACTTAATATTTGATGAAGTTCGTTTAAAACTGTTGAACTTTTGGGTAAATATGTTAAAGAGTTAAGATAATCATTGACACTTATTTCTCAGAATCTGGATATAACCGTGAAGACACACTAATGAAAATTATTGATAAACTACGATATTAGAACAAACCGACATATCCATCGGTTGATTTTGTACATAGAAAAGATAAATGTTCTGCCTCGAATTAGAGACAATCAACTCCGTCAAAAGTTGAATCTGTGCAAAGGGAGATAAGTAGTTCAAGTTACATGTGCGACGTAAATGAAAACAATATTGAACGTGCAAGATACACTTCTATTTATTAACAGAGGAAATTATTCGATGATGAAATAAAGAATGAAATTGTATGTGCATTTCTACATTTATTTTCCCATATCAACACAGATCGTACAACTTTTGCAAATCTAAAGAGTTGCCTTTTGCTGGACCAAATATGATGGATATTTTCAGCTAGTGTAACGATGACAAGAAGTATTATCCAATAGCTTTTATAAGTTCTGATCATAATTAGATGGGGAGTTAGCTTGTCCTCTAATCTCAGAATTATAAGACACTGAACATTTTAGTTGGCAACACAGAACTTCCTATAATGTTCTCACCTAAATTTTATTAAGCATTTTTAGAAAGACATTAAACTAGGAGGCCCCGATCTCCATAGATAATACCTTTCGAGACATGTGATGTATTTCTTAAGAAAGTCCTTAGTATCTTTTAACGAATGTAAGTGGCATAAATTGTCACGGAGAATGTGAAACTGGAAGATGCAAGGGACATAACTCGTGCTTTTTTTTTGTTTTGGTATTTTATTTGTAATATTCTTGATATGAATTCCTGTTATATAGGGGGGGTCATTACGCCAATAATACTAAATACACACACAGTGCATGTATTTATTGTTATTGGTATAATGACCCTTCCAAGAAACAGGTCTTGATTTTTTCCCACTCATTTAAGATATTGTTGTTACCTGTTCATCGCCATTTCATTTTGCTTAACACAAACTAAAAAAAAAAAAATTAAACACCATTTATAACAGACGAGGAACTCATGTAAATTTATACAGACTGTTAAATACTTTGAAAACTGTGTATGGTGTTTACACTACTCGACAATATCAGGACTAAGATAGATATTTCTATATTTATGCTTTCATCAGGCTTTTGATTTCATTAATAAGTTTCAAGTACCCTGTACACACTATAAAGTGGTTGACATTCGGAAGGGCATCCAGCCATAGAAACCATGCCAAAGCTGACACTGGGGCTTGATGCAACCCTGTGACTTGCCAAATCCAATCAAAATGTCCAATCCATGTTTGATGATGATGATACCAAAATTTGTGTATTGTTGTTTAATGTCTACTGCAGTGGTTCCCAAACTTTTTAGAGTCGCGACCCACTATTTATCACACCAGTTTATGACGACCCACTTATAAGTCTTGAACTATCTTGATAGACAGCAGTTAATCAAAGCTAATGTATAATTTTATAACTTTTTGCGCCCCACTAAGATTCTGTTTGCGAACCATCTGTGGGTCGCGACTCATAGTTTGGGAACCACTGGTCTACAGCATTAGGTCCAATATATAGAAAGAAAATTAATCTAGGTTGAGATTATAGTTGTTAGAAAATACTTGAACCACTCAATCCAAAACTTAAGCTTCTGTAACACATTCAGGAGAGTTCATTGGAATGTTAAAATTGTCCTGTCAAGCTGACTTGTTCTTTTGAACGATCATAATAAAATACAAGATATCTTTTAACTAATTCAAGAGAAGTTGTGGAAGAGAGAGACCCAAGAAGAAACAGGATGCAGTATTGAAGGCCAATCTCAAAACGCTGAACCTTACTAAGGAGATGACAGAGGACTGAGATTTGTGGCATACTGTTGTACTCAAAAAGAACCACCCAACACAACAGTATTGCGATCCTAAAATGAAGGTGCCACATAAAAAGTACTGGTGATGGTGACATGTAAAAAGCACCCAGTACACTCTGTAAAGTGGTCAATGTTAGGAAGGGCATCCAGCTATAGAAACCAAGCCAAAACAGTCTGTGGAACCTGGTGGTGGCCTTTAGCTTTGCCAGTTCCTGTGAAGCCATCCAACCCATGCCAGCATGGAAAACAGACATTAAATGACAATGATGATGATGAAAAGAAACATGCATATCATCAGTAACAAGACTTAAATGTGAACCTCAAAGATTTAAGGGATATACCTGTTTTATGTAATAAACTATAGATTATCTATTGAATTCAGAGCCAGCACTGTAAGTTACTCAGTTTTGTATATGAATATGTCTAAGTAAAAAATGTGATCAAAAACAGAAAAAAGAGGTGAGTGTACATGGATATTTCAAAAGATATTGCTCTCTCATCAACACTGCTTAATCTCATCTGATTATTTCAACTCCCTTTATTACATCTGTGACACCCTACCAAACAGCTGACCCTTTGGAATTCATTCTAGAACATCATTAATTACCATTTCAATATATACAGACGTATGACCAACCTATGTTAAATGATGATGCATTTAAGGACAATTCATTCCAAAAAATTTCAACCAAGTCCAACAGTTAACACTCCAAATATTATCAATATAAGATAAATGTATGTAATACAAACAATCTCATAACAGAAATAGTAGATAGAAGATAACAAGTATAAAGAAAAATTAAATATTCTTTTCTACTCTAGGCATAAGGCTCGAAATTTCTGGGGAGGGAGCCAGTCGATTAGATTGACTCCAGTACACAACTGGTACTTAATTTATCGACCCCTAAAGGATGAAAGGCAAAGTCGACCTCAGCGAATGTAAAGACAGACGAAATACCTATTTCTTTACTGCCCACAAGGGGCTACACACAGAGGGGACAAACAAGGACAGACAAACGGATTAAGTCGATGATATCAACCCCAGTGCGTAACTGGTACTTAATTTATCGACCCTGAAAGGATGAAAGGCAAAGTCGACCTTGTAGAATTTGAACTCAGAACATAACGGCAGACGAAATACCGCTCAGCATTTCGCCCGGTGTGCTAACATATCTGCCAGCACGCCGCCTTAGAAAAATTAAATATTAAAAATTCACAGACCATTCATAACTTTGACTCCCATGAAGATATAAATGCTAAAGGATAATATAAATATGACATGATATTTAACATTTCGTTTTTGGATTTGGTTTGCAAGATTATTTATATGAGTTCATGTGTTGAAGCATATTCTGTTGTGTCTGGGAAGAGTCATTTTCTTTTTGTGCCTTATAATGTAACACACTCACCGGTGACTGTGTTACATTATAAGGCACAAAAAGAAAATGACTCTCCCCAAACATGACAGAACATGATATTTAACATAAAAAATGTATAAAATGAAGAGTGAATAGATTAATTTTTTTTTAAATTTACTTAAACTGATGGTAAGTTTCAATCTCCGTTACATGTTATTAAAGGGAAATAACTGAGCATAGTTTCTGGCCAATTAAACTATATTAAACTGGGTAATTAAACTATAAAAAAGCATGTTAAGAATTTAAATGGAAAATTATAAATTGAAAGGAAGAGAAGCCATTTTTTCTAAATCTCTATGGAAAACTACTTTCTTCTGCAGAATTTTCTGTTACTGAGTAGATTTAGATTCAAACCTGACTGCAGTAGCCCATTCCTTTGAAAAGTCCAAAATATTTTTTAAAAAAACCATTATTAGAGAACTAATTCCCACCTGATTCAATATCTAAGATAAGGTGATGCATTTTCACAGTTTGTGAGCTCATTTAAGATCCATAAGATCCTTCTCCAGTTTTACATACATATACACACACACAATCTTTTATTTGTTTCAGCCATTTGGGTGTGGCCATGCTGGGGCACCACTCACACACACACACGCAGTGTGGCTGTGTGGTAAGAAGCTTGCTTCCCAACCACAAGCTTCTGGATTCAGTCCCACTGCATAGCATCTTGGGCAAGTGTCTTCTACTACAGCCTCGGGCTGACCAAAGTCTTGTGAGTGAATTTGGTAGATGGAAACTGAAAGAAGCCCATCATATATACATAACCACTACGCCATATGCCCATGGGCATATGGCGTAGTGGTTAAGCGCGCAGGCTACTAACCCCAAGATTCTGAGTTCGATTCCAGGCAGTGACCTAAATAATAATAATAATAATAACAACAACAACATCGAAAAATACCTTAGGAATGAGAACCCAGTTTTGAAATTTCTCCAAGACACTTGATAAAGGCTGAAGGGTAAATCAGCCAAAACGTGTTAACAGCAAACAAGATGAGGACAAATATCCGTCAATTGTAAATAATTTAAATAATGTACATAATTCCTCATCTCTTAAATATAGAACGGTATATATATATTTATATGTGTGTGTGTGTGCGTTTGACCCCACACACACACACCATCAACAACCGATGTTGGTGTATTTACGTCCCTGAAACTTAGCGGTTCGGCAAAAATGAATGATAGAATAAGTACTATGCTTACAAAGAATAAGTCCTGGTGTCAATTTCTTCGACTAAAGGTCGTGCTCCAGCATGGCCACAGTCAAATGACTGAAACAAAAGAATATATGTGTGTGTGTGTGTTTCTTTTAATTTTGGTCCTCTTCCTCAGTTTTGTCCTTGTTGCATGGGTTTAGCCTTTTCCTAATAAAACTACTTCAAGTCATCAAGGGACAGTCCCATGCTTCTCAATCAAGTTCTTTATGCCTTTTTCACTCACCTCCAGAAGAAGTTATCTAAATTGTCTAAATATGCAATTTTCTTGGCTACAGGCTCAGCCACAGAAGAGATAACATGAGGCTCCAACACTCTGCAAGAAGGGTTCAAGAACTTAAATAGAAAGTTCTCTCTTGAGGATTTAACAGTTGAACATAGTTTGTGGAATGGTGTAATGCTTGTTCTGAAACCCTTTTAATATCAAATCAGCAAAGTCACTTCAAAGCCCTAAATAGATGCTTTGCATACTTTCTGCTAATGGATGGATTATGGTAGATATTGGTATTGGAAGGTAGGGTAATGGGGTTAGATAAAATCAAACATATACGACTGGCACCCATGGCAACCTTCCTTCATTGGACACTAAACTCTGTTGGAGCAAGTGAAATCGAAATTGAACCAAATTCGATGACTACCACCTGAGCCAGTGGAGCACTAACAGCTCCATCCGAGCGGGACCACTGCCAGAGCAGCTGTCTGGCTTCCGTACCGGTAGCATGTAAAAAGCACCATTTGAGCATGATCGTTACCAGCGTCACCTTACTGGTACGTGAACAAAACGTTCAAGCGGTCATTGTCAGTGCTGCTGAACTGACTCCTGTGCAGGTGGCACGTAAAAAACACCATTTGAGCGTGGCCGTCGCCTGTACTGCCAAACTGGCCCTTGTGCCGGTGGCATGTAAAAGCATTCACTACACTCTTGGAGTGGTTGGCATTAGAAAGGGCATCCAGCTGCAGAAACTCTGCCAGATCAGATGGGGCCTGGTGCAACCATCTGGTTCACCAGTCCTCAGTCAAATTGTCCAACCCATGCTAGCATGGAAAGTGGACATTAATGATGATGATATGGCATTTGATCCATGAGATTAGGATTAGGAAGGTATGGTGTAATACTGTCCCTAACAAGGACTTTCATAGGAAGACCCTTCTCTTTGAAATAGTTACATAAACATTAATAAACAAACAGTAATCAAGTTCTTAGGAATCCAAACCTTCTAAATTGCAAGCCCAGTAAATACCAAGCCTGTTCTTGTTTATATTCTTTTATGTGCCAGTGACACATAAAAGGCACCTGTGCCAGTGGCACATAAGAGATACCCAGTACATTCTCTGGAGTGGTTGGCATTAAGAAGGGCATCCAGCTGTAGAAACCAAGCCAAAACAGATTGGAGCCTGGTGCAGCTCTCCAGCTTACCAATTCCAGTCAAGCCATCTAACCCATGCCAGCATGGAAAACAAATGCCAGATGATGATGATGATGATAAAACCCAGAGGTTTACTTCAAATACCTTATGGTTTGGTACAGAAAAAGTAATATTACGCTATCCTTCACTGGCAAATGTCCTGACAATCAGGTTTCTTCCTCTGTGATGTAAATCTTGAAAGACATTTTTCAAAATAAGCTAATCTCATCACAAAAAAAAAAAATAATAAACTGTGGACAACAGAAATTACTCTTCTTCAGAAGCTCGTGATATTTTTCTGCAGTGACTTTGCCTAATTTGGGAGCTTTGCTGCCTCACAATCCTGTCAATACCCAAACAATTGTTTAAAAGATTCAAACCAACTCATGCTTCATTAGATTCTGTAGACTTTACATCCCTATCATCACAGATACTAAGAGTATCTCTCACAAGGGGCTTGAAAGGAAAATTAGCTTTTCTTCCAAGTAAATACTTCACTCACTCAATCACCATGAAATTAAGTTTCTTTAATCCAAACTCTTAACTTATTTTCCATCTCATCAGTAAACAAGGCATTAATATTATTAAGTTTGCAGAAGGTGATGAAGTGACAGAATTGTTAGCATGCTGGACAAAATGCTTAGCAGCATTCTGTCCATCTTTACATTCTGAGTTCAAATTCCAAAAAGGTTGACTTTGCATTTCATCCTTTTGGGGTTGATAAAATAAGTACCAGTTGAACAATGGACTTATCTAATCGACTTATTCCTGCCCCCGAAATTGCTGGCCTTGTGCCAAAGTTTGAAATTATTACTAAGTTAGCATATAATTTTGGCCACCAATATACTTAACTTTTTTTTACCCCACAAAATCTCAAAATTCGACCAATCTCTGTTCCATGCTATGATCACTTAAAAAGATGCTACTTTCTCTCTAAAAACCAATCTTTTTATTGTTCTTTTGTGAAGGTTTTTACCTTTGATGTGGTGAATTAGGAAAAAAGTATATCACAGCAACAATGATTTTCATAAACTGTCCCTTGAAAATGATTCCACAAATTTTGTCTCAAATTAAATTAAACCTAAATGACACAGCAAAATTTGAGGGAATGCATGGTAAATTGCTGCTTTTTTGTATACTAAGATGAAATGACAATTCTCCTAGTGATTGTTTAAACCACACACAAACACACACACGTGTGTGTATGCATGTCACTTCTATTTTTTAATTATTATAAATCTTCCACTGAAGAGGGAGCCGGTTTCCAACAAAGATACAAGGCTCCATCTTTGGGATGTAGTTAACACAGACAAATTTACATTTTGAAACTAGAGAAAAGTCTTGCAATCTTTTCACTGTTCCACTCACAGATTGGACTTGTACGAATCAGCTGGTCAATTTCTCTTTCTGAAAATCCCAGCTTATCCAGATTCTCCTGCATTCATACATGCATAAAGGAGAATCTATTAATTGTATTGAAGGCCTTTTTTCAGATCGACAAAAAAAACCTGATATAAATCCAGACCCTGTTCCACACACTTCTCCTGAAGCTGTCTAGCTGAGAAGATCACATCAGCAGTGCTGCATCCCATGCGAAAGCCAAATTGACTTTCTAGAAGAACATAATGTGCAATGTGCTTCAGCAGACGATCCAGAAGTACTTTGCATGCAAATGTGTATCTTATGTATGCAGTGCGTTTTTATATTTTCGTTCACTTTCGGTTTGACATTTAATTAAAACAATATGAACAAAGGGAAATAATTCAGCTTTCTTTACACTTCCACACACAAAATTCGCCTGAGAGGACTCCGAGCTTAACCCTACAATACATTAGATTATGTTAATTTTGTACAGAAATCATGTGTTGGCAGGATTTTATTTGTTACCATGATTTTGTTTGCTGTTCATTACCAAAGGATCTGTGTATTTGCATTTAATAAAAAGTACACAAACTCGATGTACTTTTACGCCAGCCAGCCAGCGTACGAACAAGTCAATGAGGAGGATACTAGTATGGGGTCACTAGACCTTCTATAAACAGCAGCCTATTTCTATTTCAAATCATACCCTACCAATTTAAAGATGGGCATAACTTCGGTATAAGTACCGGATACATTTCAAGAAAGTGTTTTTTTTTTATATATGGGGGGTTAGGGTTAGGGTTTGTGTCAGGGGTGGGAGAAAAGTGTTTCTGTTATCTTCAGAAATGTAAACAAAGTCACGTGTGTACTTATACCGAAGGATCGCCTAAAGATGATAGAGGATACATTGAATAATGTTATCGTAAACTTGTCAAAGATGGAATGCTTTTAGTCACAGGCTCGCACGATCGAAGTTTAACTGGAGTTGAATGACAGCGACCTATCCACAGACTGGTCGATAACAGAGCTTCTACACCGTCGCTCGACTGGCTAGAAATAATAGCCAAATCATGCTACTGTCTTAAAAGGAGGGAATGTAGTCTAAAATCCGTCTAAATGGTAACATAACAGCTCCAGGGTCTTGGAGGTTTGTTTAGTAATTACTGGTCTAGAGCTAAACAACAATAAAATCGTACAGCACTATGTCCTACTGAGAGTGCATTATCTTTGTGGTTAGGGGTGCTAGTTTCATAAATATCAAGGTCGTAGGTTCGATTCTTGCACCGGGCGGTGCGTTGCCTTTGAACAACTAACATGATTGCCTCCCTTACCAACAGAATACAATTCGTTTTTCTCTTTTTCATTTTACTATGTATTTTTTTCTCTTGTAAATACATTTTTTGAAAATATATTCTTTAATTTGAAATGACATAATATTTTTTATAAGATGTTGTAGTTTATCTCTCTACATTAAGCTTTCCCTCCGTCAAGTTATAAAACCAGAGAAACTATTTCCCAATCCACTTTTTAGAATGTTTTGTTGACAACCAGATCGAACAAAACTAAAAAGTATTCCAGCCGTGACCAGTACCTCTTATGTTTAGGTGTGTGTCTGTGAGAGAGAGAGAGATCTTTTGCTTGAGGGACAGAAATGCGGGATTGAAAACGAAATAAAACGAAACCGGTGATGTAGAAACATGCTAATTCTATTTCATCTTGGCTGATCACATTATCCAATATATACTTTCCTAATTACTGTAAGGTAGGATTTGGCTGCTATTATTAGCAGGCAGGTGGACCGTGGAGAAATTCCCTCTAAACAGGTTTTTTAAGATTTTCATTTATGTTGTGCGTTTTGTGTCAGCCACTTCTTTAAATGTACTTTGAATAATGTCAAGTATATGCGTGTATATGTATGAAGTATATATGTATGTACGTGTGTATGTATGTATATGTGTGTGTATGTATGTGTTCACTTCAAACTTTACAGTCTTTTGACATAATCTCAGTTTAAGTCGTTCCAGTTCTGCTTGGTTGTCCTTCAATACTCAACGTGTAACAATAACATTTATTTTTCTCCTTTAATTAAACTACAAGTAGTTAATTACTGCTAATTGAAGGTACCCTCCCATAAAGAAGGGGGAATTGACACAAAAAAAAATTACATTTATATGTTTAAAGCTATTCAAACCGAAATACTGACAACAAAATTGTTGTTAACATTGATGAGACTTATGAAAATTATCGCATACAGTGCTCAGGTGCACCACATCTAATTATTAAGATTTCTAGTAAAAAGGTTTTAATCATCTTATTCCAGTCTTGAAAATAAATAAAATTAAAAATTAAAGACTTTTCCCTTACCTTTTGTTGTTTTAGGAATCGTTTAAATTGATTATTTCGAGGAATAATAAGAAAATCACCTCCAGAAAATCTCCGACAAATCGCTAACATTTTACCATTTTGAAAGTCGCTGAAACGAAGTTGGTCGATTAGAAAACATAATAATCACTTCAAAAGACGGAGTTTCGGAATAATTATTTCTGTCTCACGGGAAAGGAAAAAAAGTAGTGAATTGATGGAGTAAAATTGAAAATTTAGAGGTAAAGTTATAAATTCCGTTGAATGAAATAGAAACAGAAAGATACAAAAATGAAGGGGAGAAAAAAATTCCCAATTTCTCGGTGTTTTTCTTCCCCATGAGGTTGAGATAGGAGTTACCAAACACCGCCTTTTGAAATAGAGTATTGGTATTATTGATCTGAATGATTAATTGATTGACAGACAGACAGATAGATAGATAGCGGCAGATTTGTCCATTTCCCTTTGGTTGTTGTATTTTTAACACCGAGGTCGCAATTTTGACCGCTACGGCCATCCACCGCCCAGCTAAAAGAAAAGCAGCTTTTCGAAATTTTCGTTTCCCCCATCTTTATATTTTTTTCTCTAGGATTCCACCTGAGAAATACTGAAATTATTTTTCTGGAAAAAATTATACTTTACAAAATTTCAATTTTTCTTCAAATCGCCCCCTACTTCTCTGCCGGCATTCGGAAATAACCCAGCCCGCAACGTCTTCCAGATGTTTTCTAACTCGTTCTCACATGCGTGCATTGCTGGTGAACCAACCGAAGAAACGAAAGAAGCCTCTATGTGGTCGTTCATTGTGTTAGATATAACAGCTAAATCCATAAATAATTTTTTTCTCCAAATTTATATTTCCCAAGTCACATCTTTGATCAGTTTTCAGAATATAAAAACCCGCCCCACAGATGTACGGAATGCATTGGCACAGTTCTTCCAATTCCCCAGCGAAATATTAAGTTTTTTTTTCTTTTTCCTCCTCACCTTTTTTTATTAACGAGTAGGCAAAATAGTGTCTCCATCAATATAATTCATTTCTTTCTCATGGTACTGCTCGAGTTTAAAAATTCCAAATCATCTTCATTCATTGAAACGTGACAATTTGTTCGCCGAATTGGCAATCGGTACATGCTACCCTATATGAAGTGGCTATCCTTCCTAAGGGAGGCACATGGCCTAGTGGCTAGAGCAGCGGAATTGCAGTCGAGAGATCGCGGGTTCGAATCTCAGACTGGACGATGTGTGTGTTTATGAGCAAAACACTTAAGTTCCACGTGATTCTGGTAGAAGGTAATGGCGAATGTCTGCTGACTCTTTCACCACAACTTTCTCTCACTCTTTCATCCTGCATCCAGCAGCTCAACTGGGACGGACTGCCGTCCTGTCCAGGTAGGGAACCTATACTCCAATGAAACTGGCCCTTATGAGCCAGGCATGTCTCAAGAAGGAACGAACAACATCCTTCCTGCAAGTAAAACTGTATTAGCCCTTTATCAACCTGTAGCTGCTATCACACCCGTTTTCCCACCTGGCTGTAATGAAATTTCAATTTACTGACTCTTGCTATATAATGTAGAATCATGATATAATGTGGAATCGTAATCTCCATAATTTTTCCATGAGGGATTCTTAAAAAAAGAGTTTGGGGTTGAGATAACATTTTGTGAAGTGTTTTGGGACTGTCACTGGAAAAGGCTGCGATTTTTTTATAAAACTTATTAAACACACACACAAAACACTGTCATTGCTATGAACGATAAAATATTGAGAAACTTTAATCCTTTAGCATTCATTTTATTCTATCAAATGTAATGCTTATTTATTAACATTATTTCAAATTAATCATGTATTTTCTTGTGGCTTCAAGATTTCAAAGATGCAGTTGTATATCTTTAGAATGACATTGTATAGTACGCATGAGTGGCTGTGTGGTAAGTAGCTTGCTAACCAACCACATGGTTCCGGGTTCAGTCCCACTGCGTGGCATCTTGGGCAAGTGTCTTCTGCTATAGCCCCAGGCCGACCAATGCCTTGTGAGTGGATTTGGAAGACGGAAACTGAAAGAAGCCTGTTGTATATATGTATATATATATATGTGTGTGTGTGTGTTTGTTCCCCTAGCATTGCTTGACAACCGATGCTGGTGTGTTTACGTCCCCGTTACTGAGTTTACTAGTACTGAGGATGACAGTGTATCGGTGTGGCGGCAGATGGCAAAAGAATTCCATGGTTAACCAAGAGGTTAAAAATGCCTTCTAAACAAAGAAAGTGACTTACAAAGTTTGTCATAGAAGCAAGTTTCCTTTTTTGTATAGGCAGGATAAGTTGTAGCAGAGAGTAAAAGCACCTAAGGCTAAGTCATGGGAAGACTCTGGAGTCAAGCTGGGCTCTGGCTTTAAATTGGCCAATTAAGTATTCTGGTAGATCATCTGCCAATTTTGTAACAAGAAGCTCTCTTCCATACTTGCCATTAAGAACTTAGCTGGGTTCTTCTCTCTACAGCGAAGAGTATCTTTGGGAAGTGGAGAGAATATTTTGCTGATCTCCTAAATCCAGTCACATTAAAATCTGGTGGACTCAAGGTGCTGTCTAGTAAGTAAAGACTAACCTCAGTATGACTGAAGTCATAAAGGCGATTAAAGCACTCAAGTGTAGCAAGGCTACTGAAGAAAATGAAATTCGACCCGAGATGTTAAAAGATTTAAATAGAAATATTTTCTGGCTGCTTCATGTATGCCAAGTGGCTTGGACATCTGGAAAGACATTAAAGCAATGGCAATCCATGGTGATAGTCTCAATTTTTAAAAATGGAGATGAGAGAGTACTTTAATTATAAAGGAGTCTTCTTGCTGAGCCTTCCTAGTAAAGTACACGCTAGGTATCTGGAAAAGAGATATAGGGAAACTGTCAAGTTCAAGCTTGCTGAAGAACAATGTAGCTTCCATCCTGGATGCAATACAACCAACCACATACCCATTTTATGATAGGACTTTGAGAAATTGTGGGAATATTGCCAAGAAGTATATACTTGCTTTGTAGACTTTAAAAGGTCATATGACTGCATATTGCTGAGAGTTTTGCAGGAGTTTGGGACTAATGGGCAACTTCATGTTCCCATAAAGTCCCTAAGCAAATGCCCAGATATTTGTGTTTGGCTAAATGGTGCCAAGTTGAAACTTTTCAATGTGGATATTGGACTTCACCAGGGTTGTATATTGTTACCTTTCCTTTTTGTAAATTTTATGAATTAGATTGACAGTATTATTAGTATCCTGAATATGCCCCCTTCTCTTGTTGTTTCTACAGCCAAAGGTTTAATTGGAGTTGGCACTACAGTATACATGATTGCAATATGATACCTATATGGCAGAGGAAAAACCCTATCAAAGATCTGGAAGAAGATCTTGGGGATGTTAGTTTTCACACAACCAGAGAAAAGTAGGCTGTACTATATTACATGTTTTTGTCTCCACTTTGTTTCACTACAGGTGTGTGTATTTCTCTCAGGATTGTCATGTGCCCTTGTTTTGCTTCTGGTATGGTTTGATTCAGTATTCCAGGTTGATCTAGATTTGGTCCCAGAGTTACACTAGCCTCTCCTGGTTCCCCTCTTACCATTCCTAAAGTTTGTACAGTGCCTATAGGCGTGGTTGGTTATCCTTGTGGGGTTCATGTTATCCTCAGGGCAAATGGAGCCATAATAGTCCTTAGGGGAATCCCTCAAGTACCCCATGAGATATGGCAGCACCCAGAAGGTGCAAGTTTTGCTAAACATCATGCTTGTATTCACATAACTCCTGTATTCCTTCAGGACTTAAAGCTTGAAAGAAATGAAGCTAGCATGCTCTGCCGGATGAGTAATGTCAATTTGCATGTAAGTCAGAGTGTAAATGTGTTGATAGAAAAAAGAAACTGAACAAAAGAAGCATCAAATGTAGTGTGTGAGAGAGAAGACCACATTGTCATGGGCATGTAATGCACATGAATGAGGACAGATGCATGAAGTAGTGTTAGTCATTAAATGTGGATGGAATCTGCAGAAGAAGGAAACCCAGGAAGATGTGGGACAAAGTAGTAAAAAAATGATCTTCAGATGTTGAGCTTCATTGAGGAGACAACAAAGGATTGAGATTATTGGCAATTTGCTGTGCTTGAGAAAACCTGTCCATCTGAATGAAAATGAGGTTCAAAATAAGGTGGCGAACTGGCAGAAACGTTAGCATGCCAGTCGAAATGCGTAGCCCTATTTCATCTGCCGTTGTGTTCTGAGTTCAAATTCTGCCGAGGTTGACTTTGCCTTTCATCCTTTCAGGGTCGATAAATTAAGTACCAGTTACGCACTGGGGTCGATGTAATCGACTTAATCCGTTTGTCCCCTCTGTGTTTAGCCCCTTGTGGGTAGTAAAGAAAAAAAATGAGGTTCAAAAAGCATGTTGTTCATGTCTATTCCCCTCTCCCTCGCAACTCATTTCCTAACACCCTCCACCTGTGTTTACCACCTGCTGTATTCCCTTCCCCTTTGTCTTCCACTCTCATGAACTCACCTGCTCACAGTTTCTACCTGATGAATCTCTCTCCCTCACAACTCATCTTGCTAACACTCTTCCCTCTATCTGTGTTCACCCGTCTTTCTCTTTCTTGCACTTTCATGAACTTTCCTGCCTTCTCTCCCTATTCAATCCTCTGTACCCCTCCCTGTAACTTGAGGATGCATCCCAACATATTTTCAATATCTTCTCCCTCTCTCTCTCTCTATCTCTCTCACTCCTTTTCCTTTTCCAACTGAGGTAGCTATGTATCCCCTCTACTACAAAACTCTATTTCTTTCCCCTCAATCACGCTTTAACCTCTCTTTACCTCCCTCAATACTATTTACCCACAGTTGAAGAATCATGCCTTGCAAGTTACTTGGTGATCTCACTTAAAAAGCATCCAGTACACTCAGTAAGGTGATTGGCATTAGGAAAGGGATTCCACCTGTTGAAACTAGCACTGGCTCACCTGTTCCCGTCAAACTGTCCAACCCATACCAGCAAGGAAAATGGATGTTAAATGATGATAATGATGATGATGATGATAATGAATAAACTTAATGCTTGGTAAACTTACATCTATATGAATAGGCATGTATCATCATCATCTTCATCATCATCAACATTTTATGTCTGTTTTCTATGCTGGCATGAGTTGGACAGCTTGACAGGAACTGACCAGGTTAAGAGTCACACCAGGTTCCATAGTTTGTCTCAGTTTTGTTGCTACAGCTGGATGCCCTTCATAAAACCAACCACTTTACAGAGTGTACTGGGTGCTTTGTACATGGCACCATAACCAGTGCTTTTTGTGTGGAACCAGCACCAGTACTTTTCACATGGCACCAGCACCCCACAACAATGCTTTTTATATGGCACTTTGGTTTTAGGATACCAATTCTGTTGCGGTGCGCAGGTCTTCTTGAGTTGTGCAATACATATCCTGGTCCTTTGTTATCTTCATCATCAGGCTCAGCATTTTGAGACTGGCCTTATGTATCATACATTTTAGTTGCATAAAGAAGTGCTGATCACTTAAAGTGAAGGGAAGTTGTGGAAGAAAGAGACTCAGGAAGACATGGGATGAAGTATTGAAGGTCAATCTCAAAACACTGAGCTTTACAAAGTAGATGTCAAAAGATTGAGACATGTGGCGCATTGCTACACTCAAGAAGACCTGCCCACCACAACAGATTTGAGATCCTACAACCAAGGTGCCATGTAAAAAGCATTGGTGTGGGTGCTGGTGCCATGTAGAAATCACTGGTGTTGGTGTCACATAAAAAGCGCCTGGTACACTTTGTGAAGTGGTTGGTATTAGGAAGGGCATCCAACTGCAGAAACCGAGCCAAGACTGACTATGAAACCTGGTGTGGCCATTGGCTTTGCCTGTTCCTGTCAAGTTGTCCAACCCAAGCCAGCATGGAAAATGGATATTAAATGTTGATGATGATGATGATGTACTTGTATACGTTGCTCATATATAAGCATGCCACAGGCCACTCCAAGTTATTCTCATGGCTCAATTTTGTTTGACTTATGCAAATTCCCAAGGCTATGAATGTATCCTATTCTTTTTATATGTATGACTAAGTGCTTTGGCCTTTCATGATAAAGTAGGTCATATGTGCATGTATGGTGGGTGTTTGCTTCCTTGTCTTAATATAAAAACTGAGCTTCACTGTCATACATGCAATGTTTATCATTTTCAAGCTTCTGTGAAAACATGTTTGACTACAGGGAAATATTACCTTGCTTGGAAACTGATGAGAGTTGGCAACAGGAAGGGTATCCAACCTTACACAATCTGCCAAAAAACAAATTTTGTCAGAATGATGCAAGCACAAGAAAGTGGATGGTAAAATGATAATGATGATGATGACCACTAGCATAGCTGGTGGGGGCGGCGGTAGGGGCAGTTTGCCCTAAGTGACACTTTTTAAGAGTTACCACTTTTGGGTCTGCTGTAAGCAATATGTGTATTTTGTGGGGTCCAGGGGCAGCAAATGGAAGGGCCCCCCGGGTGGCACACACTCTAGCTATGCTAGTGACGATGACTCAGGGTTCTTATCATCCATCATCAAAAAGTACTGCTTAGTGTCCATTGACTATTTAATTGAATATATATATATTGAAAAAAGAGTCAAGGTAGAAAATGCTAAAATAATTTTATAAAAAACATTTCATAAAAAATATTATAAAATTATTTTAGCATTTTCTACCTTGACTCTTTTTTTCCATATATATCAACTCATGTGTTCCTTTTCAACCTTCTACATATATGTGTGTGTGTATACATACACACACAACACACACACACACACACACACATATATATATATATATATATATATATATATATATATATATATATATTATATATATATATATATATATATATGTTGGGTTGATGCATAGTTATTGTGGCTTTTTTTCAACAAATTTTATTCAACAATAACAATTATGATATTTAACAAAAACATCTTTAAATGACAATCTGATTGTCTGCCAAGTAAATGGGAAGCAGTAATTGAAGTAGATGGTGAATATGCTCCAGAATAATCATTTAAAGATGTTTTTGTTACATGTTTTTATTGCTTTTGTTGAATAAAATTTGTTGAAAAAAAGCCATAATAATTATGCACCAACACAATATATTTGAAAAAATGAGTAGAGATGTTTTTTTTGGAGATAATTTCTATTTTTATCCCCAAAAAGCCATCTCTACTCATTCTTTCAAATATATAATACTGTACCTAGAACTTTCTTATTATTATTCTACTATGTGTGTGTTTAACCAATAACAGGCATTTTTATATAACCACACAAATCAAACACATGGATTTAATGAAACTGACCTGATTAAAATACATATAAAAAATATGTTGATTTAATTTGGAGATGAGGTAAATATTCAGTTGCATCTTAGGCAACCCCACTAGTGTCAATGACATGAAAAAGGGCTTTCATCCTTTTAGGGTTGATAAATTAAGTACCAGTGAGATTCTGGGGTCGATGTAATTGACTAGTCCCCTCTCCCAAAATTACAGGCTTTGTGCCCATAGTAGAAAGGATTATGTTGTTATCATCATCATTGTTTAATGTCTGATTTCCATGTTGGTATGGATTGGACGGTTTGACAAGAGCTGTCCAGACACCACTTGTCCATTTTGGCATGGTTTCTTCAGCTGCATGCCCTTCCTAATGCCAACCACTTTACAAAATGTGCTGGGTGTTTTTTACATGCCACTGATACAGGTGCGTTCATGTCACACCAGCACAAATGCATTTTATGTGTCACTGGCACCTGCAAGGCAAAGACCTCTTGGCTGAGAGAGAGAGAGAGTGGGGGGGGGGAGTATGGCCATAAATGACATGCCTGTATGTATGGATGACTGTGATTGTACTTAGCCTGACATGTCTTCTCAAGTATAGCAAATCACCTCAAGTCCCGGTCCCTTGTCATCTCCTCAGTGAGGCCCAGCATTTTGTCCCACATCTTTCTGGGTCTACATCTTCCACAGGTTCCCTCCACAATTACAGATCAGCACTTCTTTAATCAACTGTCCTCATCCATACACATCACTTGACTATACAGCACAGTCTTCTCTCTTGCACACAACATCTGATGCCTCTTATACCCAGTTTTCCTCTTAACCCGTTTGATACCAACCTGGCTGAAACCGGCTCTGGCTTTGTAGTACAAATGTCTTGTTTTTCACAAGTTTTGAATTAAATCTTCCATGAAACCTTAGTCACAATTTATGTTCCTAACACTAGCTTAATGATAACTAAGTTATTTTACTAAATTCTTTGGTATATTTAAAATTAATTGAAAGAAACACAGAGCATCTCAACAGAAATATGGTAACAAAAGGGTTAAATCATTTACACTGTCATATGTGCAGATTGACATTACCCATCCAGCAGATTATGCTGGCTTCATTTCTTTGAAGCCTTTGCAAGTATTCATAGCTCATGTTTCACTGCTTTTGTGTAAACTAAATAAAATATTTCAAATTATTTGTTTAAAATTTACTAGTTATGATGATTTCCATGAGAGTTGTTACAAATACATACGAATATGAGTGTAAATACGAATGCATGTAGCAAATATGTATACAAGTGTAACTTGTTGGAATCAGTGGTCAATATTTGTGCCAAGTTTAAATGGGTAGAAAATCCATCTTAGAGAGGATGATTAGCACACAAAAGATCAATAAAACAGACATTGATTCTCATTCATGCTCTAACTCTCATTCTACCCATCCACCCCACGCTCTCTCTCTCCCTCTCCCCCTTTCTCTCTCTCTCTCTCTCTCTCACACACACACAGACATGTACACATGATCAATCAATGTGCAGAGTTGTAAATGGGACATTTCTGGCACAGCATCTTCCAGCTTCTGTAGTTAATCATAAAAAATAATTAGAAACCTACCACACATATTTCAAGAGTTGTTTATACAAAAACTTGTTCAGCTGTCATCCAATTAAATAGGTGATGGACATTAAGCAATTGTAAACAAAAAATGACCAAAAGAAAAGGAGTTAAACCGAGGTCATCCCAAAATAAAATATTTCACAGGTTTATAAATATACACCCAATAACAAGACTATATATACATATATATAAATATATATATATAGGCGCAGGAGTGGCTGTGTGGTAAGTAGCTTGCTAACCAACCACATGGTTCCGGGTTCAGTCCCACTGCGTGACATCTTGGGCATGTGTCTTCTGCTATAGCCCCGGGCCGGCCAATGCCTTGTGAGTGGATTTGGTAGACGGAAACTGAAAGAAGCCTGTCGTATATGTGTATGTGTGTGTGTCTGTGTTTGTCCCCCGAGCATTGCTTGACAACCAATGCTGGTGTGTTTACGTCCCCGTCACTTAGCAGTTCGGCAAAAGAGACCGATAGAATAAGTTGGTGCACCAGCATGGCCGCAGTCAACTGACTGAAACAAGTAAAGGAAAAAGGAAAGGAAAATATATATATATATATATATATATATATATATATATATATATATATATATATATATATATATATATATAATATATATATATATATATATATATGTATATATATATATATGTATATAAAAATATATATATATATGTGTGTGTGTGTGTGTATATATGTGTATATAAATATATATATATATGTGTGTGTGTGTGTGTATATATGTGTATATATTATATATATATATATATATATATATATATATCACCGGTAAAACATAGATCCAGAAGAGAAGCACACTAAGTTATAGAGCAGTATGTAATATAAATAAAGGTTGAAAAGGCCAGTTTAGGTAATCCCTTAAGCTGGCCTTATCTAATATTATTTCATCATCATCACCATTTAACGTCTGTTATCCATGCTGGCATGGTTTGGATGGTTTGACCAGTGTTGGTAAGCTGGAAGGCTGCACCAGACTCCAGTCTGATTTACCATGGTTTTCTACAGCTGGATGCCCTTCCTAACATCAACCAGTCTGAGCGTGTAATGGGTGCTTTTATGTACCACTGGTACAGGTGCCATTTGCATGACACCAGTATCTGCGATTTTGCTTGGCTTGATGGGTCTTCTTCTGAAGCATGACATAATGCTAAAGGTCTCAGTCATTGCTTCCATGAGGCCCAGTGCTCAAAAGGAACTCATCCACTTTGCTTCTGTGAGGCCCAGTGCTTGAAAAGAACTCAGCCACTTTGCCTTCATGAGGCCCAATGTTCAAATGGAACTCAGCCTCTTTGCCTCCGTGAAGCCCAATGCTCGAAAGGAACTCAACCACTTTGCCTCTGTGAGGCCCAACACTTGAAAGTTGCTCTCATTGTGCCATCGGCATGGGTACCAGTTACATGACACCAGCTTCTGGCTTGATGGGTCTTTATTTATATTGTACACACACACATATATATATATATATATATATCATCATCATCATCATCATCGTTTAACGTCCGCTTTCCATGCTAGCATGGGTTGGATGGTTCAACTGGGGTCTGGCAAGCCCGAAGGCTGCACCAGGCCAGTCAGATCTGGCAGAGTTTCTACAGCTGGATGCCCTTCCTAACGCCAACCACTCCGAGAGTGTAGTGGGTGATCTTATGTGCCACCGACACAGGTGCCAGTCGAGGCTGGCAGACGACCACGCTCGGATGGTGTTTTTTATGTGCCACCGACACAGGTGCCAGATGAGGCTGGCAGACGGCCACGCTCGGATGGTGCTTTTTATGTGCCACCGACACAGGTGCCAGACGAGGCTGACAGACAGCCACGCTCGGATATGGTGTTTTCTTATGTGCCACCGACACAGGTGCCAGACGAGGCTGGCGAATGGCTACGATCGGATGGTGTTTGTTACGTGCCCACAGCACGGAGGCCAGTCGATGCGGCACTGGCTACGGTCCCGTTCGGATGGTTTTCTTATGTGCCACCGGCACTGGTACCACAAGGATACAAATTCCATTGATGTTCATCTATATTGATTTGATTCGATTTGACTTCGATTTGACTTTCACTTGCCTCAACAGGTCTTCACAAGTGTCACAAGCAGGAAGGTATGCACAGGTGGACTGACTATGTCCCAGGTAGGGGCCACGGGTTATGGCTTCATATATATGTGCTCAATAATAGGGTATTTTAAATAGTCATATGGATTTAATGAAACTGATTAAATCACATATTAAAAATATGTTGATTTAATTTGGTGGTGGAGTAAATACTTAGTTGTATCACAGACAATCCCATTAATACCAGTGGCATGAAAAAAGCACCCAGCACACACTGTAAAGTGGTTGGCATTAGGAAGGTCATCTAGCTAGCTAACCAGTTCCCTGTCAAACCATCACACCTATGCCAGTATGGAAAGCAGATATTAAATGATGATGATGATGATGATGATGATGATGCTTCTTGCAAATGTTTTGTGGCCCCCAACAGACCAAATAAGAGTGATTATGTTACCCTTTAAAAACCAAGAGGGATTCACTGAAAGAGCTATTCCACTTTGCAGAGTTCATTCCTATATATATAGATGGTTGTCACTATCTCAAAAAGACTAAATAAAGACATCAGATGTTTCCACCAGTAACATAGTTAAAGGAAAGCAAGAGAGTGGTTAGGGTATTTGGATCATGACCTTACATAAGTGAGTTTGATATTTGGCAGCACATTGTGTTCTTGAGTAAGACACTTTATTTCATGCTGCTCCAGCCGACTCAGCTAGCTAAAAAGTGTTGTACCTGTAATTCAAAGGGCCAGCCCTGTCACATTCTGTGTCACACTGAATCTCTCTGAGCTGGCAGAAACGTTAGCGTGCCAGGTGAAATGCTTAGAGATATTTCGTCTGCCTTTACGATCTGAGTTCAAATTCCACCGAGGTCGACTTTGCCTTTCATCCTTTCGGGGTCGATAAATAAAGTACCAGTTACGCACTGGGGTCAATGTAATCGACCTAATCCCTTTGTCTGTCCTTGTTTGTCCCCTCTGTGTTTAGCTCCTTGTGGGTAATAAAGAAATATATATGCATATTTTCTTTATACAGAAGGCGGCGAGCTGGCAGAAATGTTAGCACGCCGGGCAAAATGCTTTGCAGTATTTCATCTGCCGTTACGTTCTGAGTTCAAATTCCACCGAGGTCGACTTTACCTTTCATCCTTTCGGGGTCGATAAATTAAGCACCAGTTACGCACTGGGGTCGATGTAATCGACTTGATCTCTTTGTCTGTCCTTGTTTGTCCTCTCTGTGTTTAGCCCCTTGTGGGTAGTAAAGAAATAGGTATGCATGTCTATGGAGTACTCAGCCACTTGCAGATTAATTTCATGAGCAGGCTGTACCATTGATTGAATCAACCGAAACCATGTCATCATAAACAACAGAGTGCCAGGGAAGCAAGAGAACAATTATTCATCCTGAGTACATTTTCAACAGGTTTTAATTTTTTGGTTTCCTTGTTCAGCAAAGTCGAATCTCATAATTTTCTTTTATTGCTTTTTCTGTCACATGACCAAAGTCTTGGATGAATTTTCCTTATTCATTACTTTATTTGACCATCCTCCTAGTGTTGTGAACACTGCTTAATCGTTAGTGATGTATTGATGGCCACTGACATCTGAGGAACCAAAACAAAGTGTTATATCATAGCCTTCACTCTGATTCTCAATAATCCCATGAAAATTCATCTTTGTAGTATCATAAGTTACAATCCTAAAAATTGTCAGCCTTACACATCATAGTATCATCACTGAAACATGGAATTAATGAATCTTTTACTTGTTTCAGTCATTTGACTGTGGCCATGCTGGAGCAACGTCTTTAGTCGAGCAAATCAACCCCAGGACTTATTCATTGTAAACCTAGTACTTATTCTATCAGTCTCTTTCGCTGAACTGCTAAGTTACGGGGACGTAAACACACCAGTATCGGTTGTCAAGCGATGTTGGGGGGGGGGGGGCAAACACAGACACACAAACATATACACACACACACACATATATATACGACAGGCTTCTTTCAGTTTCCATCTACCAAATCCACTCACAAGGCTTTGGTCGGCCCAAGGCTATAGTAGAAGACACTTGTCTAAGGTGCCATGCAGTGGGACTGAACCCAGAACCATGTGGTTGGTAAGCAAGCTACTTACCACTCAGCCACTCCTACGCCTATAGAATATAATCATGTATTTGTTGTGATTCACTTAGCAGAGATGCAAACCCTGCCCTTGTTTCACTTTCTTCAAATTGTTTGTTTATTGAACACATCTCATGGTTTGATCTTGACTTGGCACAATTGTCCAGATTACTAATCAGTTGGCAACTGGGATTTATATCACTCCAAGAGCTTCCATTGTTCCACTGTATTACATAAGGACATTAGAAGATACTTTCTGTAGAAAGCAGGTTTATTGCTGGACACCTCCTCTTCTCATCATTCCAGCCATACCTTTCTTCTTTTCTTCTGTGTCTTCCTGTCTCTCCTCACCCCTCTCACATTGACCACATGCTGAGATAAGCTTCAACAGAAATTCTGAATTTATAAATGTTTCAGCAGAAATTCTGCACTTTCAATCAAGAAATAAACAAGCAAATCCTGCATTTGCCAAGTGAGAGATTGCTCAAAGAGAAAGTACAAACATCCCAACATCCATGATGAACTTGAACATTCTACAGTTTGATAAAACTACAAACTTTTGCTGCTATTTCTAGCATTCTCATTGCATTTACAAACTTTCGGCTTTCTCCAAAGATTCCTCGTAACAGCTTGTAATTAGCCCACTTAAATGTTTTTTATTGTTTATAATCTGTAAGACTATAAGTAAGTCTTGTATTTAATATAATTTTGTCTTGAAGATAATGAGCTGGGAGAATCATTAGCATGCCAGGCTAAATGCTTTGTAGCATTTTGTCTATCTTTGCATTCTTAGTTCAAATGCCTCTGAGGTCAACTTTGCCCTTCATCATTTTGAGGTCAATAGAATAAGCATCAGTCATGTACTGGGGTTCGATGTAATCGACTCACCCCTCCTCCAAAATTGCTAGCCTTATGCTAAAATTTGAACTCAATATTGTTTTGTATCATTTCCTGCACAAAATTCACATACACTTGCTTTGTTCTTATCATTTACTCTCAAAATTAAATCACTGTTTTGTAATAGTACATCATTGCCCATCTTGCTCTATACTTCTCAAATTCACACAAATACATGCATGCATTACTTAGTGCCTTCCTCTGTCTCCTTCACACATTTATAAATTTCTATATACACATTTATAAAATGCTACATACACATTTATAAACCGCTATATACATGTTTATAAACTGTTATATACATAGGCGCAGGAGTGGCTGTGTGGTAAGTAGCTTGCTTACCAACCACATGGTTCCGGGTTCAGTCCCACTGCGTGGCACCTTGGGCAAGTGTCTTCTACTATAGCCTCAGGCCGACCAAAGCCTTGTGAGTGGATTTGGTAGACGGAGACTGAAAGAAGCCCGTCGTATATATATATATATATATATATATATATGTGTGTGTGTGTGTGTGTGTGTGTGTGCGTGTGTGTTTGTGTGTCTGTGTTTGTCCCCCCAACATCGCTTGACATCCCCGTAACTTAGCGGTTCGGCAGAAGAGACCGATAGAATAAGTACTAGGCTTACAAAGAATAAGTCCTGGGGTCGATTTCCTCGACTAAAGGTGGTGCTCCAGCATGGCCACAGTCAAGTGACTGAAACAAGTAAAAGATAAAAGAGAAAGAGATATTTATAAGCTGCTATATACACATTTATAAACTGCTATATATGTGTGTTTATAAGCTACTATATACACATTTATAAACTGCTATATATATGTGTTTATAAGCTACTATATACACATTTATAAACTACTATCTAAATATGCATTATTTCTCTTTGATGATCTCTCACTGTTTATAACAACAATCTGGTAGCACACCAATATTTACTAAATATATTATAGTTAATAAAATATTTCATGTAATGCAAAAGAAGTGAAGCTGAGCATACATTTGGGTAACTTATTTATTGATAAACCAAAAGTCAATGTTGCCCCAAATCTAATTATAATATATTCTTATCACATGCTGATCCTATCATGGATTTTCTGTTTTTCTGATAAGCAGTGCCTTGGCAAAAGATGCTAAGAAACTATCCGAGTGAGACAGGAAGAAGATAACAGGAGTCAGAAACTCAGAAGATAAAAAATCTTTAATATAACAGAAATTGGGTGCCTGTTTATTATTCAGCAAACATGCAAAGTCTGCGATGCCAGAGGTGGAACCATGAAGACTTGCTTCCTGCCTTCAGTCCAAGAAGTAGAGACAGTGCCCTGGCCATTCTGGTTGCTCTTAAAAGATTGTTAGTCTCTACTTTCAACCTACTGCAGCTGCATTGTCTGTCTTGCAGCATTCACCCAGAGTGGATTGAGCTGGCTTCATTCATCCTCAATGCTGCATCTCTCACAAATGCCGACCAGACCTGGTGATTTGAGGCTAATGACCTGCAGTTGCACAGGTGATTCCCTTTAGTTTCTTCACGAACAACAAATGACCAAGCACTTTCTGCTGTCTCATAGTGCTGGTATTCTATCTGGTTACTCAACCCAGTTTTTTGCATTATTTCTTCATTTGTGGTTTGGTTGCACCCAAGAAGTTCTGTGTACAATTCTGAGGCAACTACTGAGGAAAACATCTGAAGTGGTAGAAATTTTACTGATCTTTTCCTACATCTCACAGGCATAAATTGCCATCAGTTTAATGATGGATATATACAGACAGAGTTTGGGATTGTAGTTGCTGGAAGAGATGGACCATACAGGTCTCAGAGGCTTGAAAATAGTTGCAGCTATCCTGAGTCATTTCTCTGCATTTTTTCCCAACTTCCTATCTTTAATGATGTTACTGCTCATGTACTTGACTGAAAAAATGAATTCATGAATCTGGCTTTACAGTCATACTAGTTGCTGCTGACCAGGAGTATTCTGAAAGGCGGCAAGCTGGCAGAAATGTTAGCATGCTGGGCGAAATGCTTAGCGACATTTCATCTGCCATTACATTCTGAGTTCAAATTCCACCGAGGTCGACTTTGCCTTTCATCCTTTCAGGGTCAATTAAATAAGTACCAGTTACGCACTGGGGGCTTGATGTAATCGACTTAATTCCTTTGTCTGTCCTTGCGTGTCCACTCTATGTTTAGCCCCCTGTGAGCAATAAAGAAATAAGTAGTATTCTGACCAATAATATATGCTGCTCCCCAATAATATTCACACATTTATTTTCCTTGATAATCTGAATACCAGTCTTTGAGTAGATATTGCTGAGACTGAATATAATGTCTTTCATTACTGTACCTAAGGTACAAAAAAATCTCAGATTGTTGGCAAAATCAAGATCTCTGAGTCTTCCTTGTCCCCATTTGATGCCACATACTTGATCCCCCATAGACTTCCTCATGGTGAAATCTACCACCACCACCACCACTACTACTACCACCACAGTACACATACCCCTATCATGATGTCATACATATCCATGTTCTTACCTTTGGTTTGAATGCAACTGCATGTTCTCCCATAAAGTGATTACATGATGTTGATATATTGGGTGGGCACTTCATACAGTACAATGGTCTTCTTCAGAGATTCTCTGTGAATACTTGTTGAAGTAAGAGAAGTTGACAGCATGTGGCTATTGGAACGTATGGCTCTAATCAGAGTGTTTCATAGCTTGAGAATTCTATCTATTCCTCTTGTAAGTGCTCACCAACCATTTTCTTCATGCAGGTAAGAGGAATATTTCAGAACATTTTGCCAGGAACAGACAGCAGAGTTATTCTATGCCATTTATTGCATTCTCTTATAGTTCTTTGCTTTGGTGATGCTATAATCATGCCATCACCCAGATGTCAATGACTTCTTCAAATTATATTGATTTCAAATTTTAGCATAAGACCAGCAAGTTCGGGGATGTTGTTTGTTTGTTTCTTCCTTCTCAAGTCATGAGTGCCTCATAAGGGCCGGTTTCCCAGTTTCCTTGGCGTATAGGTTTCCTACCTGGACGGGACGGTGGTTCGTCGCAGGTGAGCTGCAAGATGCAGGAGGAAAGAGTGAGAGAAAGTTGTGGCGAAAGAGTGAGCAGAAGTTTGCCATTACCTTCTGCCGGAGCTGCATGGAGCTTAGGTGTTTCACTCATAAACGCACACATCGCCCGGTCTGAGATTCAAACCCACGAGTTCACTGCTCTAACCACTAGGCCATGTGCCTCCACAAGTTCGGGGATGGGGTTAAGTCGATTTCATCAACCCCAATGCTCACTTGGTACTTATTTTCTCAACTTAAAAAGAATGAAAGGCAAAGTCAACCTCAGTAGAATTTGAACTCGGAACATAAAGACAGATGAAATGCCACTAAGTATTTTGCCCAAAGTGCTAACAATTTTGCTAGCTTGCCACCTTCTTATCAAACTATATTAAGTTGCAAAAGTGTTCCAACTCTTTCGTGATTACATCCCCGCCGCTCTTAAACAGCTCCACATTGACTAGCGCTACTGTTTTATTGTTCTTCAAGCAACAAGTAACTTTGGTGACTTCTTCTGTCAAGATATTCTCCTCTGTCATCTGCTGGTGACTCACCAAAACATTTCAATTCAGTGAAGTCAATGAGTTCAACACTTTTTGGAAATGTTCCACCTTTTGATTGATCCTTATTTGTTACCAATGTCCACTTATCCTTACTTTTATTTGCTCACACATCAACCATTTCTTGCTCCAGTCAGCTCTTGCATGATTCTTGTATCATTCCTTACTGTAACTTCTTCTCACCCTTTGTCTTTCTCCTATGGGTAGTGGGTAGTATCCTCAGTTATTACTATGGGGATTAACAATGCTACTTACCCATGTTTCAGGCTTGGCTGACACATTCTGGAATTAGCTGCTCTGATCCAGGGTTATAGATCCTTTCTGTTGACTTCAAAGCTTTAGTTCAGTATATATATCATAGGTGTCCCCAGAATGACCCATGTTTATGAAGGAGAAGGGATGAAGCACAAGACTAATAGCATTGCCTTCAGTTTTCAAACTGCAATAGAATCTGTGAGTAGATTCAACCATCCAGGTGGTTAGGTTCTTTGCAATAATCATTGACTCTCTGATTGCTTACAGAAAAGTTTATATATTTTCTTTACCTTGCAGTACCTAACAGCTTGCAATGATGCAATGAAGTGGTTTATTCACCGGGAGCAAAAGTCGAGGATTTTTCAGCAGTCTTTTTGAAGCACACAGAAACTTGAGACTGCCAATAACTGTATGTTATGGCCAAGTCTTACAATGTCAAAAACACCATATAGAATGAAATAACTTCTCTCCAATCAAAAACTAGAGAAATTGCTCCAAATGCACTCTTTACACACAACTGAGCACATAATTTAAATGTGGTTCTAATTGAAGCAGGAAGCTCTAATATTCAAGCCTAATTGTTTTTTGAAACCTTAGAGAGCATCTATACTTTTTTTTTTTACCTGGTAATTTACTTCATCTTTCAGTACTAAAAGAAAAAAGATATAATCAGATCAAATAATTTGTTCTGACTCTAGAAAAAATTGTGATACTATTTTAGTATACAGAAAGTCACTTGTAAAGGTTATTCTGTAGAACTTATCAATATTTGTACTAGCTCTAAGGAAGCCAACTGGTAAAATTATTAGTGTGCTGGGCAAAATGCTTAGCAGCATTTTGTTCAATCTTGAAAATTCTGTGAAAATTCTGCTGAGGGCCTTATTTTTCATCTTTCCATGGTCAATAAAATAATACCAGTGGAGCAGTGGGTCACTATAATCAACTTATCCCTCACCGAGAATTGCTGGCCTTGTGCCAAAATTCAAAACCAATATAAGTACTAAAAAATAAATAAATGCGCCCTTTTAAAGCCTATCCAGGCCCATGGGCCTGGTTTCCCGGTTTCTATGGTGTATGTGTTCCCCAGCTGGATAGGATGCCAGTCCATCTCAGCATTACTCATTTTTGCCAGCTGAGTGGACTGTCGCCCGGTCCAGGAATCGAAACCACAATCTTATGATCATGATGCTGACACCCTAACCACTAAGACATGCAACTCCACATATAAGTACTAGCTCTACAAAAAATTCTGCATGGTGAGATAGAAAACTGTAATACTAAACAACTCACTGATGCAAAGGTTTCAAGTTATAACATTCAGTACTTGTGAATTCTTAGTTATTCTTATGTTCTGCAATAAAGTGCTAGACAAGCCTTTTGATTATCTACGCATTTATGGAAAAGTAGTCTAGATATGGTATCAACTCATTTGATGCAGCTTTTTGGAAAAGATACAAAAAGTATGAAAAATGAGCTTGAATGGCAAAGCATTGCTTGCACTTTGGTACTAGAGGCCTGAAAATGCCACACCCATGTTATGGGTCTCAGAGTTATTGTAGAACACTAGAACAAGAGTCAAAGAAAACATTAATAGAACAAAAAATAAACAAGGATGGTTCTAAAGCCCATTAGAGCTATGTCCCCAAGATTGATCCCTTTTAAACACGTCAGTGTTCAGGTCCCAAATTGTTCATTCCAGTTTAATGCATTTGATAGTAGGGAGAAGATGGGGGAAGCAATGATGAAGTAGAAATAGAGAGAAAGATAAATAGATGCATAAGAAAGTTAGGGAAGCAGGATGGAGAGAGGTTTTTAAAAACCCATTTGTGGTCATGTATATGTATGCTTGTGTATACATTTTCTTTTTAAGTGCAGGAGACTATTAAGAACCAATCCTTGTATTCAGGATATATCCAACTAGCTGGTTAAAGTAAACTTTCACTCATGAGGACAGTGGTAGTAAGCTTCATTTTCAGATTTCATGAAGGCACCTAGGTGGAGGGAGCTCTTCAGTATGATACTTTTTTCTGCTAAACTAAGTCTGCATCACCTATTGCTGTTGCAGTAAGGGCTTGTGCAGCCTTTTTTGTCAAAAGTCATATATATCTTGCCAATGTTACGATATTATATCTCTATTGGATATTAAATGACTTGTGGTTGTTGAAACTGTTAGTGAATGTGCCTTCCATTGTGCCCACATGTTTTCCTGTTCTTAGTTGCCTGTGGAATAAACATTTTCCACACATACATAAATACAGGGACATTTTTCAAAAATATACTTTGAAAGTTTCATTTAGCATCACAACTAGCATAAAAAAGGATTGGCTCTTCCGTTATCAGTGCTTTTTTCACCATATATATAATATATATAACAAATATACATGCCTACATATACACACACACGTACACTCACATGCATCGACATACACCTACATAAATGTGCCCATGCACACACACACACACACACAAATATATGCTTTGCAAAGATTAATAAAGTATTTTTTCCTTTTATCTTAATTCACTTTCAGAAGACATTTGTGACACACAATTTAAATGCTCCTCTTGAAATCCCAGAATGAAAGGGTTTTGCTCTTCACACAACTGGTACTGAGAAGAATTCCATCTACTTTTTAATATTATTTTTCTTTTAATACTTTTGAATATTTGCACACACAAGTATGTTTTAACTTTAAAACATTTATTACTGGGACACAAGTTACACTAAAAAAAAAAGGTAAGTTTTCTTTCTTTATTCATTAGTAAAGCAGCAGGGCATGCGTTTAATTGAAATGGCTAAGGTTTGTGTACCAGTCATTATTACGGTATACTTCCTGCATACGTAACTATTTTGGATCTAATTACGGGTGTTTTGCTCATTAATTTTCAGTTGACCAAAGCCAAGGGTAGAAACAAAACGGTTTTCAGTTTATACAGTATAAAAATGTGAAATGGTTGAGTAAGAATAGCAGGAGTTGTTCGGTGTAATTACAATTGTTCTTGTGTGTAACACCACCACCACCACCTCTACGATTATCATCATCAACGTCACTGTCACTACCACCACCAGCACCGTCGTCGTCACCACTACCATCAGCAGCACCGTCGTCGTCACCACTACCATCAGCAGCACCGTCGTCGTCACCACTACCATCAGCAGCAGCACCCCTCCCGCACTACCACCACCATCAGCAGCAGTTCTTATTTCCTTTAGTTTTAGACAAACTGGGCAGATAGGTTAAAAATCCTTGCTGCTGACTCGCGTCGTTCTCTTAACAAGGCCTCCCTCTATACTTATTGATGTTTATATCTTCATAAATATATATTAACCACAGTTTACTACTATTAAACACAGTTTGCCTCAATTCTGCTGGATGAAGATATTCTAGATTTACTTAAAAAAAAAAAAAAGCTCTTATTTTAGCTGCGATGGAGGAAAGCTTCTCTGCAAGTGATGCTGGTATGTAAACAACATTGTTTTATTAATTCTGAAATATTTCTTCAGAGTCATCATTTTCCCGTCCGGTTGCCAATTTTCTCATCATTTATACAACATCATCTTTTACTATCTTTTAATTATTTTTTTCATTATATTTCATATTACCCTTAGTTCTTTAGACGTAATCTACTCCTTCCCTTCTTACCGAAATTCTGAGACATTTTTTACGTCTTGGGAACGAAGACATTCTTATTCAACAGACATTAAGTAATTATTATTATTACTACCCAAATATACTTCACTCTAGAGATATTTCTTTCCTTGTTTTAAACAACTGGGCACCTTTTTAATGTTCTGTTGTAACTCTATCCTGGCATCTCTGATAATGGAAGAAACAGACCGTCTGACGACTGTTCTGTCTTTATAAAAATTGACAGTTCAACTGAATTGTTTAAGTGAAAGGGATTTATTCTTTTATTGTTCTCTACTCTCTTCATTAGTAGACAAATCCATCTCTTTTACATACTGCCTACTTACATTATCTTGAAATCTTTTAAAACGATTCTCTTAATATCTTCCAAATGGTAATGCCGCCAACATAAACCCTTTTTTTTCCGCTTTCAATATTAACTTCTGATAACTCTCATGCTGGTATTAAATTACTGTTAATATTTGTGGGAAATACGTTTCGTTAGTAATTATTTGTTATGTATTGTCGATTAATAATTGTGAAACCAACTTGATGAAACCAAGCATTTTCACTTCGGTGAATAATCACCGTAAAGCCTCGATCATAAACTTATTAAAGTTTAATTTTAGTCGGTGTCTCCTTCCACTGAATATAATGTAGTGTCTTTATTGTAACAGTTATGTTGTTGAACATAACCGGCAAATTACAATTTAATTTCTGCCCATTGCCGTCAATATGTTCATACTGTACATACATATACATGCTACTATTATATAGCATGTATACATACTGTATATGCATAGTGTGTGTGTATATAAACATACTGTACATATACATATATATCTACAAAATAAATTATATTTTTCACTAATGTCTGTAACAGTTATTTTGTCCTGTTATCTCCACCCCGAATCGACTTTGAACTACCGTTGCCCCATTTCTTTCATTATCTTCACTTTTTTTTATCTTCTTCAGATACAAGGAAGCTAATTACTTTCAGTATTTTTTTTTCTTCATAGATATACTTCCGTAAATGATAATCAATCTTCGCTAATTATCTGTTCATCGTTCAAACCATATTAAGAATTACTACGGTTTGTCTATGGCTTATTAAGTGTAATTAGCCACTTGTGGATTTTGTTTTGAAATATTATACGCACACCTTACAGGAAAGGGTTTGCACCGGTTTCTTATTCGTTCATATTATCGATCAATTATATATAACTATTTTCTAAATTTTAGAACGATGTTTATGATGTAAAGTATTTCTAAGAGAAATATATTTTAGAAATTGAAACGTACACACACTATATGTGAACGAAGCTTTTAATTCCAGCGATAAAGCCCTTCTCAGTGTTTGACACACCCTCTCCAATATTAAGTTCCCTTCTGTTCCCCTATATTATAAAGAAGGCCTTTAAAACTAAATGACTTTGGTTTAACTTCAATAAACATTCGTCTCATGTCTTGTTCTTTTACTCTCATCAATTGCCAAATACTGCGCATAATAAACTCCACACGTTTACTACATGTGAGTCGCGTCTGCCACTAAATTATTATTATTATTATTGTCAGCCGTAACCCATCACTTGTTTCTCAATTTACTATTTTGGGAAAAAGCCTAAACGTCACATAGTCTAATTTCTTCTTTCCTATAAAATTGGAGTCTTGTCAATATTGTTTACCCTTGTTCATCATTCATCTACGTACAACCCACTCAGCATCCCATACTGGGCATCGATTCCGAAACTGCCGTTTGCAGTTGTTACTTTGAAGCTCTGAAACATAACTCTGTGTTATATATACACGTACACACACACACACACATATATATATATATATATAAATGAAAATATTTTTGTCTTGATCCTGTACTGTACACGTAAGACGAAGTGTGTGTAGTGTGTTGTTCACACCGGTTTCTGTATTGAACATGCATTTTTATATTTACTCATAAAAGAATCCTTTCGAAATAATAAAAGGTTAAGATATGTGTTACTCTTGAATAACCAAGATAGATTTTTAATGATGTGTAAATTAATCATTTGCATAACATCACTAGCTTTAATGTACACTTACGATGGAACCCGAAGGTAATGTCAGAAGCTTGTCAATGTGTGAACTGGACACAGTATCCTGGTGTCAGTCAGGTCAAGACAATTAATACTCAGAACTGGGCAATAAATGACATGGTCTGTTAGTAAATTACTGTAAAATTTATAGTTTCTGAGTTTTAGAGGGGTAGATTCGCACCTCACCTTGAAAAATGTATTTTTTCTGAAGGAGTTTATTTAGATTCTTAGGTTTTACATGTCGGAAATTATGAATTTGTCCCCCACCACCACCACCAAGAAAGAAATCAAAAATTATTCCCCACTCCCAAGTTACCTCTTAATTTTAAATATATTGTATATTGAAGTGTGGAAATTTCATTAAAGCAGGTATGTAACCTGGAAAAATACGGGGATTTTTACAACAATATCGAAACAAGAAGACCTAAGAATATTTTTTTGGTGCTTTAGTTAATTTCCTGAATTTTTTTTTTTTTTGCTCAAAATTTTTATTATTCAACCCCTCGCCCCCACTGCAGATAATTCGCCCTTCCCCATAAGTGTTTTCATTTTTTTCCCGGATATGTTTTTCTAAATTACTTTAACATGGGAAATTACTTTTAGGCATAAAAAAAATTATTTTCAGTTTTTTTTATTTACCCCTAATTATCTCTTGAAGAGTATGCTACTACTTGTTATAAGAGAGTACCTCCTACTCTACAGCAGGACTTCTGGGCCTCTTCATAGCCCTAGATCTTTTAAAACTCTATACACAAGCAATAACATGTACAAACATACAAATCTATACTTAAAGTATTAGAAATGAATAAACAACTTTTCTCTGGTGCTTTTATTGATACACTACTTTCCATTAACAGTACCTGTGGAAATTCCAAAGTTATTTTAAAGAACTGTTAGATAGTTTGAAGTTTATAGAGATCCACAAGCTATAATTACTTTTAAATTTGTACTCTGTTTGAAACAGTAAAGTTTTAACCATTGAGATGAAATCAAAGACTGTGTTATTCTGTGACTACAACTACTTTGTTAAAGATTTACCAAAACTTAATACACTATATTAGATCCTTATTTTCATTTAAGGAAAAGCTAATGCAACTAGACTTGAAAGGAATCTTAGAGAATGGTATAATAGCTGTGAGGTGTTCAAAATACTTATCCATAACATAGGTACAGGTGTGATTGTGTGGGTAAACAGTTTGCTCTGTAACCATGTTCTTGGTTTGGTTCCACTACATAGTACCTTGGGCAAGTGTCTTTTACAATAGAGTTGAGATGATTCTTTGAGTGAAATTTGGTCAACAGAAGCAGTATGGAAGCTTGTGTGTGTATGTATATTTATTCTTTTACTTGTTTCAGTCATTTGACTGTGGCCATGCTGGAGCACCGCCTTTAGTTGGTAAATTGACCCCAGGAATTATTCTTTGTAAACCTAGTATTTATTCTGTTGGTCTCTTTTCCCTGGGCTGCTAAGTTATGGGGGATGTAAACAAACCAACATCGGTTGTCAAGCAATCGTGGGGGAAAAGCACACACACACACACATACAACAGGTTTCTGTCATTTTCCATCTACCAAATCCACTCACAAGGCTTTGGTCAGTTCAAGGCTACAGCAGAAGACACTTGCCCAAGGTGCCATGCAGTAGGACAGAACCTGGAACCATGTGGTTGGGAAACAAGCTTCTTACCATGCAGCTATGCCTGTACATACATTCATATAATGTCCTTTTTCCATGCTGCCATGGGTTGAATGGTTTGACAGGATAGTACCAGATAACTGCATCAAGTACCAATTCCTGCTTTAGTCCGGTTGCTAAGTCTGGATGCTTTTTCTAATGCCAACTTCTTTACAGTGTGTATTGGCTGTTTTCTTTGTGGCAACTGGCAGGAGTGAGGTCACCAAGTAACTCATAAAACAAGTCCCCTCCTACCGAGTGGAGGAGGAGGAGGTGTTTTTATACCACCTCCTTCTCCACTTTTACCAAGTGTTGAGAGGCTAAAGTATGATAGACTTGACTTGACAGCATTCACCCGGGGTGGGTTGAGCTGGCTTCATTCATCCTCAATGCTGCATCTCTCACAAACGCCGACCAGGCCTGGCGATTTGAGGCTAATGACTGCGTGATCTCCAACCACTCCTTATTCCAGCGGCGAACGCCGTAGATCAGCCAGGTTTTTCGTTGTCCACCACATCGCTTTCGCCAACCCTGAAGGGGAGCTGGGGAAATTGCTGCGTAGATGAATTCTCCTGGTTGATGACGGAGGGCATGACCCAGCCAACGCAGACGTCTCGTTAGGATGACTTGGCGGAGGAAGGTGATTCTGCACTGGTGTCGCACCAAATTGTTGGAGACAAAGTGATGCCATCGGACACGAAGGATGTGGCGTAGACAGAGGTGATCGAAGGATTCTTGTTACTTAATATCTTCCACCCTCATTGGCCATGACTCGCTGCCATAAAGAAGAATCGTTCGCACTAGTGCTTGGTATGATAGAGGGGCAGGAGATAGTCTCTTGCTGTGGAGGAAATATGTAATTATTGCAAGAGAGAATAAGATGGTAGAGACAAGGTGTTAGGGCATACCCTCAAGGTATAAAAGTGTGAAGAAGATAGGGACAGAGTACCGGGGAAGGGTGGGTGTTTAAGTTTGTTAGTGCGAAAGGAAAGTTACAGATGATTATAGGGGGAGGGACTGGAGGAGAACGCAGTGAATGGTGAACATAAAAGAAGGTGTGGTCAATGGTGAATCTCAGTTTTAAGGTAAGGTGAAGGAAATAGTAGACCAAGGAGGAGGATGTAGCAGTAGAAAAAAAAGTGGGGTGGAGGTGAGCAGCAGTATAGTAAGCAATAGGGAGAGGGGGAGATGCAGTGATAGAGATGGCGGTTAGAGCTTGAAAATGATTGATATAGTGCCAAACAAAGGTGTATGGGAGGTCACTGATGGTAGATTTGAGAGGGTTTTGAGAATGATTGCAGCTATTGGAAAATGTGAGGTGTTTGAATACGAGACAGCAGTCATGTGATGTAGCTAATGAGAAAGGGTTGTGGAAAATAAAGTAGGAAAGGTTGATATGGAAGCCGTGTGATTGGTGACAAAAGAAAGCAATTCTTCCAAGGAGAAAGATATACTTGTAGCTTAAAAGGGGATGAAATATGTGCAGTTCTGCTCTGAGAATTAGAGCAGTTTAATGAATAGTGCTGTAGTTAGAAAAGTAATGGTAGGATAGGTATCGGGGATGAGATTTAGGGAAGGCTTGACAGGAACAGGTTAGGTGCAGAGGTGGTGTTGTCATAAACAGATTGGTTTTTTTTCTTTCTCTGGGATTAGTCAAATTAATGTAGATGCATCTGATGAGATCCCAGTTAGGTGCCAAATAAAAAAGTGATTAAGGTTGTTCCTCAGTTTTCAGTCGATGGAGAAAAAGCTAAATTTGCCCTGTTTAAATTCCTACCACATAGGTTACATATATCATGCTTTCATAATGTGTGCACTGAGATCCCTGTTGGCAGACCCCTGATTATAAATAAACCACTTATGGTATGCAAATTAGTACTCTGTGATACCTGTGCCGGTGGCATGTAAAAATCACCATCCGAATGTGGCCGATGTCAGCGCCACCTTGACTGGCACCTCTGCTGGTGGCACGTAAAAAGCACCCACTACACTCACCGAGTGGTTGGCGTTAGGAAGGGCATCCGGCTGTAGAAACACTGCCAGATCCGACTAGAACCTGGTGCAGCCTCCTGGCTTCCCAGACCCCGGTCGAACTGTCCAACCCGTGCTAGCACGGAAAACGGACGTTAAACGATGATGATGAATTCTCTGTAGCTATGTAAACAGATTGGCTGCCTGATTCTCTGGTATTGGTAAAATTCATGTAGACACCTGATACACTCAGCAAGATTTGAAAATTGATTAAGATTGTTCTTTTTTTCAGTCTACAGAGGAACAACTAAATTTGTTCTGTTTATATACTTACTATACAATTACATATAAACAATCTTTTTAGAGCTTCATCTTGGCAAGAAGGATGATCTTGAGCACAGCAAATTGTCAAACATCTCAGTCCTTTGTCATTTCCTCCATCACGGGGTCTGTCTACACAATATACATCACATGGCCATACCAGCACAGCTGTCTCTTGCACACCACATCTGATACCTCTTATGCCCAGTTTTTCTCTCAACACATTTACACATTGTCATACATGCACACTAATTTTGCACATCTAATGGAGCATGCTAGCTTCTGTCTAAACTTCTGTATTCATGGCCCATGTCTCACTAACATGTAGCATTGCTGTTCTTACACTCGTACAATCGGTCTTTCACTCCAAGAGAGAACACTTTTATTACCAACAGAGGTAACAGCTCCCTGAACTTTCTCCAGCTGGTTCTTATTCTAAGTAATTATATGTTGAGAACATCCTTCACTGCTAATTAGGTTACCTTGGTAACCAAAACTATCTGTAGATAGTTTCTATTACCAAGATACTTTTAGGCATTAAAATAGAACTCTGTTTCCCATGTGTTCTTGATATTGCACCTATGCATCTGCTACAAAGTCTGTTCTCTGATAAACTTCCTGTGATTCAATTGCACCTCTTGTGTGCCCAAAGCTTATACTGGGTACATTATATGGAATTTCCACCGCTGACTTCTATACATATTGAACAAGGCCATTTTCTTGAAGGGAGTAGCAGCCTGTCAATTTTCCTGCTTACAAGAACTTCGGTCTTTGCTGAGTTAACTATAAGGCCTTTGATTCCAGGTTTTGTTTCCATGCTTGGAATTTCTTTCCTGGTTATACCACAAATTCAGGTTTAGGAACAAAGTCTTCATCATTGAGTAGTTTCAATAGGCAATCAACCTGAAACTCCTCTGTTATAGCATGGGGGACAATATTGAATTCATTGCTGGTCTTGTTATTAATTCTCACCTTATTGATGGTATTCTGTTCATGGCTGAATGGCTCACTCCAGCCATTTGTCTATTCCTAGCTTCTGCAGTGATCACTAAATCAGGGAGTGAGTGATCCCGTTGAAGGCTTTGTCTAGGTTGATGAATGCCAAGTACAACAGTTTATTATTTTTGGCTAAATATTTCTGTATTTGCCTTACTAGAAAGAGAACAGCAGCAGTAGTAGTACTTTTCTCTGGCACAAAACCAAACTTCATCTCATTGAGGTTAATTCTCTTCCAATTTAATTGAGCTATAATTCTTTCAGTAACTTTCACCTGGTCCAGCAATTTGATGCTTCTGTAATTACTTCTAAGATATCTGCTTTACCTTTGTAGCTGTTGACTATAATGCTGTGATACCAGTTCTTGGGTAGCGTACCCTTTCAGTACAACCTGATTAACTGTACAGGTGACAAGGCCACATCCCACTGCCAAATATTTTAAGCATTTTGGTTGTAATTCCTGATGGGCCAGAGGATTTCTCGGTCTTTTATGTATGATTGATGAAGTAATTCTTGATTGCTTTATCTACCATACTTCTGTCAACTCAGATGGCTGGTCCCTGAAAGATAAAAGATATACATATCTAAATATTATTTAAAACGGTTTGATTCTGCCCCATGCAACTTAAGTTTATAGGGTTGTTACTGAAACTTAGCTCGTCTGACTTTGGCAGCTGAGTGGAGAGGTGCAGGAAGTTCAAGATGGCTACTGTAAACTTGACTGCTATTGGTTGAGATAGATTGCATGGGATTATTAAAAGTGAAATTGAATTTCAGGACTCGACAGGAAGCTGGTGGTGCCTTTCAGTTTGGGTTGTCTTGGAAAGGGACTTAAGTGACTTTAGATCTGTGGCAAGGTTGTATGTGTGTGTGTGTGTGGAGATGCTGAAAAGTTCTGGCTTTTAAGGGCATCACAAAAGGCCTAGTTGGAGGCCCATCCTTCTAAGTTCTTTTACAAGGCTTAGAAAAATTGAAGGACTGCAGCAATAAGTGTGTGAATCTGAGAGAAGAATATGTTGAATAAAATCATAAACTGCTCTTGCTGTATTTTCTTTTACCCAAAGCCAAGAATTTTTCAGCATCCCTTCGTGTGTGTGTGTGTGTGTGTGTGTGTGTGTGCATGCATGCACGCACGCACACACACACACAACCCAGCTGTATGAGTGTAGGTGTGGGTGGCTGATGCTCTCTCTCTCACTGCACCTGTCCCATTTTTCCCTGCCACCCTTTTTCTCCCATCTGCCACCATTCCAACATACCATTCTCCAAGCCTTTCATTAACTCCAATCTGACCCCTCCATCTTCTTTAACTTCACCTCCCACATCTACCCTAACCCACCCCTTCCCTCCTTTAAATGCAGCTGTAATCTGCATGACCTTCTGGTCTATAGTTTCTTCCTTATGCCTGGCTCTTTCCCTTGCTCTCACCCATGCCGTTGCTCCTGCCCCTACCTCTCCAACATCATTATCCTCATTGGCACCTACCACTACCCCTGCCACATCACCAACTCTTTTACCTGCACCTCTAGCAATGCCATCTGTTGCTCTCTGTCCTTTTCTATATATTGGTCAAACAAGATGCTACTTGGCTGACCGGTTCACTGACCACCTCCAAGACATCACTAGGTAATGACACCCTGCTCTCATACCACTTCTGCTCAACCAGTCATTTGCTGCATTTGTCTGTCAGACTGTCTTTCCACAGAGGCCACCTGGACTCCCACCTCTGCTATGAACAGGAATTGATCTCTCTTCCTTTGCTCCTTATGACCTTAATTCGCCACCACTTTTCATTTAAAACCAACCCCACACATCTCCCACCTTTAACTGCTCCTCCCCTCCACCCCACACTTGTACACTGCTTAACTCAGTTCTCTCATCACACACACCATTATGTAAACATCCATACACACCATTCAACTCTACTCACATCACACACACACCTTCCAACTTCACACACACTAGCACCCAATACTTCCCTGTACGTACACCTCACACCATTATGCACACTCACACACTCTCATATGCACACACACACACACCACTATAGGAATACCCTTCACACTGTTCAACTTTAACTTCACCTCCCACATCTATACACCATTATGCACACTTCCACATGCATGCACATGCACTCCACATGCACCTTCCCACCCCCCACACACTACCACCCAACTCCTAACTCTCGTCACCTTTATCCCACCTTGCACCTCCATGTATTCACCCACAACACAGTATCCACTCCCAAGATCACACATAATGCATATGCACACATGTACACAACACATAAACACAACTTTCACATGTTAACACACAATACATACAAAGAGTATAGGGCCACACACATTTCATGCATGCACGCACACACACACATGTACACACACCATTCAAACAAGCACACATTAACTGCTACATGCAAACGTTTGCACACATGCACACACTATACACAGCTTCACACACATGTTGATCCACACCCACACACAAAATGATGCATGTCACTCTACACAATGCATGCATTAGGTTACTTATACACATGCTCCCATATGCACACATGCTCACATAATTTTAAACTTGCACACACACACATACACACGTGCTTGCTCCCATTCACACATACACACTCACCTACTTAATTCTTTCATACACACATTCTTGCACATCCTAATTCAGCTGGGTCACTGTTATTATCTCCCCTTCACCCAACCTCTTTCTTCTGGTCATTTCATCATGTTTTTATTCTCTCTCCATTTTTATTCTTTCAACCTTTTTCTGTTGAAGAGTATAGGCTCGAAACATCAAAGACCTTTTTGTTCTTCCCAAGTGTCAAACTAATACAACTGTTTATTGTTCTCTCACTTGTCTTTGTCTTTTGTTTTCTGTAAATTTGAACTATATATATTTATATATACTCTCCCTCTCTCACGTACACACACTTATGTATATATATATATAGTGTGTCTGTATATATCCTCACAAAGGAAATGACAACAGGATAACTGGTGATTTACTCTACTTGAGATGACCTGTCCCTGCTAAGTACAATTGTGGCCATAAAGGCAGATCTTTTTTGTCTGTGCTTCTCACCTCCTGCACACAGTCTATCCTCTGATGGTCTTTACTCATCCTCCATTTGAACTCATCACCTATTGTATTCCCTTCCCTTATGTCTTTAGCTCTCCCTCATAAACCTACCTGCTCACAGCTTGACCCCTGTCAAATCTCTTCCCCACAACATATTCTCCTAATATCCTCATCCCATGATGAGAAGGTTGAAGCTGTGGGAAGATGGTGTATAATGAGAGCAATGGAGCAAATAGTCCCTGCAAGGTACTTTAGAGGTGGGAGGAGGAGAAGTGCATAATATAAATGCTGCAGTGCTTCCCTGGTGGAGAAGCATTGGGGAGTGAGGGGAGGAAGAGTGAGTGCAGTGATGGAAAGGAAGGGTAGAGGGCATCTTAGAGGTGATAGGACAAGAGATTAAGAAGAGGTGTTTAGTGGCAATAAGGGTTACCTATCTGAAGGTGTGATGTGACTGGCAGAGATGGGAAGCATGGAGGCGAAGTGGGGACAGTAAGGTAGGCTTCAGTGAGCAAGTGTGTGTGTTACAGCTTATTAATCATGATTCTTGTATTAATGAGCATTTAACTATGGATGGACAGGTCTTCTGTAGCACTGCATGTCATCAGACAGCACGCTCTTGTTTCATCTTCTCCATCAGATATAGCATGTTCAGCCTTCACAACTTCATCCCAAGCCTTCCTTGGCCTCCTTCTTCCACAAGTTCCACTAACATGGAGTACTCTACTTCCTTACGTAGCAATCATCCTCCATAAACATCACATACCTGTATTAGGGCAGCCTTCTCTCTTATACACTACACCCGATTTCTCTTAGGCCCAGTTTTTTTTCTCACCTCTTTGTACTCAAGTGTTCATGCATGCTAACATTGAACTGCCACTGGAACATGCTAGTTTCATTTATTTCTGGTCTTTGGTCCATGTCTTATTACCATGCAGCATTACAGTTCTGACACAAGTTTCACACAATCTGTCCTTTACTCTGACAGAGAAGATCATCATCGTTTACCATCCGCTTTCCATGCTAGCATGGGTTGGACGATTTTGACTGAGGGCTGGTGAACCAGATGGTTGCACCAGGCTCCAATCTTGATTTGGCAGAATTTCTACAGCTGGATGCCCTTCCTAACGCCAACCACTCCGAGAGTGTAGTGGGTGCTTTTTATGTGCCACCAGCATGGGGGCCAGTCAGGCGGTACTGGCAACGACCTCGCTCGAATCCTTTTAGATATACCACCAGCACAGGTGCCAGTAAGGCAACTATGGTAACGATCACGCTTGAATGGTGCTTTGTGATAATAGCTCTGAACCTTTTCCAACTCATTCTTATTCCAGCTGCAATACTTTCTGATCAATAATTTCCCCTGCTAATTATGTCTCCAAGGTAAGAGAAACTACTGAAGACTTCTAATGAGTTGTCTGGACATTTAAGAGAATCTATTTCCAGTATGTTCATGGTAGATAATGCATTTATCATATTAGAAGCTTACCTTCTCTGGTGAGTCTGCCTATGAGTCCACTATATTTCATGTGTGACCATAGTTTACCCTGAGTACAGTGTATGGAATATACCTAGTCCTTTCTTGCACATCAAACAAGACCACTTTCTTGATGACACCAGGCACCGGTTTCTCATTTTTTTATTGCCTACAAGGGGCTACACACAGAGGGGACAAACAAGGGCAGACAAACGGATTAATTGATATATCGACTCCAGTGCGTAACTGGTACTTATTTAATCGACCCTGAAAAGATGAAAGGCAAAGTTACCTCGGCAGAATTTGAACTCAGAACGTAGCGGCAGAGGAAATACTGCTAAGCATTTCACCCGGCATGCTTATGTTTCTGCCAGCTCACCACCTTTTTCTTTCTTATTAAAACCTTCATCATTGCTAAATTTACCTTGAGGTCTCTTGATTCTAGGTTTAGCTTCTGCACCTGAAATTACCCTTACAGATTCAGCTATGAAAATTAGATCAGCAAGATGTTGGAGTCCCCTTGGACAGTCAATCTTAAACTTCTGTGCTGGCTTGGTCTATTATGAATGAGAGAGAGAGAGAGGAAGATAAAGACTAAACCTTGGTGGACCCCTGCCTTTATGCTAAATTTTTCTTAAAAATCATTGTTGACTCATTTTATTTACTGCATCTTTGCACATGATTTGTGCAGCCCTCATCCACAATTTATTGCATGTGGTGCCCTTAGAAATTTCAGTTTACTCTTAGCTAAGTATTTCTCCTGTTGTTGCCTTGCTTGAGAGATGGCATCCTTGATACCTCTGCTGGGGCATGAAGCTACACTGCATCTTATGCAGTCAGTGTGTGAGTGTGCGTGCACACGTGATACATGCACATTTTGTTTTTTTATTAACAATTGGCAAAAATTACAGAATGTCACAAAACTCTTGGCTCTTGAGACACTCTGTAACATCTGCTGACTTTTAAAAAAAAAACACGTACTTATGTTTTGAGTTCTGTTTTCCTGTTTGCAAGACCAAACCTATATATATATATATATATATATATAGAGTGGTTGTATACTGTCAACTTAACGTGACAGTTCTGTAAGGGAATTACACCACTGCTGTTTAGCCCTAGGAAGCATCGACGCTTCCTATTGGCCTTGACACATTTCCTGTGTCCTTATATATTTCGTAAATAAATACGGACATATATATATATATATATGAGAAGGGGGATATTTAACTGTGTGGTTAAGAAGTTTGCTTCTCAAACCTCATGGTTTCCAGTTCAGTCCCACTCCATGTATCTTCCACTACAACACCAGATTGATCAAAACCTTGTGAGTGAATTTAGTAGATGGATGGAAATTGAAAGCCTATCATACCATGAAAACAACAAAAGTACAAGAGACTTTCACAGTCAAGGTTATTAGTTTGATGTTCAAGTGATGGAGTATCATGTGTCAGATGTAATCCTTCTTCGGACACCAGAGAAGTCTAGGCAAACCTGGGAGGAAAAGAAAGCAGATACACAAAACAAAAAGTGAGCCAGGAAAAAAATATGCACATGTGGGCTGTATGTGTGCACATACATTGTGTATGTGGGTGTGTTTGTGTCTTGATTTGATATTGCATGATAGCTGTAAATGAGCATCACTGATATACAAGCAGTGTTGATAATTTCCAATCTTCCATTCAAATGTCAGGCCATGGGAAAATATTACTTTACTTGGGAACAGGTAAGGGTTGGTGACAAGAAGGGCATCAAGCTGTAGAAAATTTACCCTTTTGAGCACGGAAAAGTGGTTGTCAAAAAACGATGATGATAAATATAACTCACTTTCCTCTTTTTTCCATCCGGGGTGTCCATGTATTTACTGCAAAACGCCTATCTCTGTCCCTCTATACCTTTAATCTCTCAACTGGCACAAAGCCACCATACCTCAATACTACTCACCCTTCCCAGTTGAGGGGTTTTGCCTCATTGTGTTCTGCAAGGTACTTAGTGACTCTGTCAGTGCTGGTGTCGCATGGAGAGGACTAGTGCTGGTGTTGCATGGGGAGGACTAGTGCTGGTGTTGCATGGAGAAAACCAGTGCTGGTGTCGCATGGAGAGGACCAGTGCTGATGTCGCATGGAGAGGACCAGTGCTGGTGTCGCATGGAGAGGACCCTGTACACTCTGTAAAGTTGTTAGCATTAGGAAGAGCATCCAGCTGTAGAAACCATACCAAAACAGACAATGGAATCTGGTACAGCAGCCAGCCTTGCCAACTCCTGTCAAACTGTCCAACCCATGCCAGCATGAAAAAGACATTAAATGAGGATGACATATATGTGTGTTTGTACACACACATATTAGATAATACATAAAACACCAAGGTGAATGGAGCCATAGCCAGGAAGAGCTGAAGTCATCAAACAATACTCTATGATTATCAGGTGTTTTGACACTGAACCATCCCAATGGTGGGTCAGCAGATGTGGCCAAATTATTGCCCATCATGTCTTCCTGGCTTCCAGCTTAACTCTTCTCTTTTGCTCCACAACCAGCAAAATGCTCTTTTCAGCTGCCTCCCCCATCCTGTGCACAGCCACCCTTTGCTTCTTTCCTCATTCCAATGTCTGTAAGCATTCTCTTTACTAACGGAGAATAGAATCCTCTACAGCTATCCTTGACTGGAAAAAACCATGACTATCATCCCTTCTCTATAGTTTGAGAATCTTCCTGCAGAAGGCTCATACTTTGCATGTTTCTGTTCAAAGCCTTGGTCACGCTCTTTTCCCCATGAGACTGTAAGTTTAATCAAGATCATTTTCATTGCCTTTTCAGACCCTAAAACTATATCTGGCCTCTTGTCATTAGATTCTCATACCTTGTTGATAACCACATACAATTAAACTCATAAGGAGTCCTCATTTTATGATGGTTCAGTTTGCAATGATTCAAATTCAGGCTGATTTAAAATTTTTACCACCCATTTGGTGTGAATGGTTCCTCCTACTCTTGCTTTTATTTAGCAGTCTTTCTAAATTGATTGCTTCTGAAAGCTGTATTAAATACATACAATAATAATAATAATAATGATGATGATGGACTCTCTCGTTGAAGACAACCTGAGTGTTCAGCTTTTGCTGAATGACCAGCACAGATGATTTGTATATAGTGATCAAATGTATGTGCTGTACATTAGTTCACTGTCTCCATCAAATTGATGTTGTCTGAACAAATGCACAGTGTGCCATGCACCAGATGTCATAGTGATCACAGAGCAATGTGAGATGAAGTGAGATGAAGAACACAACATACTACACAGTCTAGGAATTGAAACCATGATCTCTCGATCATGAGTGTAACATTTACAATGATTTCAGATTTTGGTACAAGTCCAGAAATTTCAGGGGAGGAAGTAAGTCAATTACTTTAACCCTAGTGCTCAATTGGTATTTAGTTCATTGACCCCCAAAAGCATAAAAAAGTATTATGATAATGATAGAAGTTGTTAAAAAATGTGTCCATCTATGAGTGCAATTTCTAATGTGCATACCTTATATATTTGTGTATATGTGTAGATATACGCATTATTGGTTAGATGTAAAACTGGTAGTTGCTGTTTGATAAATTTTGTTTGCATTTATGACTTGACATTGACTACAATCTATAATATGAATGTGGATTGTCTGAATCTAGTAAAGCGATGCATGAAAAATGTGGATTGAAAGATGTTAAGTTCTGTGATAGCTTTATACTGTATTCTTCAATTTCTACGAGTCTATTTTGAAGGCGCATGGCTCAGTGGTTAGAGCATCGAGCTTACGATTGTGAAGTTGTGAAATTCGATTCCTGGACCGGGCTGCGTGTTGTATTCTTGAGCAAGACACTTTATTTCACATTGCTCCAGTTCACTCAACTGTAGAAATGAGCTGCGATATCACTGGTGCCAAGCTGTATCGGCCATTGCCTTTCCCTTGGATAACACTGGTGGTGTGGAGAGGAGAGGCCAGTATGCATGGGTGATTGCTGGTCTTCCATAAACAACCTTGCCCGGACTTGTGCCTGGGTGGGTAACTTTCTAGGTGCAATCCCACGGTCAGTCATAACCGAAGGGGGTCTCTCACTTTATTTTAACAGATTCATTCATTTTCTGTGTTGCTACTCTTTATAGTATTGAGCTATAACTACATGTGGTATCTATTTATGTCTTGGTAAACTGAGTTGTGGTCCAATGCTCTATTGACACAGGTAACTCTGCTTCAGATTCTTATGTATACTTTTGTTGACATACATATGCTATTTTAGTGAGTAATTGAATAGTCTATTTGTCTTTTCTTTTTTGTGGAAAAATATTTTACATTTAATTTCATTCATTCAGTTTCAGATTCTCTTACATAGCTATTGTTAAAAATTACCATAATTTTCTCTTTGGGCTACACACTGTTGATTATGCCATCTAATTGATAATGCTAATTGATGTCTAAATTGTCAAGCAACTGTTGAGTTTGCAAATTAACTTTTGTTTAGTAGTTCATTATTTCCATTACAATTACTTCTGCTTTGTTATTTTAATTAATTTTTATTGCGAATTGAACAGCTGGAATACAGAGGATATTGTTTCTAGGCGTTTTCTAATTCTAGTTGAATTATTTTGCAAAACACGAGGTTATTATTTGTCTGGGATTTTTTCAAGTAACAAGAAAAGCAGATGCTTAGAAAATAGAAATAAAACCCCTTAAATTATCTTGAAAATCGTTTATTCACATTTAAAAGGACGGGCTTCTTTGCTCTTTTATATAGTTTTTCGTCCCCTCCTTTTGAACTTTGAGGCCTTTACTGCACAAATTTTTTTTTTTTACTCATTAATATTAGATGAAACAATCATAAATAATGCTGCTTACAAAATTAACACCAGCCATGCATAGCACCAAACACTTTCAGATTTTTTTTTCTTGTTTCTGTTAATGATTCAATTGATTTCTGAACAGTTGTACCAGAAACTGTTTCTCTGTCCACTGTACTTGAATCACACTTAAGATACAGCTAATTATTCAGTTATTTTTGTTTAAATATTTTCTTGGTGTAATAGTTTTGTAAAAGCTGGTAAAAACAACAAGTTGTCATGCATATTGGGTGCATGTGTGCGTTTGCATTCTTAATTTACAAAATACATTTCTCATTCTGTATTACTTTGCAAAACACCTCAGAATGTTGTCCTATTTTCCAGGTAGAAAGAATCTGTCTTTTATTCAGGGAAATACATGTATACATTAACAGAATTTTTTGCTCAAAAAAAGGCATTGAGCTGGCAGAAACATTAGCACACCAGGCGAAGTGCTTAGTGGTATTTTGTCTGCCATTACGTTCTGAGTTCGAATTCCGCCGAGATTGACTTTGCCTTTCATTCTTTTGGGGTCAATAAATTAAGTACTGGGGTCGATGTAATCGACTTAATCTCTTTGTCTGTCCTTGTTTGTCCCCTCTGTGTTTAGCCCCTTGTGGGCAATAAAGAAATAAGAATTTTTTGCTCAAGTTGCTTCATCTTGGAACTGAACAACTATTAATATAATGTGTCTCAGAAATTATTCTGATACAATTATATTTGATTCAAAAGCTTATTTTTTTTTTGTTTTTTTAAATTACATCTGTCTAGTGAAGGTATGTGGGTTAATGGTTAGAATATTTGGATCATGATTATAAGGTTGTGAGTTTGATTACCAGTGGTGTGTTTTGTCCTTGAGCAAGACACTATTTCATGTTGCTTCAGTCTACTCTGTTGGCAAAAATGATTAGTACCTGTATTTCAAAAGGCCAGCCTTGTCACATTCCGCATTACGTTGAATCTCCCTGAGAACTACGTTAAGAGTACGCATGTCTGTGGAGTGCTCAGCCACTTGCATGATAATTTCATGAGCAGGCTGCTTTGTTGATCAGATCAGCTGGAACTTCCGTCATTGTAACTGACAAAGTGCCATATCTGTCCAGAAAATTATCTTAACTCTTCCATTACCAACCCGGTTGAAACTGGCTCTGTAGTACAAATGTCTTGTTTGCATAAGTTTTAAATTAAAATCTTCCACCAAGCCTTAGTCACAATTGATGTTCCTAACACCAGCTTAATGTTAACTAAGTTTTTTTTACTAAATTCTTATACTCTTACTCTCTTTTACTCGTTTCAGTCATTTGACTGTGACCATGCTGGAGCACTGCCTTTAGTTGAGCAAATTGACCCCGGACTTATTCTTTGTAAGCCTAGTACTTATTCTATCGGTCTCTTTTGCTGAACCGCTAAGTTACAGGGATGTAAACACACCACCATCGGTTGTCAAGTGATGTTGTGGGGACAAACACACAGACACATACATATATACATATATACAACGGGCTTTTACAGTTTCTGTCTACAACTAACAAGGCTTTGGTTGGCCCGAGGTTATAGTAGAAGGTGCCACGCAGTGGGAATGAACCCTGAACCATGCGGTTGGTAAGCAAGTTATTTACCACACAGCCACTCCTGCGCCTAGTATCTAAAATAATTGAGAGAAACACAGCCTCTCAAAATAAATACAGTAATGAAAAGGTTAAAAAGCAGCTCATCTCTGGTGTTTTGACACGTCACCATCACACTTTGTATAGCTGGATTCTATTTCTAATGCCTTTCCTGTCAGCATTTTTTTTTTACTAGATATTCAAACTAAATCTCAATCATATTTTGAAGTGCTTGCTGATCATGCTACTACTTTTGAATAAATCATGGAAAAATACTTTTCTTTTTAACAAATAATTACATCAGTAATCCTCAACTGGAGTTTATTTGGCCCTTGGGAGTCAATATAAGAATTTGTTAATATTTATGTGCAATAAATTGCTTATACTTCAACAACACAAAATATTTAAATTTTTAAAAAACTAATCCTATGTAATTATAAAAAAGACAGCAAAATGTTGTTTTTATGCACCTTGAATGACTATGGCAGTCTGGTAGAACAAAATAATAATCAAAAGGATCCATGGGCAAAAAATGGTTGAGTACCACTGGATTAGATGGTGTGTAAATATGGATATTTACATGTAAATTATTGGAGTGAAGGTGCATGGCTTAGTGGTTAGGGCATTCGGCTCACGATTGTAAGGTTGTGAGTTCGATTCCCGGTGATGCTTTGTGTCCTTGAGCAAAACACTTTATTCTGAACAGATGAATCCTCTTACTAATAATGGTTACTCTGGACGAACCTTAATTCAATAGACAAATGATCAAAGATATTTGTCTCGTAGTGTGTTTGGAAATAGTTTTCTAAATTTGATGGCAGGCCCTGCCTAGATCATCTTATCTTTCGTCTTCCCCACAGCAAAGAAATATCTAAAAAGACTTGTCAGTCTGCATCATGGTCTTAGTGGAAAAATGGAAAAAGTGTTGTCTTGGAAGATGGTGAGGGAGAAGCTCTGGAACAGTCACCCATGGAGCTTGCACTTGCAGATAGCCATCTCCATCTCAATAGTAGTGAGCAGGGATGTCGTCTGGTAGTGGGGCTCAGGTCCCTGGAGATCCTCACTGTCACAGACTTGATCACAAACCTGTCGGAGAGCAACCAATAAATGAATACAATACCTAGAAATCAATCTATTCTACTTTTCTTTAAATAAGTTTGTGCTTATTTAAAAATTTTCTGGAACATTCAATAGAAAACCATATAAATAGATTGAAGAAATATCTTAACATCTTTGGTTCCAACTGAGAAACAAAGTCAAGCTTATCATAAAAAAAATCTTACTTTTGTTCTCTGGCACTCCTTTTTTTTTTTTTTCCTTTTTCTATAATATATGCAGATATATATTTCATCATCTTTCACTCATTTTATTTTGCCTAGAATAATTATGGATGATGAAAAATACCAAAAACATTAATATGGTGACATGTAACAAGTTTGATGTTTGTACTACTTGATGGCTGTAACCTATATTATTATTTTACTGTCTAGGAAAATGATGGAATAGATGTCTATTGGACTTATTTTGATTCCAAGTTTGCTACAAACATTTGTGTGCTTGGCTAATAGGACAATTTCATTTATTTCACATCACTTACCTGTCAGAAATAAAGATGTTTTGGAAATGTTATGTTAAACTGGGTTCTAACCTAAACTACAATGTGTATTGTACACGTGTAGTTTGCTCATAAATTATTTTTTGTCATGCAGTATACTGTGCTTATTGTAACAGAAAATATTAAATATCTATTATAAATACGTTCTCCTTTTTAGTAAGGTGAACATGTGTGAAGCAGAAGTGGTAGAGGGATGGTTTAGTGCAGACTGCAGAAATTAATTAGGGTATACTTAGATAAAATTGTGTTTATTTCCTGTGATTCAGTAATCCCCAAGTTAGATGAGATTTTTTTAGTGTCAGTAGAAGACATGTGGAAGAGTAGAACCCAAGCAAGACAACAGCCAAATGTAAGGAGAGTCAATATACCATAATGAATACTTGTTCAGCTCATTCCATCAGATGTCCTGCATAGGCAATAATGATATATCCTGGAGCATAGTTCAGTTTCCTTATTGTTAAGCAGTCAAAGGGCATCTCTTTTGGCTAGCTTGTCTACTATTGTGCTTGCTTGTCAATTCTGCTACACCACAGCTGACTGTAACTATTCCCAATTTGAAGAACTGGGTCAATGAGAATTGTCTTTGTAAATTATACAGTCATTGGAGATGAATATTTGACCTTTTGGCTGATAATTTACTTTTCTGATGAATTGCCAAGGTGGACTTGTAAAACTGATAAAAGAGGATTCTGTGTCTTTATCCATGTCTGAAGGGTAAAAAAGGGTTGTGATGATGATTGTGAGTTTGAAAATGTTCCTCTCACATTAACATTTGACATAAATTTCCATTATAAAAACTGTCTATTATAATTCCATTCACATTTTGAAAATATTATAGGAATCACCCAATGCCCCAGTACTTGACTGGTACTTTATCAACCTTAGAAAGATGAAAGGTAAGGATGGTATCAGGATGATTTGAACTCAGGACATATATGGTTGCGACTAAATATTGTAGGTCTTTTGTCTGCTGTTTGAATGATTTAGCCAATTTATCAAAATGTTTTTCTTTTTCAAGTTTAGGTGTTGATTAGTTATTTCTTAAATATTTGTTTATACTTAATACAAAACTAAACTCTTTCAGAAATCTCTTTTTGCAAATGGTCAAAGGCATGCATCCACAGCAGGAATTTTGTACTTCTGACTGTGAGACACAGTTCTGCATTGACTTGGTTTACTTTATGGAGAAATAAATATCTGAATTTTGTTTTATTTCTTTGTGGGCAAATTTACTTGCATCAGACCATTTTTTTTTTTTTTTTTTGCCAGATTTAGATTTGTTTCTTCTGTTTAATGCTGGAATTTTACTTTGCTCTTAATGATCCTTTCAGATTAAAAAATAATTTCATAATTCCGTGGAATTCACTGTTGCCACAGTTTTCTTGTCTTTGCACATATATGCAATTGAAATAATTAGGACATTTCTATAATTCTAGTCCACATCGTTTGACCTATATTCATGTAATCTCGATATCAAATTCCAAACTGCTTCCCCTCTGCTTTCTCTGTTTTCAGAAATTATTTTATTTTTAGAAACTAGTCTTAAGTTATTATTTATGTTTTGCATATATATATATATATATATATATATATACTGCTTCTGTTTTACTTCTTTCAATTTTGTACACATGTAGTCATACATGCACACATATACATAAACACAGTTTTAGCCTTTTCTATTTATCTCTTAACTGCCTTACTTTCAAAGCCTGTGTCCTTATTTATGTTGGCACTCTAGCCTTTAAACATTGTCACCACTGTTCTTATTGTTATATTGCTATTATTGTTACTATAAACTAGAGGGATGGATTGGCAGAACCATGAGAGCATTAGACAAAATGCCTTGCAGTATTTGTTCTAGCTCTTTGTATTCTGAGTTCAAATCCTGCTGAAGTTAACTTTACTGTTTGTCCTTCTGGAATTAATAAAATAAAATACAGGAGTTAACTTAATAGACTAACCTCCATATTTCTAAATTAGTGACCTTAAAACTTATTGCAACATTCTTTCAATGAGTAGGGATGTGCCCTTCTCCAAATGGAAGCTTCATTAGTGTCTCTCACATACAAAACCAAGATAGTTCATGTCCTGTGTACTAGCCATAGCTGTTATTTGGGGAAAACTGTTGCCCCAAAAAGCATGCAAATTAGAATCTATGAATTATTACCATAAATGAATGCTAAAAATAATTAAATAATTAAAAAAAAAAGATTTATAAGTAAAAATAAATGATATGCATGGATATTCCAAAATATTTGCTGAGAACTTAAAAGAAATTAAGCATTTCTTTTATTGGGCACAATGTGATTGAATCCTTCCAGTATCATCATTCACCAATTAATGGCTGCTTTCCATGCTGGGCATGGGTTAGATGATTTTACAGGAGCTGGCAAGGCAGAAGACTACACCAGGCTTCAGTATCTGTTTTGGCATGTTTTTTTCCTAACACTAACCATCCCACAGAGTGAACTGAGTGCTTTTTACATGGCACCAGCACAAGCACAAGCAGGGTCACCAAATAACATGCAAGACAAAAACCATTTGAGAGGAGAGTGATCTTGTCCCAAATGATGAAAAGTTAGTGTAACAGAGACAGAAACAGGTATCTTGTTGTAGAGGAGGTACATTGTTATCCGGTGAGAGAGAGAGAATGACTATTATTTGTTTTATTGATTAAACAAATGAAATGATGGCTATTTGAACTCACTGGTGTTCTGACTATTGAACATTTCCGTTTCCATCATCTTCATAATTATATTGTACTTAAGCAGAAGATTACATATTTACAAAGGCAGAGAACTGTTATGTTGAGTTTTTTTTTCCTATAAATTTTTGTGAAGAGTAAAGTGGCTTAAAAAAGTGTATTATCTGATATGAAAGTTGTACAGAAGTCTGGAATTTTGGGGCTGAGAGGTACTATCTAGTGATTATGTAATAGTATTCTGTTTCTGAGATAAAGGCACAACTGACCTTAGAAAACATGTTAACAGCCTTTCTGTCCTTTAAGTTACACTTTCAATTCCAGAGTAGAAATAAGTTCAACGGTGTAGAAAAAGATATTTGATTGGTGAAAAACTATTATTTTTGATATGTGACTGGAGAAAAACTAAGTTTGAAAGCAATGGAAGCCACTCATATTGAATCATTTTATCAGTGTTGTCGGATGAATGTGATTTTCCAAGCATGGTAATGTTGATGTGGTTATATAATTTGAACTTTTGTAGACTGTCTGTAGAGAAAATGAAGTTCCAAAAGGCTGTAGTTACTGAAAGAAAGGATTGAGCCAAGATTTAAGTAGAGTTTGAAGAGGTTGATGGAAAGGCATAAAACTGGGTGCAGTTAGAATTAGATAAGTAATGGGTGTAGTATGTATTTTCAGAAGAACCAAGCAAGAGATAAAATCATTTGTGTGCTAGTAGTTGTTGGGAGTCAGAGAATCTCTTTGTCATTCAGTTAAATTACCTTCTTTAGATAAGTCTAGGATGTTTGTGGTTTGTGTAACTGTCCTCCTACACTGTTAAGTATGGTGTGAGTCACACTTGTTGAAAGCTAACAACTATTCAGTATTATATTTTCATTGTTATATTTGGGGATTGTCATTTTTGCCAATTAACCGCCAGTTTTGAAAATGTCCTGGTTTTGTAGTCACCATTAGAGATTATCAAATATTATGAACCTCAGCAGGTGTGATTTGATAGTTTTTTTTCAGCTGTGTATAGGAGTGAGTGGTGCACTACATGTCTGTTTCCTTTACTCTTTTACTTGTTTCAGTCATTTTGACTGTGGCCATGCTGGAGTACCGCCTTTAGTCGAGCAAATCGACCCTGGGACTTATTCTTTGTAAGCCCAGTACTTATTCTATCAGTCTCTTTTGCCGAATCGCTAAGTGACAGGGACATAAGCACACCAGTATCGGTTGTCAAGCAATGCTAGAGGGACAAACACAGACACACAAACATACACACATATATATAAACATATATATGACGGGCTTCTTTCAGTTTCCGTCTACCAAATCCACTCACAAGGCTTTGGTCGGCCCGAGGCTATAGCAGAAGACACTTGCCCAAGATGCCACGCAGTGAGATTGAACCCGGAACCATGTGGTTGGTTAGCAAGTTACTTACCACACAGCCACTTCTGCGCTTATATAGCTATTGTCTTTGTTGAGGACTGGGTTGCCATATCCTCATTGGGATTTGTTTATGGAGACCTAGTTGACAAATTTAGGTTTACGTTGACCTGTGTATGGAAGTTTAAAGGGTACTATAATCAGTGTGTGTGTGTGTGTGTGTGTGCGTGTTTAAAAGTATCAGTGACTAGGTCATTGCTGCAGAGAAGACAAAGAACTAGCATATAACTGAACCTTGAGGTACATTAATTAGCTAGAAAGGGTAATTAGAGATAATTTTCATACTGTTGATGATAGTGCTGCTGAGGAGGACATATAGTGATTGATGAAATCTTCACAATATAACTAGTATTAATTTATTAACCTCACTTAATTAGTTGTATTTAAACTACTAAACCTTGTGGTACCAAACATAACTGGTACCATAACTACAACCTTAATTGTCTATCACTTTCACTAAACAAATAATATTGATATTTGTGAATTTACTTTCTTACAAAGGCAACAGAAAAATATTACAATATAGTATTGTTCAACGTTATACTAAGAAAGAAATCTGATGCACATTGCAATACACGTTGTAAAACCTGGTAATGTATGGTTTTGCAATTAGTAGCACAATGTAGTTGTCCGTTCTTATTCATTTGGTATTTGCTTTTCTGCTTACTATACTTTATATACAAAACGGTAATAAGATTTAGAGTTAGTATTTGATAAGGTTTCTGTACAAGCTATACAAAAACGTCCACAAACCATGGAACATGTTCTCATGCTAATGTAATCATTATAATAGATATCAATGAAGTATTATTTGGTAATGAATGCTGCTGAAAATAGAAAACAAATTAGTAATTCAAATTTTTATTATATACATAACCGTATGTATACATAAAGCAAATATCAGAATTTAAATGAATAATCATTTTAATGGCCACTTTTCCATGAGTGCAAGGGTCAGATGGAATTTTCGGTAAGGCAGATTTTCCATGGCTCATTTCAGCTTCTTGTCACTAACCCTTTACTTGTTATATTTCCCTACTAGCAGATATAACCTGATGTTACTCAGGATTAAAACAGTATAGTTTGTGTGTGTGTTTATATATATGTATATATATATATATATATATATTACAGTTATGTTGAAACAGGTGATACTGGAAAGTGCAGCAATAATAACAATGTTTGTGGAGTAAATTTTAAGGATTTGCATAAATGACAATTTGAGTTTAGCACACCACTTTGGACAGTTATCATTTTTATAAGGAAGCTGAAAGCAGCTCCAGGTGTTGTGAAGAATGAATTTGTACATACTCTCACATACAGTCACATTCATATAGTAAGAGAGACACATACAGACATACATGTCAGCTGTCGTGTGTAGATGTGTTTGCGTGTTTAATAATGTACCTAATGCAGAAACATGCACACGCTTGTACACACACACAAACACATTCATACACGCTCACTTGTACACGCACACTTTACACACTTGTACACGCACACATTACACACTTGTACACGCACACATTACACACTTGTAGACGCACACATTACACACTTGTAGACGCACACATTACACACTTGTACACGCACACATTACACACTTGTACACGCACACATTACACACTTGTACACGCACACATTACACACTTGTACACGCACACATTACACACTTGTACATGCACACATTACACTTGTACATGCACACATTACACACTTTTGCACGCACACATTACACACTTTTGCACGCACACATTACACACTTTTGCACGCACACATTACACACTTTTGCACGCACACATTACACACTTTTGCACGCACACATTACACACTTTTGCACGCACACATTACACACTTTTGCACGCACACATTACACACTTTTGCACGCACACATTACACACTTGTGCACGCACACATTACACACTTGTGCACGCACATGCACACCTTACACTCGTGCACACGCACACATATACACTCATGCACACTTACAGACTCATGCATGCACATGCACACACATGCATGCACCTGCACACACTCGTACATGCACATGTGGTATAAAATGTCTTTTACTATCTCGTACATATCAAAAGCGCAAACATACACACAAAAGTGAATGAATAAAAGTGAAACAATATTATATCATACAAAGAAGTCAATTTGTAGATAGAAATTACAAACCCCATTTCAGCATATAAAGCTCAAGAAGACAATGGCTCAAGTGGAAAAAACTTGAGCCATGCATGAACGCTCAGTGGCATGGTTGAATTCTCATTGGTTCGGCTTATTAGCTGTATCACAATAGTTTTCAATAGAGGGAGAAATGCAAAATAGCATATTTAAATAGATGGAGTGCAAAAAATTTAAAATAAGCGAAATAATGTTGGGAGAATGTACAAATAGCATGAAGATAGATATTTATGCATGCCAAAATTGAAATATACTGAAGTCAATTTTCAGAGAGAGAGAGAGAGAGAGAGAGAGACTTAAAGAGAGGAAGTGTTGCATTAAGAAAAAGAGATAAAGGGAGGAAAGGAGGGAATCGCTTGAAAAATGCAGAAGTCAAGGGGAGAGAATCAGTTGAAAACTGCAGTTTTTAGAGAAAAACCTATGTGAAACCTCTTTTTTCCTGGCCGGTTTCTTGCATTATGTGGGAGCTCTGATCAAAATGTTATTGTGCATGACCATTCTTGGTACATAATTAATGTGTAAAGTTTGGTGAAAATTGGTTGAAAACTGTAGAAATGCATACCTACTACACACACACACACACACACGCAGACATTCTTTGTTTTATACATATAGATGATCAGAAAAGCTTTCATGGAAGATTATGGATGAAGGACACGACATGCATAATGGAGAGACTCCTTTACAACTATTACACAATGTCAAGACAAGGAAATAGCAACACACACGCACACACTTTCAGTTTCCATATACTAAATCCTACCAAAAAGCTTTGGTTGATTTGGTACTCTAGCCGAAGGCAGTTGCTCAAAGTTCTACGCAGTAGGATCAAACCTAGAACCATGTGGCTGGGGGGAACAAAGTTCTCACCTCATGACTACAAACATTACAGTTCAAACAACTAATGAGATAAGTTTAGTTTCCATGGTAAAATTACATCATTTGACATTTACCTGATTTGTTTTGAGTTCAATTCAGAAAAGTAGTATTGTCTGCAACTTCTTTGTGAGTTGATGAAGCTATTAATGGGAATACTTAGTCATCAAGAAAATTTTAATGGAACTTATGTACCAAGTACAGAGGTTTTGTGACAATTCTGTGGAATACTTTCATTCAGTCATTTATTTTGGCACCTTTTCAGTAAGAGATACCTGCTTAATTTCTCATCATTTTCCTGAAGAGATTTACAATTCAGTTTCCTACATTTACTCTGCACAACAGACTAATTTCTTCTTTCATTGAGCTGGCTTCATGACATGCCTTCAATCTGGATTTTCTACACATCCTTCACTATTTTCTTCTAATCATCATTCAAGAATTGACGATTTGTCTGGGAAAGATCCTAATAAGGAGTCCAGTGTTTGTCAGAATTCATTTGTTCAATTCTTTGTTTCTCTGAGATTTTACGTTTGTGATTAAATCTGAATCCTTACCTATTTTCAAACGGGGTAGGTATTCAATCGGCCCAAAACATTTGAATAAATTTCTGAAGAAGGAATTTATTTTTAGCACATGTAAGTCGTCACTTCTCACAGATGACTGAACATGATACATAAATTGTTTCTCATTCTTTTATCTTCAAAGATGAGATTGGACTCTGTTTTGTGAGTCATTTTTTTATTATCCAGCATGTTAGTGATAACTCACTGCCTCAATAAGGTTTATTTGGTTCTTAAGAATGATCTCATCTTGAACTTTTTTCCTATCAATATGCTCTTATATATATATATTATCATCATTTAATGTCTGTTTTCCATGCAGGCATGAGTTGGACAGTTTGATAAGAACTGAAGAGCTGACCAGGTTCCATGTCTGTTTTGGCATGGTTTCTATGGCTGGAAGGCCTTCCTAATGCCAACCACTTTACAGTGTGTATAGGGTGCTTTTATGTGACACTGGCACAGGTGGTTTTTATATGGCACCAGCACCTGTGAGCCTGCAAGATTAGGAACACTCAGCTGGAGAGATGCAGGGGACATGGCTGTATGCAAGGACAATTACAATTTTACTTAGAATGATGTGCCTTCTCAAGCACAGCAAACTGCCAGGAGTAGCAGTACTCTATCATCCCCACTGTGAGGCTGAATGTCTGAAGATCCTTTCTCACCAATTTGTCCCACATCTTCCTGGGTCCTCCCCTTCCACATATTCCCTCCACAACATTCATATGCATTACATGACCATACCAGTGCAGTCTTCTCTCTTGCACACTACATCTGATGCCTTGTATACCTAGTTTTTCTCTCAAATCACTTACACTCTGTCATATATGCACACTGACATTACCCACCCAGCGGAGCATACTGGTTTTAATTTCTTTCAAGCCTTCACATATCCTCAGTAGTCACAGCCCATGTCTCACTGCCTTGTAGCATAGCTGTTTGCACACAAGCATCATACAACCTGCCTTTCACTCTGAGGGAGAGGCCCTTCGTTACTAACAGAGGTAGTAGCTCTCTGAACTTTGCCCAATGTATTCTTATTCTAGCAACAATGCTTTCGGATTCTACACCACTTCTAAGTTGGTCACCTAAGTAACAGAAACTGTATACTACTTCTAAGGATTCCCACTGACGTAACAGAGCAAACAACCATCCATCAATATTCATATAAATATTTTCAGTTTTTGTTTTCTCTCTATTTACATGTATATATGTGGAGGCGCAATAGCCTAGTGGTTAGGGCAGCGGACTCGCGGTCGTAGTATCGCGGTTTCGATTCCCAGATCGGGTGTTGTGTGCATGTTTAGAGAGTGAAAACACCTAAAAGCTCCACAAGGCTCCGGCAGGGAGTGGTGGCGATCCCTGCTGTACTCTTTTGCCACAACTTTCTCTCACTCTTTCTTCTGTTGGCCTGCTCATTTAGCCAGCGGGGTGGCGTCATTTGAAGGCTAAAACAATGCAAAGCGCATTGTGACCAGCGATGTGTAGCAACATTTGATAGCCTGGTCGGTCATGTGATCACGTGATATGTATATATATTTTGTATATCTAATCCAAGCAGTTTTATTTGTTTATTTACATCTTTATTTCTATATCTACTCACCTGGATTCCTCTTGTAGCCACTCTTAGTCCTCCCATTGACTTAGTCCTCGGTAAAGATTTTGGAGTGCAAGCTCGAATCATTTGATTGTTTTCTATATTGAACAGCTCTGGATCTCACTTGTTGACCACATGCACACGTACTACAAAATCTCTCTCTCCTATAACTGGTGAAGCTAATTTTGGGGGTTCTATTTTAGACACACTGGCACTCAGCAATCTGATTCCTGTCCTCTATCATACAGAATGGCCACAGTGTTGAGACCTGTCCGATCTTTTATGCTGTCGGAGTAGGATATTTTTTTTCTGTCTTTTCATCCTCCTGTCACTGTTCTTTGGAAAATTAGTTTTGTACTGGGTATTGTGTTGGAATGCATGGCCAGAGCTGGTGGGCTTTTGTCATTTTCATATAGTAACAAGTAATTCTTGCTTGCCAACATGTTTGGCAACTTACTGTCTGACAGAGCTTTTTATCTTGTGCTTTTTGTACAAGATGCAAAGCAGCTTTTTTGAAACATTTGAAATTGAATGCCTGAATACTACCTTTCATCTCATTTGTAAACCTCCAGCTTTTGTATCCCTACCAGAAGATCATTCACTAAGGAGTTGTGTAGTTTGAAGCTTGTTGAAAATTTGATGAAATTGCTTTTATGACATTCAGCTTCATCAAGGCAGTTGAGGCCAAGTCTTTACTTTTATCTCCTTTATTGTTGCTGCTCTGAGTGAATCCAAGGCATTTAAAATTGTCCACTTCAAAATTTTGTTCATTCAGCATAATGTTGGTTACTGCATTGTGCTTATGATTATTGATCACCAGATCAATATTGATCATTATTTTCTAACCTGATATTTTTCCCACTCTGAGTTCCTGGAATATTGGAGTAGCCTTACATTCTCTATTGTTAGTGGCATTCTATAGAATGCTGGTGCTTGCAGATATAGTCTATTATTTTACTGTCTTTGTTATTTTACCGAAATTCCTTCTGATCATGTAATTCATCATCTCTGACACTAAACACTTTTCGGTCTTTCTTCTTTGGAGCCATCCTTCTGACCTCTCTTTGTTTATATCGTCCTTGCTAGAATAAATACTACCCTGTAAGAGTCCAAACTGAACCCTATTCAAGAAGTCATAAGCACTGGGTTTCCTCCTCAGACTAAATAATTAAAAAAAATTTTTAAATAAAGCTATTTAAGTTAAATTGATGGAAGTCTTAATAATGCTATTAATTTTTCATTCGCTTTGCTGCTAGATTAACTATTGTACTTTTAGAGAGAGAGAATGTCCTTCCATTGTGGCAGATTCATCACAGATAATTACATAGCTATAAGTATATTACCTGTAATTCCGACTGTTGAATACATTGTATTGTAAATCCATCATCAGTCAATCTGTAAATTTGCCATCTGTAAATTTTCAGATCAAATATATGATCAAACTTTATTTGTATATTGAATAAAATCCATGCTCTGAAAAAAAATATAATGATAGTCTTGGTGTGAAATCAATCCATCAACAATGAATATAATGTAAAATACTTAAGAGGCAGTGCTCCTAATTTAAAATTTTAGTATGATTTTCTTCAGGTTTAAAAGTGTCCCCTTTTTATTTGAATTTACAATTTTTTTTGTTTTTGTTTTTACTTGAATCTGTGCTCATGAAGTTGCAGGGACCATGCGATGCAAGGTAATGAGAATGGCTCTTTAGTACATCTCATGGTTGATACAATAAATATGCGGATTTGAATGGTATATATATTTGTCAGAGGAAAAAAGATACAACTATGTAGAATGATTAAGAGATTTATTGATATTGTGTGTGTGTGTGTGTGTGCATCATGGATACAGAAATAAATTGACAGGCCTTTGTGAGAAGAAAGTTTGTGTGTGTGTTGTGTGCGTTTAAGGATGTTAAGTAGACAGTGAAATAGTCTATAAAGAGAAGTGAGAAGAATGTTCATAGACATAAGTAAGATAAATAATATCAGTTCATAGTCATTTTGTACACAAGAAGTTGTGGCCATGATGTGGAGCTAGTTGCAGGTACATGTTGTATGTGAAGTTGTGACTGTGATGCTGCCGCCTGGGTCACTTGATACAGGAGTTCATGCAGGTTGTATATTCGTTGTTGATCCGTGGTGAGATAATTCACAAACTGAAGTATTGGAACCTGGATGAATTGCTTGCTGAGCTGTGTACATAGAGAGATGATGTTGACAACGTTAAGAAGGACATGAGGTGGCAACAAAGATGGAGGTTGCCGTAATGCTGTTGGATGAAGTTGGTAAGTCTGAGTAGCTGCTCTGGTGTTGTCGGTGGAACTGGCTGTGTCTACATGGTCAGTGGCTTGATCATAAAGGTCAGGAACCAAAGATGTGTATTGAGGAAAAACCTGGATTTTTATAGAAAGTAGTGGGCTCGAAATAGGGTTTGAAAAAAGGTTGTTCATGTGGTGCTATCTGAAGTCTCTGATTGGCTATCTGTGGTCAGTTGACACAACAGAGTAGGAGACAAATTGTGCCAATACCAACCAATCAGAGTAGTGGACACAATGGGATATGAACAGCAGCTGAAGGTCAGTTGGTCCCTGCTACATTCAAATGCACGTATAGAGTCTACGCTACATATAGCCCCTGACCAGGAGACAAAATAAACGATAAAAAGAAAATATATTTGTAGTGAAGATATGAAATTAGAAAGAATGGTTGGTCATTAAAGTAAAATGAAAAATTGGCACTGAACTGTGGAAAGGAATACGTGTTCTAAATCAGGGTTACCAGTTTGTAGCGACCGTGCAATGTGAGGTAACGAGAATAGCTCTTTAGTACATCACACAATAAATATATAAGTGATACAATAAATATATAATTGAATAGCACGTATAAGTGCCAGAGGGGAAAAAGGAGACAGAATCATGTAGAATGATTAAGAGAAGATTTATTGATATAATGTGTGTCTGTGTGCTTCATGTATACAGAATAATAGACAGGCTGTCATGAGAACAAAATGTATGTGTGTGTAAGCATAGATGTATGTATATGTAAAGAACATATAAGAATGGTAATGAAGTAGACAGTGAAAGAGTCTATAGCCATCAAAGTGAGAAGTGCATGACACAAGAATAAGCGTACTAGTTTGTAGTCAATTATACACAGTAGTTGAGATACTGTATCAAGAAGTTGCAGCCATGATGCTGAGCTGGTTACAGGTACATGTCGTACGTGAGGTTGTAGCTGTGATGCTGCTTCCTGGGTCACTTGGTACTGGAGTTCTTGCAGGTTTTATATTCGCTGTTGAACCTTGAAGTAATTCATGAACAGAGAAATGTTGAAACCTGGCTTGCTGAGCTGTGTACATAGAGAGATGATGTTGACAGCATTAAGATGATGGTGGCGACAAAGATGGAGGTTGCCATAATGCTGTTGAACGAAATTGGTAAGTCTCAACGTTGCTGCTGTGGTGTTGTTGCTGGAACTGGCCGTGTCTACATGGTCAGTGGCTTGACCTTAAATAGTCAGGGACCTAAGATTTTATTGAGGAAAAAGCTGAGTTTTTATAGAAAGTAGTAGGCTTGAAATAGGGTTTGAAAAAGGTTATTCACATGATGCTATCTAAAGTCTCTGACTGGCTATCCGTGGTCAGTTGACACAACAGAGTATGAGACAAATTGTGTCAACACCAGAGTAGTGGACACAACAGGATACGAACAGTGGCCAAAGGCTAGTTGGTCCCTGCTACATTCGAATGCACATATAGAGTCTATGCTACAAAGTTAATTGCATTTATGGCCATCTTATTGTTGTTTGTAAATTACAAATTCTATTTCTCATAATTATTTGAAAATTTTGTCTCAATCTTTTTCTCAATTTAGTTAAAACCTTTTTCTCTGTGAAGAAAAGTTACATTAGCTGATGGTAGAATTACCAGGTTTATAAGCTATTTACTTTGCACAATCCAAGATGAATTTATTCTGAAAGTTTTAAAGCAACAGACCAATAATGGAGATAGTAATTTCAATATATTTTAGTCATTATTAAAGGACTAGCTTAAAAGCTTCCCAATAGGGTGGCTTTTAATCTAGTATATAGCTTTTAAGCGACTAACCTCGAATGGGAAGATCTGCAAACAGATCTCTGACTTGTTTTGGAGAATTTGTTGCAGTTGCTTCCTCTCTCTCTCTCTCTCCCTCTCTCTGTCTTCGCCACCACCCTCTCTGTTTCTATCTACTATTACTCTCACCCCATCATGAGTAATAGTAGGAGTGTCATTGAATAGTGAGAGATGGGGTCTAAGTATGACACACAGAAATTAGTTTTCGCATTTATTATATTATATTAGATAGTGAAATTATTGTTACTACTATTGTGGAAGCATTTTTAATCAATCAAGGTATCCATTGGTGGTGGATACCTGTTCAATTTAAATGCAATATAGAATGCTGTACAATCTAAATACAATAGTTTCAAAGGTTGACTGAGTTCATTTGAAGACTCTGGTCTAAAGCTAAATATTTCAGTGACTTTCTTTGGATAATCTCTTGGCTGACAGAAGAATTTAAGCACAGCAATGCGAACTAAAGGAATGCTAGTTGAATTAATCATGTGATACACTTCGTATATTGTTTGAAGTTTTATCCTACTCTACATCTTCTTCAGCAGATGTCTTTTTGCTGTCACAGCCTAAGATTGGATAAAATCATGTGAGTGAAATTTGTTTGGTGGAAACCAAGGTCATTCAATTTAACACCTTCACCTAGTTCTTTTTATATATAATAATGAAATTATTGTATACAGTGCTCAGGTGCACCACAACTTGTCAAAAGTGTGTATAAAGCATATGCAGTAATGTACAAATGTCTGGGAAGTGAACAGTGTATGAGTAGATATATGCTTGCGTGTGTATGGAGGGGAGAAAATCAGGTGTAGTTTTGGCGAATCTCAGGAAGCATGGAAGTTTTGAAGGATGCAATGCTCCGACAACTAACAACTGATGCCAGCAGTTTGTTCCATACTTCAGCAACTCTTAGCGTGAAAAAATGTTTCCGAAAGTCATGGGAGCTGTGCTGTTTTCTGACTTTGTAAACATGTCCACAGGTGTTAGACAGGTGGAATTTGAAAAGGTGCTCAGTTATTAGTAAGATGGTTAATAATTTTATGGGTGTCTGCCAAGTCAGCTGCCAGATGTCGGAGTTTCAATGTATCTGTGCCCAGGGAAGTAAGGCATTCAGAATATGGCAAATGCCTGATGGAGGGTATTCTCTTGGTTGCATGGGCAAGATGGGGATTCTAGACCAGTGAAGCAAATTCCAGGTGAGGCCTCACCATAGCTATATAAAACCTCAGATAGATAGCCTGAGAGCGGCTCACAAAGGACTTGGTAAGTGATGCCAAGACACACTCAGCCTTCTTGGCAATTTTAACAATGTGTTTTGTCCAACGCAAATTGCTGTCGACAATAATGCCCAGGTCATGTTCACAAGACTTTTGAGATTACCGCTTTTAGTAGAGTCCACTCACTTTCAGGCATTTGTGCTAAGTTTCTGCTATCAGGATAACTTGCACTCTGCATCTTGTCAACCTTGGAGACTCTGACAATGTTCTCTGGTGCTGTCATTTTTCCTTTCATTAGCCCCTTAAAATATTTTCTTTTTAGAACTATGTGGACTGTCAACTAGTTTTAAATGTTTTGGTTATGGTCATAACCACAGTACCAATAAACCGCTGTCCATCATTTGACATGTAAGTTCATATTTTTACCTGACCAGTCATCTGTGACAATAACTATCAACTCTTTACTTTCATATGGCTGGATAAAATATAAAATTAGAAAATACTTCGGAGGTATTAATTTCCTGGTTTATGTTTGGACTTAGTAACCCTATTTTAATCTTCTCTTCATTCACAAAGTCGCAGTTTTCATTAGTCATGTCACTATTTCAGTCAATGCACACACAAGTAGCCTGCCTAATCCATTATTTCACTAACTTAACAACCTTCATGGATCAGGGGGAAAAGAGAAAAAAAAAAACTTACAGCTGTCAGTGGCCATTTGTAATTATTTTAGATAACCACAATAACTAAAATACCTGAGACAAAACAACAGCAACGATAACAATTTTATTGTTGTTGGTGTTTAGTAGCAGCAACAACTGGTCTATTAGTAAACGTAGTAGCAATAGTTTCAACAAGGAAAGAAAAATTGACTTTTGACAACAATGGAGTTTTGTTTGCGTGAAACCAGCTTAAATAAAACTGCAGTTGTATTTAACAAGATTTAAATTTGTGAAAAATGAGACTGATGGTGATGGTGGAGATAATACACTGTTTTGTAAAAACTGAGTGGATATAGTGATTATCTATGTAGAGTAAAATTTAATCCAATAGTGTAAACCCGCCCTTCATACATTTAAATAATCAATGAGGCTTGTTTCTTGGATCAAATCTGGATGCCTTGATTATTGAATTATCTACACACCGCTAGAGAAATATAATGTGCCAAATGTTGATGAGCAAGAGGTAAAGTCATGTTTTATCTAATGCTTTTCGTGTTTGTGACCATTTTAGTTCTTTTACATTCTTTAATGTCACATAACTGACTCGACAAGGTGTCATGATTATCAGCAGAAGAAATGATAGCTTATATTCAGACAGTGCCATAGTGAAATGTCTATGGTTGCAACATAACTTGCACTAACACAGTCTTGTTATAAATTGCATATCTTTGATAGCCTTTTTTACTAAAGTACCAAGAGGTAGGGGCAGTTCACTTAAAGTGTATGCTTTAATACTGGTTTCAAATTTTGGCACAAGGTCAGTAATTTGGTACTTATTTTATCAACCCCGAAAGTACGAAAGGCAAAAAATCAACCTTGGTAGAATTTGAACTCAAAACATGAACTGAAATTCTAAGTATTTTGCCTGGCATGCTAACAATTCTGCCAGTTTGTCGCTTAAGTATATGCTTTTAATATTGCAGTTCTGACTTAAAGAGCTTAGAGTAAGTAATGAGAATGAATTAAAATGTATCTTTCCTTAAAAAATTTTGGGTTTTTTTTTCTTAAAGTTACTAGAAATTATTTAGTGCATTGTGACTTCCTCTTATTTTTCTACATCTGATGCCCATAATACATGACAGGAGTACCATCGTATCACATTTTTCATCCCCTAAATATAAAATATTTTCCCTGTTAACTATTTCCCCTCAAACTGTTAGTGAAAACATGACACGAAGATAAAATCCTTATTTTACTTCCTGTTTTGGTGATGAACAGATTGAAGTGCTTAATCATGGTGTTTGATAAGACTTATCAAATCGGCAGAATTATCTTCTAGGTGTATCTTTCTTTGAGAGTATCTCTTTAGTATTAGATTGCTAAGAGGATTTTCTAATCAGTTATTACTAAACTTGATGGAATTTGAAGATATGATGAATAATTAAGCAAAAGTTAATATGTCAGAATGTTTGTATTTTTTTCCGAAATTGGTCATTTTTAGGAAGAAATTTTGATGGCTATAACGCTGGACTGAGATTTTGTATCCAAGTTTCTTGTGGTACATCAATAGTATCTTTTGGTTTCTTCAAAATCTTTACTGATCACATTGTCAGTTCATAATCATTACTTCACTCAGCACTCAGGTGAAGTATACAAGGGCCAAAATGCTTGTGATTCTGAGGTATCTACTGAAGATCAGAATTATTCTAAACAATGCTTTAGTCACCTTCAAGAGAAAATCTTGCAACATATTTAAGATACTTCTGCTTGTGGTTAAACCTCTCTGATGTTTCTTTACTTTTGTCAATTATTGACTTGTTTCATAGTTAGAATTTCAAATTTAAAAATAGCTGCTCAAAGAAAAACCATTCCACCCATGACAGCTTAGAAAGCAGTTGTAGAATAAACAAAATAATAAGTGTAGTGGAAACTGTATTAGGAATTGAGCTAGGAATTGGGTTTTAAGTGTGAGATTAAAACTAATTTTACTTTACAAATGTCCATTGTGAAAGTATACTTTTCTCTCCTTTAACTTCTAACCATAAAGAAACCAGTGCTTTTAAATATTCTGGTTTGAGTTTGTATTTGTTCAGTGTGTGTATGTGAATGACCATCTGTTTGTCAGTATGGGCATCTCTACAAGTCAATGTTTTCCTGCTGTGAAAGTACAATGTTTGTTTGTTTTTGTTTGTTTTTTCCAGTTTCAGCTCTTGAGCTGTGGCCATGCTGGGGCACCGCCATTGTGGTGAAAGAGTACAGCAGGGATCACCACCCCCTGCCGGAGCCTCGTAGAGCTTTTTTAGGTGTTTTCGCTCAATAAACACACACAACGCCCGGTCTGAGAATCGAAACCGCGATCCTGCGACCGCGAGTCCGCTGCCCTAACCACTGGGCCATTGCGCCTCTACTGTGAAAGTACAATGTGGTTAATGTTTTACTTGAATTGTCACAAGTTGATGGTTACAGGAAAAACATGAACAAGGAGCAAATTCAAAAGGGGTGACTTTTTAGGATTGGAAGACTGGATATATCATAGTTAGGGAAGGTGACTATGATGGGACACAATATGGATAAGGAGAGGAGTGGGTTGTGAGTGCCTAAATGAAAATGGCATGGAACCAACCAGTTCCAAGGAACAGAAGCTGTTGTAGTTCCTGTAGAAAAGGTAAGGTAAAGATATATAACATCTGTGAGTCAGAGGTTGGAGTGATGAGCAATTTCATTTCAATCACTCAAGTGTTTTGGATATAGTCTAGTATGTCTATATGTAGCAACAGCTACAACACTGTTTCATGAGGAGGTGGTATTCACTTGAGTTTTGTTGTGGGTTACTTATATAAAGGACGGCAGCTTATGTATTTTCTGACTTTAAAGAGGAGGGTCAGTCTTTGATGTTGGCTTTAGTGTTACACCTCACTGATGAAAAGGTTTAATATTTGTAAAGATCTTGGTCATAATAGCTTGTTCATGTTTAGCAGGTGAGTTAGGATATAATTTTTTTGATATGTCTAATGATATCTTCGTGTCTATGAAGTGTCTTAATATTTGAATAAGTCTAACATTGAGCAAACTGACTTTTTATTCTGTTTGGGACAAAAGATGCTTTAATCTACTCCAACCCATTTCTCACTCCTGACAGACAAGCTACCACACTATTTGTCAGTTAGGCTTCCATATCATTAATTAGTGATCTTTCATTAATTGAAGCTTTAACCTTATTGTTATAACTAGAATTCTTATTTACGTAACAAATTGCACATATAACTGTTAGGTTTTCACATATAAAGCATCTTTAAATACTGCCTTACCTATGCAACATCCTGCGTGTATATATATATAATTTATATTTATATATATCTACCTACCTGAACATTCATGTTTCCCTCTGCCTTTCTCTGGCCATCTGTCTATCATGATAAAAAAAAAATTTAATCTTCATATCTCATTAAAAGATTATCTGGTATAGCTGTTGTAAAGCAAACAGTTTTTTTAGTGCTGCTTCAGCTCTGGAGTGTGTAAGATCATCTTTAAAGGTTTTTGTCACAGGAACATGACCCTCATAAGGTAAGGATATTTTTTTTGTTGAATAATTGTAGTGATTATGTGGTCAGAAATTAGAAGAGCTGTCAGCACTTTTTGTTTTTAAGTTTGAACATTAATCCTAACCTTATCCTGACATGTAATTTAGCCTGTTGTCTGCCTGATTAAACAGACCTATGATCAAAGGTATTCCAGGTATTATCAGCCATTTTATTTTCACATACAGTATATTTACAGCTATGGTCTTTTATTAAAGACAACACAGGGACTCGGAGGGTATTTTCCTATTTCCACAACTACACTATTCTTAAAAGGTAGCAAAAGGACTTCTCCACTAAAATACAGCAGTTACACACACCACACGCAGGTGTGTGTGTGTGTGTGTGAATATGAAATGTATGTGTTTGAATATGCAAGTGTGTGTGTGTACACATGGGTATATATTTGTGTGTGTACACATATATAGATGTGTTTATTGGTGCCTGTATGTGATTGTATGTATATAAATGCATGTAAATGTGTGTGTGCCTCTCTTATGTTTTTAATTATTTGAAGTCTTCTTGTAAAGAAGGAGCTAGTTTCTAACCAAGATGTAAAGCTCCATCATTGGCATCTAGATGACAAAAACAAATTCACATTTTAAACTTGTAAAAAGTCTTGCATATTTTTACTGTTCCACTTACAAATTGTCTGTTACAATTTCAAGCCCATTTACATTTGACAGTTTCGATGGGAATTTTCCACCAAAAATCCTTGTGCTAATGTTTATATATGTATGTTTTTATCAATGGATGGGATGGGGGAATTCTCTGTATTCCAGGATAGTTTTTTTTTTTTTTTCAGATGACATCATACATTCTTTTAGTAACAGTATCATGTTACATAGGGAAATAGTAACTTGATGAAATGTTTGGGCAGCTGTTAAGCATGTGATTGTCGTCTACAGAAATATGACATCAACAGTTTTGGCTGCATCTTGCAGCTCCAAAGTGTTTCACTGTCTCTTTTGATTACTGGGTATTTCATAGCAATCTCCTGTTTTTGGATTGCAAATGCGTAATTTTCAAAGTATGATGTGATGTAGTGGTCGTGAATCCAAAAGAGTCTGCACTTCATGTCACATGTGGGTATCACTTCAAGTGTTTGGGAAACTTACCAATATATAGTCCTTTTGGTATGCTGAGCACTTCACTTCCATGTTGTCTTTTGAGGTATGTTAGTCCATCTGTTTTGAGGTTATATGGGAGGTTGTCTGGAAAAGTGTGCTTCCTGTGGAGTTCACTGCTGACTTGTAGAATATTGTTCTCTTCACTTTTCAGCTTTTTTTTTGTGTGTGTGTGTATGTGTTTGTGCATGCACATTTCCGAACCAGATGATATACTGTGTTTTTTAAGTAACTTCGTAGTATGAAGGTGATGCTTGGTCATGACTAAGCTGGTAATTGGAACATAAAATTTCTCATTAAAATTCCTTGCCAATTTAATTTAGATCACTTTATATAGTTTGTAGCAAAGAAGTGGGGGCAATCTTGGGCAGGTTAGTATCAAAAAGGATAAATATAACTAAATATTATGTTTTAAGTTATTCTTACCTGCGTGTCTATAATTCTCTACAAGCTTCCACTCCCTCCACCCTGGATGACTTGCTCTCCATTAACAAGTAAAATATACAAAATTTACAGTATAGGCATAGGAGAGGCTGTGTGGTAAGTAGCTTGCTTACAAACCACATGGTTCCAGGTTCAGTCCCACTGTGTGGCACCTTGGGCAAAGCCTCAGGCTGACCAAAGCCTTGTGAGTGGATTTGGTAGATGGAAACTGAACGAAGCCCATCGAGTATGTGTGTGTGTGTATATATATATATATATATATATATGTGTGTGTGTATGTTTGTGTGTCTCTGTTTGTCCCCCCAACATCGCTTGACAACCGATGGTGGTGTGTTTACGTCCCTGTAACTTGGTGGTTCGGCAAAAGAGACCAACAGAATAAGTACTAGGCTTACAAAGAATAAGGCCTGGGGTCGATTTGCTCGACTAAAGGCGGTGCTCCAGCATAGGCACAGTCAAATGACTGAAACAAGTAGAAGAGTATCACTGTTTATCTCTTCGTAACATCCATAACTGCTGGACTTGATTTTTGGATGACTCAGAACTATATTTATCTATAATTCAGAAATGCATCAAATTTGAAAACAATGCAACAAAATGTTATCAAATTCAACTTTTTTTTTATCTCAGTATCAACATACCAACAAATTTTTTAGTTGTCATTTAGATAATACTATTTCAAGCGATTTAGGAGATCATATAGATTTCTACTATATCTTCACTTTAGTATTACACCAATCAATTATTTTGATAGGCTCGCAATTTTCATTGTCCTGTAACAGTTTTTTTTCTTTTTTCTTCTTTTTTTTTTGGAATGCAGTGACTGTAAATCTATCATTTTTAGTCATGTATTGTGTGTTTGTTTGAACCATTGTCACTTTTAAAGCTGTTTTATAATTTACCACATAGGATAATGGTCCTTGTGTGTCCTTGTTAATGGTCCTTGTTAAACGTGTGAATGTTTCATTTTATGGAAATGCTTTGATAGAGGTGTTTTTTTTTCTTTTCTTGTAGTATTTTGTTACACGTTTTATTCTGTACCCCATTGCTGCAAAAATTGAAATCAGTCAAGATAGTGAAAGACTGATGAAATTGACTGGTTTACACCGAAAGTAAATGGATGGATGGATGGACTGAGACATCAATAGACTAGTCAGTGTTGAATGTTAAACTTAGTATGAACATATTTAATGCAGTGAGTATTTAAACAAGGTAATTAGAAAATATAATTATGAATAAAAGACAGTATTTGCTTAGTGACTTATGATCTTCTTCTTTGTTTAGCGTCCGCTAGCATGGTTTGGACGGTGCAACTGGGGTCTGGGAAGCCAGAAGGCTGCACCAGGCCCAGTCTGATCTGGCAATGTTTCTGTGGCTGGATGCCTTTCCTAACGCCAACCACTCCGTGAGTGTAATGGGTGCTTTTTACGCGCCACTGGCACAGGTGCCAGTCGAGGCTGGCAAACGTCCACGATCAGATGGTGCTTTTTATGTGCCACCGGCACGGGGGCTAGGCGACTTTTAATTATTTTGGCTAAGCTGTATGATAGCTCTGAATATGTTCCAGTCTTAGCATGGTGAACTTGGTCTTATAGAGATCTAGTTAGACCATATCTGGATTTGTTTGTCGAGGGTGTAAGAATAATTTCTCTCAGCTGCACTATGATAATTTACTGTATGATGGCCGTTTACTTCTGACTGAGGAAGACCATAACTGATCATTGCTCATGCAAAATGCCTGTAATACTCATGCATGAGATTATTACACCAGCAGTCGGCTTCACCTGGGTTCTTGTCTATGGCTTCCATGCTTGCTACAGCACTCCCTAAAAAATTTAGGTCCAGTAAGGCTTGCACTGCACTTCACAAACACTCTCCACTCTGATATGATCCAGAGGCAAACCAGGGCAATATACCCAGTGCCAATCTGGGTTGCAGGCTAGGAATGTGGAAGCACCATGATCTCAAGTGTAAGCAAAAGTTCCCCCAAAATGTTCAGTTCTGTTCAGTTTTATATCAGAATGACTTTCTAGAGATATGCTTTAACAAAACCTAAATTAGGTTCATCTGTTCTTTACTATATCATATATATATATATATATCTATATATATATATATATATATATATATATATATATATATATAGTAGCAACAGAAAAGAGGATTTCGATTATCCCCACATGGTGAGTTGTAATGTATATAAGAAATTAAAAAAGGAAAATACGCACTCTTATATAGTTTTAATATAATTTTTAATATCAAAATTATATTAAAACTATGTAAGTGTGTGGTTTCCTTTTTTAATTTCTTTTGTGTGTATGTGTATATATATATATAATCTATCATTGGTTTAATGTTCACTTTTCCTTGCTGGTATGAGGCTGACAGAATTTCATTGAGGTGTATGGCCTCTCTGTTGCCAACTGTCATATGTTTCCAGGCAAGCTAATATTTCTCCACTACCAGACATCACACAGTGTCAAGAAGACTGTAACACAGCCCACCACAACATACACACACCAATAGAATTCTACCTGTTTCTTTCTGCAAAATCCATTTGCAAGGCTTTGGTTGTCCTGGGACTATAGTGGAAGACACTTGGCCAAGGTGCCATGCAGTGAAATTGAACTTAAAACCGTGTGGCTGTGAAGCAAGCTTCTTACCACACATCTACATACACGCACGTTATAAATAGAACAGATAAGAGAAGTGAGGTAAGAGTTTATTCCACTTGTTTACAGCTGGTTCATAATCTTGTTATATATCATAGTTTGGTATTACATCATCATTTGCACGCAAGCATACACACACATGCACCCATATATACAAGAGTGTTAAAAATATATATTGTGTGTGTATATATATATATACATACATACACACTCACACACACATATATGTCTGTACTGAAGAGGGATAAACATAGAAATGATTCAGGAAAGAAAAGTCTTATCTTGAATATTAATGTTAATTTGGAGAGAAAAATGTGTGTTCTAGTTCTATGCAGGGAGCCAATCTTTCAACTATTCTCATCTCTACAATATTTGGCCTTGTGCCGAGTCAACAAAAATCTGTTTACATATAATTGAACTAAAACTTATTCTTTCGGAGGCAGGGGTAGGGTGTTAATATATATATATATTAAAAATAAATACACTTGGGATATATTTTGCCAGTTTTTTAATGAGTATATTTCATTGTTCTCTTGGAACTTATTTTTACAGAACCAGTTTAGTTTATTTTTAATCCAAGCATTTTATTTGTACAGTACTTAAACAATTCTATAAAACTATTCATTTACTTCCAATTATTGACACAATTTCCTATATTCTTTCTTTCATCAATTATCAGCATTTAATGTCTGTTGTCTATGCTGGCAGGGGTTGGACAGTTTAACCAGGGTTGGCAGGCTGAGGGACTGGACCAGAATCCAGTCTGATTTGGTATGGTTTCTACGACTGGATACCCTTCCTAACACCAACCACTCCAAGAGTGTAATGGGTGCTTTTATGTGTCACTGGCATGAGTGCCAGTTGCATCACACCAGTATCTGCTACAACTAGAATGGGTCTTCCACTCAACCGTGGCATGTTGCCGAAGGTTTTGGCCATTTGTCATTGCCTGTGTAAGGCTCAATGTTCGAAAGTGCTTTTTACATGTCACTGGCGCAAGTGTTAGTTGTGCGACACTGGCACAGGTGATAGTTACGCAGCACTGGCATAGGCCAGATTTTCTCTTGAAAGGTGGTTTTTACATGCCACTGGTATGGATGCCAGTTCCATGACACCAGCATCAGCTATAACTATGATTTCACTTGGCTTCATGGGTCTTCTCAAGCATGGCATATTGTCAAAGGTGTTGGTCACTAGTCATTGCCTCCATGAGGCCCAGTGCTCAAAGATCATGCTGCACCACCTCACCCCATGTCTTCCTGGGTCTATATCTCCCACAGGTTCCCTTCACAGAGGCTGGTACTTCTTTACACAGCTATCCTTGTCCCTATGCATCACATGACCATACCAGCACAGTTGTCTCTCTTGCGCACTACATCTGATCTCCAACTTTTCTCTCAAGACATTTACAGTCTGTTGTACATACACATTGACACTGCAATCCAGCAAAGCATGCTAGCTTCATTTCTTTCAAGCCTATGCATGTCCTCAGCAGTCACAGCCCGTGTTTCACTACTGTGCAGCATAGCTGTTCACACACAGGCATCAAACAGTCTGCTTTTCACTCTGAAGGAGAGGCCCTCTGTTGCCAGCAGAGGTAGGAGCTCTCTGAACTTTGCCCAGCCTATTCTTATTTGTGCAGCTACACTCTGGACATCCAACTTCACTACTTACTTGGTCATCTAGCTAACAGAAGCTATCAACTACCTTTAGCTTACCCTGTGCACCTTCCACACAAAATCTATTTTCCCAGTTAACCTACCCCTGATATTGCTGCATCTCATATGTGTTCATAGCTTGCACCAGGTACATTTTATGGAATTTCTACCTATGCCTTTCCTACAGATCGAGCAGGGCTATCTACCTGAAAGGTTTTGTGATTTGTCACCTTTCCTACTTACTAAGACTTTGGTTTTTGTTAGGTTAACTCTAAGGCCCTTCGATAGTAGACCTGGTTTCCACACCTGAAATTTCTTCTAGTTCTGGTAGTGATTCAGCTATAAAATCAAGATCATCAGTATAGAGGAGCTCCCAGGGGCTGCCCATCTTAAATTCCTCTGTTATTGCCTGCCGGACTATGATGAATAGGAAGGGGTGGAGGATTGATCCTTGGTGAACCCCTACTTGTACCCAGAATTCATCGCTATATTCATTGCCAACCCTCACCTTACTGACTGAATCCTTTGTTAAGCTGAATTTGTGTTACAATAGAAAGGTTGGAATGTCATTAAAATGTTCTTCATTTCAACACTAGCATTTGAGTTCAAATCCTCCCGGGGTGAGCTTTGACTTTCATCTCCATGAAAATGCAATGAGTAACCAGTAATATACCAAAACTTAATTCAATCAAATTTTATTATGAAATTATCCTTTTTACCATTCAAATATATGACATTTATTGAGAGGCAGACTGCCTTGATGAAACATCACTGATCGAAGAAAACTCGGACTAAATCACAAATGATCACATCTTTTTTAGTTTCAACATTTTTATAGGAAAACATCAACTTATTTAAAATCATTGCTGATACGAAAGTGAAAGGGTTAAATGAGAAAACAGTTTCTAATACTGCTGTTAATCTTTTAAAGAACTTGTTGTGGCATTTGTAAACTGTCAGTTGTTATTTTTACAAGTTCCCTGATGGTGACAGTTCAAAATCAAATGTCTACAATAACATGAACAAGATAAAATAGGTCATATTTTTTTAATTGTATAGATGTCTCTCAGATACTGACTTTTCTTGTTGTAGCCTGAAACAACTTATCAGCCCTTTCAGATTTTAATAACTTTTCTTGTCTCTAATTGAAATTATTTTTCTTTTATTGAAAGTTAGTTTCTTTTCTACGAGACTTCTTTATCAGCATGTTTAGTTAACGAAGTATTGAAGTTATTTCGTGGCTGTGTGAAGGCACAGGGATGACAGTATAGTAAGAAGCTTGCTTCCCAACCACATGGTTCTGGGTTCAGTCCCACTGTGTGGCACCTTGGGCAAGTTTCTTCTACTATAGCCTTGGTTCCATTAAAGCCTTGTGAATGGATTTAGTTGGTGGAAACTGAAAGAAGCCTGTTTGTGTGTGTATATGTGTATGTATATGTATATTTTTGTCCCCCCCCCTCTCACATAGACAACCTGTGTTGGTGTGTTTACATCCCTGTAACTTAGCAGTTTGATAAGACTGATAAAATAAGTACCTCACTTAAAAATACTTTCAACTAAAAATCAAATGACTGAAACAAGTAAAATATAACTAGAGTGCCACTTGCACTAACAGTTTAACTTGGATGTTGTCCAATATTTTACTAATTTGATTAAAATAAATTTCATTTGACATATATTTTTTTATTCTTTCTTTATCTGATCACACTGTATTTATTGCTATCTTTTAAAAGATTTGCATGTTTAATGATGTCATTTGATAAAAATCATCAAATTAGTAGAATTACTTACACACTGACGTCTTTCTTATAAATATCATAATTGAATGATAATGATAAATATTATCGTTATCTAGGCAGGCATTTCTTATATGATGAAATGTTAAAATTTCAAAATTAACTTGATAATTATACGTTTTTATGTTTTTGTTGTTGTTTAGGAAATAACATACACATCATCATCATACACCATCCGAGCGTGATCTTTGCCAGAGCAGCCAACTGGCTTCCGTACCTGTGGCACGTAAAAGGGCACCATTTGAGCGGGACCGTTACCAAAGTCGCTTCACTGGCACATGTAAAAAGATTCGAGCGAGGTCATTGCCAGTACCGCCTGACTGGCTCCTGTGCCAGTGGCACATAAAAAGCACCCACTACACTCTTGGAGTGGTTGGCATTAGGAAGGGCATCCAGCTGTAGAAACTCTGCCAGATCAAGACTGGAGCCTGGTGCAGCCATCTGGTTTGCCAGCCCTCAGTCAAAATCGTCCAACCCATGCTAGCATGGAAAGCGGACGTTAAACGATGATGATCATCATCATCATGAAGATACAAAAGTAGTCAGATTTAAGGTGTTGCATTGCTGTGGTCATCACAAAAAGAGGAATACAGTTATAAGGGCAACAGTCTTCGTATAAACTCTATTTTCTGAAGTTTGCCAGTTGACAACAGTCCCCACCTCCCATTTCACAGATGCATGTTTAGCAGTAGGAAGAGTATCTAGCTTTGTGAAGAAGAAATAGGAGGAATGAATGTTTTTACAGGAAACCTCTGTTTGTATGCTAAAGCAATTGAAAATATTTGTACTTCAGAATTCTTTGCCAAATATTTGAATTTTTCTTCTCTCTCTCTCTCTCTCTCTGTCTCTCATATATATATAATCGGGGACATGCTGCCCACTTAGGCAAGATAGGTAGTGCTTACTTTGAATAAAATCGATCAATAGCAACATTTTCTTTTTATGGCAAAATATGTACCTAATTCAATAAAATTATGAAGGTTACTCTGATTACTATGCATGGATTAGGTTGGCATAATTTTTCTGCATTTAATCTCAATATTTAAGCTACGCATAGCACTGCTGTAGTACATGTGCTACGTACATTGCCACAACACCATTTTCTATGTCTGGTACTTATTCTTTCAGTCTTTCTACAAGCCACTAAGTTACTGGGATGTAAACAAACCAATTGCCAGTTGTCACTCAGTTGAAGAAAACACACACGCACATACATATGAGGCTTTTACAGTTTTCATTGATGAAATTTAGCCACAAGGCATTAGTTGACGTAGGGCTATTATATAGACACTTGCCCAAGATGCTGTGCTGTGGGATTGAACCCAAAGCCATTTTGTTGTAAAGTAAGCTTAACAACACAGCCATGTCTGTATATTTATAACTTGCCTGAAGGCCCTGTGTACCCACAGGAGAAACTTAGAGTAGCAAGATACTATTTCAACCAAAATAAAATGTATGTACATATGTGTATGTGTGTGTGTTTATAGGAAGGATCCCATCTATACTAGGAATTCTCAAGGGTTCAAGGTCTCAGCAGAAGCCAATTTTTATTAGACACACCTTAAATGTTCATTTTTAGCTGTGCACCTTGTGTAAAGAAAATCCTGGTAAGTATGCCCACACCTGAGGCAGGATGCTCATGCAGGGACAACTTCATGTCCTTTAATGGCCGATGCTACATGGAGACAGTCATGTATGAGGTAGAAGTACTGTTAAAGGGCTACAATGGGCAGTCAAATGTGTCCTCTCAGGACCAGATTCAACAACCATAAGTCTTCCTTCAGTATCCATAAGACACAGTGTCACAGCTCTGGCTAGACATGTTTGATTGTTAAAGGAAAACATAACAAATTGTAACATCAAATGGAAAATCTTGAAGTGTGAGCCTTATTTTAATAGCAGCAGAAAATGCAGGTTATGTTAAACCATGAAAAGAATTGTTAAAAACTTATCACCTGAACATCTTTCTAAACTGCAGAAATGAGATTTGTAGTCCATGCCCACATGAGAGTAGGTATGTCTTACCTACAGGTGCCATCATTACTATAATCACTAGGTTTTCTACCATCAGTCCTTCCACCATAACATCCTGAGAACCCAGTAAGGTCTGTAATCAAACCATACACACATTGACACTTCTGCATATCTGCCTAAACATAGGGTTAAAGGTTCAGATACCTATTCGGTCCCCTTCAACCCATGCATTTGTACCAATTTCTTACCCAATCATATGTTCACCCACCAAACTCTTGCTGCTTCAATTAACTTGGGTTTTGTACAGGCCAAGGGACATAACTCTTGATAATTCCCTCATTCAATTGTCCCCTGTGACTTTGTTTCCTCTTTTTTTCATAGTATCCACAAACAACAGTCACCACATTTCCCCCATTCCTGCCATTTCTGAAGATCACATATTTAGATAACCACCTTCTACTAAACCAATTGGTAAGATTGGCTGAAATGAATCTATAATACTGTATACTTTGATTAATGTGTTTGTGTCCATCTCTCTCTCTATGTATATGTGTGTGTGTGTGTGTATATATATATATGTGTGTGTGTGTATATATATATATATATATATGTGTGTGTGTGTTATGTCATTAATGTTAGAAGAAATGAATCTGGAGATGGAAGTATCTTTTCTATTGCTTTATTTATCTCCAGAGATATAAAATATTTGATGCATTACAGTTTATTTTGTTTTTGTATGGATGTCTAGTACTGGATAGCCAATCATTGTCTCTGCTTTTAGGGTCAGGTGATTACATCCTTCTCTAGTTGTTTGAGAAATCTCATGTCACTCAAATCATACAACACTGAGAATTTGTTTTAAATCAAAATTTATAGCCAGTACTGATGTCTAAATATCCATGCATGTATGCTCAGTAATACAAAGGCATAGACAGTCCTGCATACACATGATACAATATGTACAATCATACCTAGGCAAGAAATATCTTTGGTTGTGTATATGATTAGGAAACTTGTTGCCAAAGGAGCAAAAAAAAAAAAAAAAAAAGACTAAAGCATGTGGGAGAGAAATTAATAAAACGGAGTTTATCAGTTGACTGGGGGTGAGATGTTTTGAACCAAAATCTGATATTAGAGGATTTTGTATTGAGGGATTTTTTTGTGGGCAAAATATTATTAACCATTACTAGTCCATACACATTCCTACACACACCCATCATACATGTATGCATACACACATATACTTATGTACTCATACATACATGCCCCCCACACACAAGCAAATAGAGTAGGAAAAAGAAAACAGTGAAAACATATACATCCACCACTTACAGGTATACACTAAGAGATATAGATATGTATGTAGAGTTAATGCACATAAGTTCATCAGTGTATTTAACTCTCACCACTGTGTGTGTGTGTGTATGTATGTATATATGTATTCATATTTTTCAAAATTCTTAATGTGAAACTTAAAACATTCTAATTTAGAATAGTCATTTAGCCAATAAAATTATATAAAGAGTAAGCCACCCTCCCAATGAAGAACACACACACACACACACATACACTAAAGCACGTCATCATCATCATTGGGAAACGGACGTTAAACGATGATGATGATGATGTGCTTTTGTGTGTGTGTGTTCTTTATTGGGAGGGTGGTTTACTCTTTATATAATTTTATTCGCTAAATGACTGTTCAAAATTAGAATGTTTTAAGTTTCACATTAAGAATTTTGAAAACATATACTCACACAGATAAACATGTATAAGACACTATAAAAAGAGCAGAGTTATTAAAAAATATTCTATAAGCACTTGTAGATAAGCAAATATTTCTAAAAAATATTTGTACCTCTTATTGTACTTGTGAAAGATAAACACACACACATACATACTGCCATGTTAAACCATTGAACTCAACACATTTTCTTCATTCTTGCTCTCTAGTTCCCCTTATTCCTTTTTATCGAAGAGTGTATGCTTGAAAAGGAAAATACTTCTCCATTTTTCCTGAGCATCAAACTAATACACTTGCTTGTTGTTCCTGTACCTGTCTTTATCTTGGTTTTTCTATAAACTATGTGTGTGTGTGTGTGTATATCTATATTTATGTCAGGTCATTTTTTTGTGCTACTAGTAACATGTAACTGTGCACATCCTGTTGCATGTTTGGGCTATCAGTTAGTAAACTAGCAACCATGCCAAGCTTGCTTGGTCAAGGGGAGTGGTTTTCATCAGTTACCCTGCAAGAAGTAAAATAAAATGTGAAAGCATGTATGAACTCAGTAGAATCAATGGTCATCCAACAAATATTTAGACATTTCACTAGAAGGAAAATTCTAACATAGCACCCACAACATCCAATTCTGTAGACTAGTTCTTTTTGGGAAAACGAATACGTAGTTTCAAAGTGGGATTGAACTTGTACAAGGCCTTTTCTTATTAAAAAAATCCTTCAGACACGAGCATTGCTTGATTTTTAATATCTGTTAATATCTGTGTTTTAATCTTCTATTGGTTTCAGTCATTAGACTGTGGCCATGCTGGGGCACTGTCTTGAAGAGCTTTAATCAAATGAATTAACCCCACAACTTTTTTTTAAAACCTGGTACTTATTCTAGGTTTCTTTTGCTAAACTGCTCGGTTATGAAGATGTAAACACCAAACACTGGTTGTCAAGCAGTGGTGTCAGACACACATGAGCTTCTTTCAGTTTCCATGTACCAATTTCACTCATGGCTTTGGTCAGCCTGAGGCTATAGTAGACACTTGCCCAAGGTGCCTTGCAATAGGACTGAGCCTGGAACAGTGTGGTTGGGGAGCAAGCCTCTTACCACACAGCTATGCCTGTGCCTATGTTGGTCAGAGTTAAAATAGCTGAGCATTCAATGAAAAATTCTATGATGGAATGAAGGCATGTGACAGTGTGGGTGCTAAACTCTTAATACTGGTTGAAAGAGAGGTGCTTATCATTGCCATATCTGTGAAAAGGAGTGTAAGTCCTCAGCAAGACTGAAAAGCCACATCTGTGTTGTTCATGTTTAAGAGAACTGTCAAGTGATGGCATTTCTCAAAATTGAGCCGCGGCCATTATCATTATGCATGTGTGTATGTGTGTCAATACATGTATATCCATATACATGTGCATATGTGTGTGTTTGCATTAATACACATGAATATGTGTGTGAAAATGTGAAGGAAAACAAGGTCAGTGCAGGCGGGAATGAGTTCAACAGACTAGAAAAAAATAAATTAAAAAAAGAAATTATAGGAAAGTGGAAAATAAGTACAACTGTTTTGACCTAGTTCTGACTGTAGTAGTAATTAGGGTAGCAGTGGTGGTGGTAGATGTTGCAGTTAGTGAAAAGAATAAACAATCAATCAATCAGCAAATTGAATATGTGGATCCCGACTAGGTTGGGGACCATCTCTGTGAAAGAAAGTTTTGGAAGCTCAATTTGTGTGTACCCCAGACGTTGCATCACAGCCATTTTAATCTTTTTTCAGCCTCAGTACATCATCCCCACCCTTGCTTCTAAGATGTGAGTCGTCATGCAGCTCTTCTACAGAAAGAAATCTGTTCTTTTCTGATTGCTTCTCTTGTCCTTTAACTCATCTCCTTGCATAAAACAGCCACTCCTCTCATGATGTTTGTAGCCTTGCAAGTATCATGGGAAAACCTTGCTAGTACTGATGGTGTGACAAAAGCATGTAGTGCACTCTAAAAATGGTTAGCATTGGGAGGGGTCTCCAGGCACAAAAACCATGCCAAAGCAGATGCTGGAGAACAATGTAGTTCTCTGACACATTGGATTCTGTTAAACTATGCAATCTGTGCCAGAATGGAACATGGACATTGAATGATGATGATATCTGTGTGTGTGTGTGTGTGTGTATATATATATATATATATATATATATATATATAGTGAAGGTGCATGGCTTAGTGGTTAGGGTATTGCACTCACAATTGTGAGATCCTGGGTTCAATTCCCAAATTGGGTGTTGCCATGTATTCTTGAGCAAAGCACTTCATTTCATGTTGCTCTGGAACATGGTGCACCTGTACAGGTAATGTTGATTTGATGGAGAGTGTGAGCTTATGTGTACACAAACATTTGATCACTATAAACAAATCATGTTTGTGGTTGTTCAGCAAGAAATGGCTGAACCCTTATACATTGTCTAATATCTTGTTTCAGTCATTTGACTGTGGCCATGTTGAGGGTACTGCCTTGAAGGGTTTTTTAGTCAAACAAATTGACTCCAGGACTCTGATAGAATAAGCACCAGGTTTAATAAAAACAGTGTCTTTTGCTGAAGCGTTAACCTATGGGGATGTAAACATACCTACATTGGTTGTCAAGCATTAGTGTCTGACACAACACACACACACACACACACACACACACACACACACACGTCTTTCAATTTCTATATACTAAATCCACTCACAAGGCTTTGGTCAGCCCAAGGCAATAGTAGAAGACACTTCTGCATGGTGCCACACAATAGGACTGAACCTGGAACTGTGATTGGGAAACAAGCTTTTTATCACACACACACACACACACGTATGTATGCATGTGTGTGACATAGTGGTTAGGTTGTTGCACTCATGATTATTAGATCATGGATTCAATTCCCTGATCGGGTAGCACATTGTGTTCCTGAGCAAAATACTTTATTTCGCATTGCTCTAGTTCCCCTTTCAATCAGGTGGGAATGTTGGCTTGCTTGCCTAACCAGCAAATTGGCGTCATTTGAAGGCTAAAGCAATGCAAAAATGCATTGTCTCCAGCAATGTGTAACAACATCTGATAATCTGGCTGGTTACGTGATATATATATATCTATTCCAATTGATATTTTACAAGGAAGTGAAAGATTGTCTCACTTCATGTCTAATACTGACGAGTGCATAAAGAGCTTAAAATGCTTATATTAGTTCATAGGGGCAGCTCTGAAATGACTTTTGGCAAACCACAATGAATATAGCCTTTTTACAGGTCAGATATGTCTGAAATATTTTAACTGATTGAAAAGTTTTATTTCACAATGCTTCTTTGCATGCCAATTATTATGTACATAAATGTGTGTGTATATGTATTTATACATATATTTAAGTCTCAACATCAGTGAACTGTAAAAGGAAAAAAGTACAGTGAGAATTTACCTTCAAATCTACATATTTTTATAACATTTAATATTTATGGCACTTTATTGATAACATTGTTATTGGCAACAAAAGGGTTACAATGAAACGAAGCAAAAAAAAAAGAAAGAAAATACAAACATGGCAATGTTGTTTCATTATGTGTGTTCATTACAGTTGTTGAGCCAGTTCTTTCAATAGGCTATCACCAACTTCATGCTTAGTTTTGCAATTAGAATCTAATAGTGATTTCAGCTTCCATTTTCCATCAATTGTGCGAGGAAACATGTGACCTCATCTTTCAATTTGTGGCATACTTCATCTTTAGTCCAAGATCAGTATGAGAGAGAGAGAGAGAGAGAAAAGGATAGAAGAGTAAAAGAGATGAAGGTGTTTGAACAAATCCTTTTTATTTTATACAGTTTTTGTACATTTAGTTTAGTTTGGAATTACATGACGAAACTTAGCCAATTTGATCTATTTGGGCCTCTCTTATATAAAGTTTGTTGATGACTGCTATCAATTACTAGTTGAGAAATGATAAGTAAGGAACATTGCACATGTGTAATCCTCAAGATATCTTTATATATAAAAGAGAAGTTGTGTGTCTGTCTCCTACGATTTAGATTCCTAACTACTCCCACATTTTGCGGTGCAGTTTAACCAAAACCGGGTATCTTATAGTCGTGATTCATATCGAGCCCTTCTGGGTATTAGCGCGCGTCTACGATGAGTCTACGATTTAAAAAAAAATTTACCATCATTTTTTTCCATTTTAATGCATTTTTTCGTTATTATATAAGGGAAGTAACTCTCTAAAAATGTCTACGATGAGTCAACGATTTAAAAAAAATTTACCATCATTTTTTTCCTTTTTTAATGCATTTTTTGGCTATAACTCTCTAAAAATGCTTATATAGTTATTTCCCTTACAAACCCGAGCAACGCCGGGCGATACTGCTAGGCACTCAATATGACAGTACAGGCTAATTCCATGTTATTCAGTGAAAATATCCTAATCATCTTTTTCTTCAATGCAATAGTAAATTGATTATGCACTAATTTCGATAAACACTTTTAGTATCTGTAGTTCTTGGAATTGCATACTGAAACCATTCTATGGAAGTATTGGGGCAAGTTTTGAAATTTTCATTCCTTCAAACTAGGCAGTCCAAAAAGCATAAACACTTTCTTAATAACATGAATATCATGTAAATGACATAAAACTGTCTGCAAAAGTGTATGGGTTTCCAGTTTTGGTATGAATGAGAAGTTTGGATTTCATGATCTGAGAATCTTTTACTTGAAACTATTTGATGTTGGCAATTTAAATATCACTACACTTGTATCAGTATAGAATACCTTTGGTGAACCAGCTGTAAATATTGATATCCTTTAGAAGCAGTTATCTACATTATTAATCCAATTCATTGACAATGATATTATAGTGGGTAACTGAAGACATAGCTAAGATTTATCAAAGAAGAACTTGCATGGATCATAGCTTCAAAGATTTACACTCTTGCACTGGCTTTAAGATCTCACTTGGCAGTAACAAGTGACAATAAGTGGCTGTTGTTTGAGATGTAGATTTACCTGGATGAGCTGATAAACCAGCAAGGCAAATTCTAAGACAATTACACGTGTATCTATGTGTATGTTTGTGTGTATGTGTGTTTGTATATGTACACGTGTCTGTGTGTCTGCTTATGCATGTGTGCATGTTAAAATACAACTTCTTTTTCAATCCTTTATAATGAAAGAAAACATGTTTATAGATTGACTCAACTACTACATGTTGAGCTCCTTGAGTCAACTACAGTCTAAGTTAGCCCTGACTGAACAAACTTGATCAAATATGGTAGGGTTATGTTTTGAGGGCAATTGGCTACTATTCTCAGCAGGCTGAGCAACCTGGTTTTTTGGTTTGGTATGAGAAGCAGTGGTAATCTTTGATTGCAATGAGTTGAACTGTAGTTGGTATGAACTAGTTTTCATAATGTTAATGCTTTCTACCAAATAGATCATGATGATGTTATTAAAATCAAACCATTTCAGAAATTTATCTGAAAGGCAAATTCATTGTAATTGCTAACCTCATAAACTTACAAGGGGAATTTTTTTAGATCCATATGATGTGATATTAGCTAAATTGGTTGCCATGACAATTGTAAACACAAAGTACAGTAGCAAAAACATTTATTGTTAATCAAGTTTTGTTAGTTCGAATAGTCATAATTTATTATTTCCATGATAATTAACATTCTCACAACAGGAAAATTTAAGAGAACTGACCTTATCAAAGTGATGACTAAAACTAGATGTGATTAGGTATAATGAAAAGATGGAGATATATTATCAACTATTTAATGACTACATACAAGACCAGCACTCTGAACATGCAACATGTTGGTTTGAGTTGAACATGAAATATTGATTAGCAGTATAATAGGTGAACAATTAATATGATGCTTATTCAATTTGTGTCTTTAAAAAATGTGATCCTCAATTGTAAAACATCAGAGATTTAGGTGAGGAAGTTGTACTTGTTACACTGATCAAATAAGTAGATGCTTCTTCACTTTTTATACTGTGAAGTTTGATGTCAGCCAACAATTATATTAATAGTTATTTTAGCACTATTAGCTTTTAATTATTGTTCTTAATTCTTTAGTTGCTTGATCAGCATTGTAGCTGATACTACAAGTTGTTAGGATAAAGTAGTTGAATAGGTATACCACTGGAATATAAACTGCAGGTAATCCATTATAGTTCTGGATTGGACAATTAATTCTACACACCCTACTTTCACTTTGCTACAAGGCTTTTCTGAAAATTAAGTAAAATCACATTGTATCTATAAGCTGGCCCCATAAAATCATGTGGTTTCTTAAAAATTAAATTTGAAAATGTTAAATATTTGGAAAGATTATTTTTGCAAACTGGTAGAATTGCTAAAGAATAATTTTCTTAAACTTTAAAGAATGTGCATGCAATGAAATAATACTTTCTAAAGTAATATTTCATGTTATATTGTTAATAGGAAAATGATATAGTGATTCCCAGACTTATTCAGGCTGCCAAACCTTTGGAACCAAAACTGAAGTGAAGCAGAGATGTGTATTATTATTGATGATCTTGTTGGTGGTGACTAACTGGATAATACAGTTACACAGGCCAGTACAGTGGTTATGTGGTGGTGGGCACAAAAGCAGGTGCAAGAGGATCTAGAATTGGTGGACAACATTTATGTAATGTTCTAGAATATTCATGATGTGCAGAAAAAGACAGAAAGCTAACAGAGATTGCAGTAAAAACCAGATTTAACTTTGGAGAGACATGAAGATTCAAAATGGTGATCTTGGCTGTTGATATGGTCAATAATCATGTTGACTAAAGAGAAGTGTTTAATGTATCTTGGAAATGTGGTGTTGGAGTTTTAGAGGAGGATGATGAAGTACGACTTAAGAAAATGAGTCAAGCCTTCAGTATTTTAAAAATTGTCTGGAAAGGAAGGGCTTTGTCCAAACAGTAAGTTGAGGATTTTTGGTTGCAATGTCAAACCTATTCTGATACGAGAAGCGGTCATGAACAGGTGCCTCAGAAATATCTAAAACATCAGATATTAGAAAATATGATATGAACAAAGGCCTCTCTACCAAAACCAAGCTGAAACCCCCCAACCAACAAATAGGAAGGCATTAATCGGGATTAGTAAATGAGATGTTACAAGGACAAAAGGGTTTTTGATAAGGCAAGCCCTAGACTGGAGTCCAGAGAGAAAAAGAAAGGGATGTTGTTATACAAGGATCATCTTGCAGAGATTAACAGGAGGAAGTGAAAGTAACAATTTACATGGGTGGTGGAAAATGCTTAATTCAGAATAGATGAGATTAGTATGGAAAGTGTGTTTTGCTATGAATGCTAACAGATCATAATGATACTCACTGAAATGTCATGTGCCTGAAGTCAAAGTAACTTAGCACACATAATTATTAGGTATTAAATATTATAAATCTTTCTACAGATATTGTACAGCAATAAGTTTAAAAATAAAAGCAAAGTAGATTTTTACTTTCATATTAAAAGAAAGAAAAAGTTAAATATATTGGATGAGATATATTGGATGTGACATGAAATTATAATTGTTTTGCAATTATACTCTGTAACATTATGAAAGTTGAATTAATTTTTTATGTAGCTTCATCAGTTGAAGAAAACATTCCTTTTCTGTGCCATTAATAGTTTGAAGCAATCTCGAGCCTCAGGTGACATAAAGATCACCCTGCTGATTTCTAATCTTGGACAATGTTAAACCGACTTCTTTTTTTGAACTAGTTTGTTTAATTGACCTCATATCTTATTGATATTCTGTGATCTTTATTAAATGCTTTGATCTTAAGTTCAAATGATTGTAGGTATATATGTGTCTAGTTCTCTATGTATGTGCATGTATGTATAATGTGTGTGTATTTAGCCTCAATTTGTGTTCATGCCTCAATTTAACTAGCTGTTAATTAAGAATATGTATTTGATCAGGAAGATGTTTTATCCACAGGGAGATTTAGTTTTCATTCACTGAACACCATAAAATTACAACTAAACCCTTAGGAACCTCTCAAGGCTTTTGAAGACATGATTTAAGAAAGTATAAAATAATTACAAAATAAATATCAAATCATAAATTACATTTTTAGTTTTCTGCTATGGAATCAAGAAATTGTTTCAAAATCATAACTCAGAGCCATTATAATATGAGCGATCTGGCTTTAAAATTTGATTAACCCTTTAGCATTCAGATTATTTTGTCAAATGTATTGCTTATTTATTCACATTGTTTTGAATTCATCATACATTATCTCATAGCTTTGAAATTTTGATGATACTCTCTCTTTTTTACTCTTTTACTTGTTTCAGTCATTTGACTGAGGCCATGCTGGAGCACTGCCTTTAGTCGAGCAAATCGACCCGGGACTTATTCTTTGTAAGCCCAGTACTTATTCTATCGGTCTCTTTTGCCGAACCGCTAAGTGACGGGGACGTAAACACACCAGCATCGGTTGTCAAGCAATGCTAGGGACACAAACACAGACACACACACATACATATATATACATATATACAACAGGTTTCTTTCAGTTTCTGTCTCCCAAATCCACTCACAAGGCATTGGTCGGCCTGGGGCTATAGCAGAAGACACTTGCCCAAGATGCCACGCAGTGGGACTGAATCCGGAACCATGTGGTTGGTTAGCAAGCTACTTACCACACAGCCACTCCTATATTTTAAAAATGACATTGTAAGATAGGTGAGATAAACCAGATCTGTCCGGTTTGAACATAAAACTGGTAGAATATTTGGGCTACATATGGTCGGCATAAATACTAAAGGGTTAAAGAATCTGAAATCTTGTCCCTTAACAAGATTCATAAGTGTTACTTCCTGGATTTGCTTTAAATAAAAACTTAAAATTACATTAGTTTGTTTCTTATAGAAATGTGATGTTTCAATTCCAAAGAATCTTGTAACTTTGTAATGTCTAATCTCCTGAAATAATCTGATTTCTTTTTTATTGTCACTCTTCTTGTTGGTTTCTGTCTTAATAGAGCATGCCTTGCAGATTTCACTGAAGGTATAGTCAGCCTGTTATTGGTTTCTCCCTTAAATCATACCGTGTCTTTTTTTTTTTTAATGGCTACCTATTTCCAATTTAACACTTTCCTTTCTGATGAATTTTGAGATGGTGGTTTGGGATTGATCAGTCTTTAGTTCTATGTCAGCAATGACAAGAACTGCTGTAGTTGTTGTCCATGTCATGATCATCCTAGGTTGTTTTTTTTTGTCCTCAGCTGGTCTGCTTGAATTTGTATTTGATATCTTGGCACTGCATTATATAAATGGCCAAGACATTTCACCCTGCTAGTACATTCCACCTTACAGTATAGTACAGTATAGTAAAATGCATCCACTCTGTAATTGTCAAGATTATTTCCTTGACTTACAGGACTGAATTAAAATTCTCTTGTGAGTACAGTTTACAAAAGCATTCTTGTAAGACCCAGTAATTATCCAGTGTTAAATGAGGTAAAGTTACGTGGTGAAATATACTATTTTAATTTCTCTATTCCTAGTTTTTGTATATCTTGCTACTTCTTTGCTTTCACTCCTACTCATCTCTTGGCATTATCCTAGTCTTTCACTCTTATGTATCTTCAGTGATAAATGTATAATAGGATATAGACAAATTTTATTATCCTGTTCTTGATTGCTGATTTAGTTATTGCTTAAAATGGATTTAATACTGAGCTCTTTCTGATTCACTTTTGTATTAATCTGTCTTTGACCTTTTCTGTCAAAGCATGCATATTGGTCTGGCAAACTGATTACTCTGCAGATCTTGTAATAATAGTGTAGCAGTTATTTTAAGCTATATTAAAAACAAACAAACAAAAAAAATTTCTTAACGTGTTCTTAAAAAATTGTTTTAGTTATTTGTATTTTCTGTCTTTGTGACATTAGAAGTTGAGTTAAAAGACATTTTTGTAATTTTCTAATGATGTGAATATAAATTCTTTGAGAACTTACAACACTAATTAAAAACTCTTATGTTAAAAAAAATTATATCAAAAGCTTTCATTAGAGTGTACTTTTTGTTAATGAAGACAACAGAAATTGACCTTGCATAGGTTTTGTTTATAAAAAGTTTGGCAACAGATGTTGAATTACACATGAAAATGATAATTAGAGCTGTACATTTTACCCCATAAATCTTTTCAAAATTTACTTTTTCTCTTCATTATTTCTTTACATTTTTATCAACATACAAACAATGAAAATTTAAAAAGAAAAAATTAAAATTAAACAATTTTTTAGTAATATTATATCCTTTTTTTTTTAAATACTGTTCCTTATCAACTATGGCATTTCATAATGTAAATGTTTGTTGTATACAGATTTAACATCAATAGGTGCAGTAAAATAACTTAGAAATCTTAACCCTTAGGAGATGACAGGACCAATCTATCAATTGAATAATGAAAATTCTATTAGTTCATTCAATTTTCTGCAAGAATGCATATAGTTTTATATATGTAAATTAATTTTTTTTAATAAGTGTATGACCTCTGTAAGGCTTGTGGAAAGGGCTCCTCTGTCTTGGCACTGAAACTCCAAAGGAGGTTCCGTCTCCAAAGGGTTAATTAGCAGTTTTCAGTGTAGACATTTTCTAAGTAATTTACATGATTCTCTTGATTAAAATGGCGAGTTGGCAGAATTGCTAGCATGCCATGCAAAATGCTTTCTAGCAGTACTTCCATCTTTACATTCTGAGTTCAAATTCCACTGAGGTCACATTTGCCTTTTATCTTTTTGGGATGGATAAAATAAGTAGCAGTTGAGTACTGGGGGTACTCCCCTTCCCCCAAAATTGCTGGCCTTGTGCCAAACTTTGAAACTAATTTACATGTTTCTCTTGATGTTCTTGTTTCAGTTGTGTTGGTGAAGAGCAGCTTCTAATAATAAAAAAATTGTCATTAATATGGCATCGACAACCAAGAGATTTTACTTTCACTTAACTAATTAATTTTGTTAAAAAAAATAGATCCAATAAAAGGTTCAGAGTAATTGTTGCAAGCATTAAGAACTTTGTTTAGCACTGTGATGATTTTTATCCTTGGGTAGCAACTGTTATTTCCTATTTGCTTAACCTTATAAAGTAATGAAAATGGCTAATATTTCCTTCAATCTCTGTTTTTCTTACATTTATTCAAACTCCGAAGAATCCCTCTCAACACATGGCTATGCTTTTCCTCCCGCTTGTCGATGATCAGTGATGCACATATTGTCAGCCACTAAGGGACATGCTCAAGTGGTTATGATCAAGCTACTGACAAACAAACCTGTGGTATTGAGCAGAATATTTGCTATAATGATATTTCTGCTTCAGCTGCTCAGTACTGAATCTGTCTGAAATGTAATGGAAAATAGGTCAGTTTGAAAACATTGATGTCCAGGTGGCAAAAATGAAGTTTGAAGGGAATTGTCATTTCCTTTGATTTCTTGATAGAAGCAAATAGGAAATAACACTTACCGACCAAAGACAAAAACAGTGAATAAATGAAAAAAATGTTGTTACAGTGATGCAGAATTTTAAGTGCTGAGTTCAAATTCTCTTTTGAGTATTGTTTTGGAAAGAATGGGGCAAGTTGATTTCTTTGATTTCATGGAAAGAACTTGACTCAACACATTCTCCTCTGGTGACTGTTGGGAAGAATCAATTCAGTTCCTTCAAATTTTGGGTTCTAACCTGACTTGCTCTACATAGACTACATAATGATGACACATCCACTGGTGTCTCAATGACCTGTCCCATCCTTATCCGGTTGTTTCATGGTCATTATGTAAAGCTGACAAGTCTGAACAGTAAATTATAGGGTTAAACATAACGAAAGGGTCTTGTTTCTGTCAGTGTTTTTTGTTTTATCTATTTTTCAATATTGGTCATACTCTGCATTTTATTTTGCAGCTACTGGTGAAGAGGTGGAAATGGATTTACCAAGAAATGAGGTTTTAACTGATGCAGAAGTGGGTTGTAGTGACTTACCTGTTGTTAATGCAACCAGTCCTGATGTTGGTGAGTTTTCTGTTATTGTTTTGGTAGTTATTTTTACGACGTTACATGTGAATGAAGAGAAGAACAGTTTATTTATATATATATATATATTATGTACGCTATAAACTAGTAATGCCCAATATGACAATGTTATCTGTCAAGTTATCAAATAAAATCTACTTTAATTTTTGTTTGTCAGTCCTACCTTATTAATGTCAGAGATACAGTTAAAGTATAAAAAATATTAAAAATTGAGTTCAAAGTAGCTTATATTTCAGCCATTTTGAATTCTAATAAGAAGTGGGTTTAAATCTTGAGTTTTTTTTTAATTATAAAGTATCTAAATCTGTTTTTGTTTTTTAGCCTTATCACAGTGAAAACACTAGTTCTCATCAGAAAATCAAATTTAAACAATATTGAATCTAAGTTATTATTAAAATGGGTGGCCACATCAGAAACCAAGGTACCATAAGCACATTCAATTTTGGGAGGTAGACTTAATGCTTCATTTACTTTAGCAAAACCATCTCTGAGTTGTGTGTGTGCCTTTAACAGAATTAACTCTGTTGCATACATCCTGATTAAGGTTTTAGGATGAGTCCTTCCTTTCACCCACCAGTTATGAAGTCCCTGGAAAAATAAAGGCACTGATTTTAAACAATGCAAAAAAAAATAAATTTAAACTTTTTGTTGGCAACATCAACTATTTACAATACTTTCAAATAAGAGAACTTATATTTGGACTAAATGAAGTTAATTTTCTATGTTTATTTTTATCCCTGAAAAAAGCCTAGTGTCTTCAACATTTTCTATGTTGTTGATTTGGTTTTATTTCAAGGTTTACAAACTCACCTAAATTTCTTTCAACATTTAAACATCTCTCTCAATAGTTTGCACTTCTCTTCAGAACCTCCTTCAAATTGGTTATCTTCCAGTATTGTGTCAACTCTCAGGTTCTGCTCATTCCTCTCTCATATATAAACAAGTTAACTTGCCAAGGCTATGATGTGTTAATTCAAAATACAATTAAACCATGCTGAAATTCATTCATAAACTAGAAATGGTAGAAGAAGAAATCAATTTTTGTTTGCACTTCGAGATTGTGCCCACAATATTCAACCTCTGTAGCATCAGTAATTATGATTTTGCTGTTTTCACTTTAGAATGAATTCAGGTTGAAAACTTAAAGCAAAAGCTTGAATGGGTAATTTCAGTGAGAGATGTATGGAGCAAGTGAAGCATTAAACATGGGAATATGTTAAAGTTAAGTATTCTAAATTAAGGGATTGTTTTTTTAAACAAGGGATATCTGTAAGTTTCTTTAATATTTCTCAGATATTTCAAAGATATGAAATATAACTCCAATACAATGATGCCAACACTTCTATCTTCATCCCTTAAAAGCAGTGACTCAGATGGCTACAGTCCGGTCTCTGAAAGCAGGGAAATAACTGAATAAAAATATGGACAATAAACAAGTGATGAAGATTATGCAAATCACTCTCTAACAAATTAATGCTCTTGAGAGAAGAAACTACATAAGTATCAAATAGACTGGCCAGGTTATGAAAGTTGAGATAAGGTGCAGTTCAGCCTTGTTCCAAAAATAAGTCCTATTGATGACCCTTTTCCTGGTGATACAACTGCAGAAAAAGCACTCGGCTATGAGTGAGATAATGTACTTAGCATTTGTTGACTTGGAGAAAGCCTTTGACAAAATTCCATGCTCAGTAATGTGGAGGCTGTTAAGGAAACTAAGTGTAGCTGAAAGGCTTTCCAGGAATGAACATCCTATATACAAAGTTGCAACAAAGTGATAGAAATAAATACTGCAAGTTTAGTGTGCCAGCTGAGTCACAGTTCTGAGTACCACTTTGTTCATTATAGTCCTTCAAGCTGTGACATGGGAGTTGTCCTTGGACACTCCTATATACTGATTACTGAGTTCTAGTAGCTAAATATATAGTCAAATAAGGGAAATTTTGGATATGGAAGCAGATTTTGGAATAGAAGCCCCAAAGAAAATTTAACAATGACTAATGTTTTAAGTAAAGGGGAGAGATAATACCCTCCAACCATCAGAAATTTGCCTTACTTGATGGGTTGAGAAAGCAATGAAATTTCCTGACAGCATACTCAGTATAAACTATGGATATACAAGAAATATAGTGGGTACACTTCATATGTGGCAAATGCACAGATGTATTAAGCACTAAAAACTCATGGGGAAACATTCTCTCAAATATACAGAAGGCTCCCTATAAGAAACTAGTAGTTTTGTTGTGTGAGCGACCTAATTAGCTGTTGAGGTGGGCAAACTGAAAGCATAGAAACCAGTGTAAGAAACAGGTTGGTAAAATTCAGGGAGCTATTAACTCTGCTGACAAGAAAGGGGCTTTCCTCAGAGTGAAAGGCAAATTGCATAATGCTTACTAGTGTATGAAGTGCAGCACTATATGGTAGCATGATCTAGGCCTTAAATAATATGAAGACAAGAAAAACAACGAAGTATAATTTGTTGTGTAATGTTAGTGTGCATGAACAATAAAGTCCAAAAGAGCTAACAGAAAATGTGGACATAGGAGCGAGATATGTGGGAGGGAGAGAACTGTGTTGGTATGGGCTTGGTTGCAGCTCACAAAGGAAATGGCAGAACAGGGATAATTGGTGATGCATGTTGAAGACCTACTCACTCATGCAAGCTTGGTAAAATATGTTAAAACGAGAATAATGATGGAAGCTAGAATGTATAATGTTATGCTGCACCTAGGCATGTCTTTGACTTTGTATTGTCTAAGTTAGCATTTGGTGCCCCTCTTGCATATTCCAACCACCTCATCTCTCTATCATACTCTCTCCCATTCACTGTACCATGTGGCCCATGTAATGTGGGAAAACATTAGATCTGTCCATACAGTTTCCCCATACTATCATCTGTATCTTTCTCCTCTCTCTACCATATTGATGTCTGACTTATGAAGGATTATATTGGACTTGTTGTTATCTGATACACCCTTTCCTCTCCCTCAGGTTACTCTTTAATAGTCATCCACTTCTGTCTTATTACAATCTTGAGTATTCATCATACATATTCTCTCTTACTAGCCAACTTTACCCTCCTTTTTCTGCTAGCCACCTCTCCCTGAAGCCACTTGCTTTTGATGACTGGCATCCGTGCTAGTGGAGCACTAAGAGCACCATCCAAGCGTGATCGTTGCCAGAGCAGCTAACTGGCTTCTGTGCTGGTGGAATGTAAAAAGCACCATTCGAGCGTGATTGTTACCAGCATTGCCTTACTGGCACTTGTTCCAGTGGCACGTGAAAAAACATTCGAGCGAGGTTGTTGCTAGTGCTGCTGGACTGGCTCCTGTGCAGGTGGCACGTAAAAAACACCATTTGAGCATGGCCATTGCCAGTACCACCTGACTGGCCCTCGTGCCGGTGGCATGTAAAAGCACCCACTACACTCTCGGAGTGGTTGGCATTAGGAAGGGCATCCAGCTGTAGAAACTCTGCCAGATCAAGATTGGAGCCTGGTGCAGCCAGCATGGAAAGCAGATGTTAAATGATGATGATGATACGCTTTCCTATCATGGATCATTTCTTTGATAGTACTGTTTTTTCTCTTACCAGCAAATATGTAACTTCAATTAGTCTCACTCACATTACATTTTGCCACTACTCCTTCTGCCACTGTCTATCTCACTCCTCTCTTCCCTTTCTCACAGTCACTCCAATCAGTTTGTTTCCTCCATCATACTCTCTCTCTACTGAATTTGCTCTCACTTATTAATTTTATTAGTCATGTTGCTCTCTAAATGAATGCAGACATTGAATAGTGAGGACATTTTTTTCTTGTTGAATATAAGGTAACCTCACTTGTGCTGGTGCTATGAAAAGATGCTCTTAGCACACTCAGTAAAGTATTTGGGTGAAGGCATTCAGTCATGGATGCTATGCCAAAAATAAACATACAAGTGATATATTGTCCTCTGGCTTACCTTGGACAGTAACTTTGAATGAGAACTGACTTGACCAATCCATACCAGCATGGAAAGCAGATGTAAAATGATAATTAAATTTGTATATAAGAATATTTAGTTTTGTCTTAAAATTGTGGTTTTCCATCTGTTGAATGTATACTCTTATTCTCATTAATTGTAATCTCCATTTTATTTTATTTCAAAATTAAAATCTCTTAAAATAAATTGTCACAAACTAATTTGGTTCCAAGATGTCCTTTTAGAAATACTTCAAGAATGATGCAGATGTTTATTTCTTTATTGCCCACAGGAGGCTAAACATAGAGGGGATAGACAAAGGGATTGTCGATTACATTGACCCCAGTGCCTAACTGGTATTTATTTAATCGATCCCGAAAGGATGAAAGGCAAAGTTGATCTCGGCTAAATTTGAACACAGAACGTAACAGCAGCATAAATACCACTAAGCATTTTGCCCACCGTGCTAACGATTCTGCCAGCTTATGTAGATGTTGGCATTATGTAGTTGGCAAATATGAAATGTTGAATGTGTTCTAGTAATTGCAGAGAGTAATTCAGTACCAGAAAGTAAAAGCAGTTGTGTTCATAATTGCAGGGGGAAAACCATTTAGCTTTTTAGTAATTAAAGATGCTGAATTTATTTTTATAAAATTCAGACATCAAATCAATGATGTTTCTCTAACTTGAATAAAGTCTTTATTTTAATTAATAATTTGTATTATAATTGGTTTCTAGACTAGAATTACAACTCAGACGTTGTTCTGCACCCATCCACATTAGTTTCTTGTCTGCTTTCAAAGCAAAATAAAAAAGTATTTGATTGAGACTAATGTTTGGACCTTTGGTAGAACTGTACCTATAGCAAAGACACCCAGTCTCTCAGACTGTAGCTATAAGAACTTCTCAATACTTCAAGCTAGTGGTTCACAACCAGGGTCCATATGAACCTTGGGGCTCCATTTAAGATTTTACTGTTAAAATTTATGTGCAATAAATTGGTTATAGTTCTCCAATACATGAAATATTTTAATTTCTTTTAA
>NC_043007.1:69680591-69803091 GCF_006345805.1 Octopus sinensis | reverse complement strand
TGAGAGGAATAGACATGGTTGTGAAAGGGTGGCAGAAGGTAAGAGAAGACCATTCTAATGGCGGTGGGGAGTCATGGAAAGGAAATAATACCTGGAGAGAATATGATAAGGATGGGTGGGGAGTGGTATCTCACCTACTGGACAATAGGAGCAGCTAGAAATGATATAGTGGTGAAGTCATCTTGAGGTGGGTGCATCCAACACCAAAATAAGGATCTAGACTTTTCTGTTTAACACAAGGGCCCCAGGTGAGATACCTATTTCTTTGTTACCCACAAGGGGCTAAACATAGAGGGGACAAACAAGGACAGACATAGGTATTAAGTCGATTACATCGACCCCAGTGCGTAACTGGTACTTAATTTATCGACCCCGAAAGGATGAAAGGTAAAGTCGACCTTGGTGGAATTTGAACTCAGAACATAGTGGCAGACGAAATACTGCTAAGCATTTCGCCCAGCGTGCTAACGTTTCTGCCAGCTCGTCGCCTTCTCAGGTGAAATACCTGTATTTAATTTTATTCTTTCTGGTCTTTGAATTTCACCAGAATTCTGAACTAAGCTTTCGTTCCTCAAGGATTGAAAAAATATGCATACTTAGTAGTTGTTGTCTAAGAGTGTAGGTAGTTTGTGACCACCACCAAAGAAGTTAAATTGATATTCTATCATTGTTTCTGATTTATGTTCATAGTTAAGACATTCAACTTTTACTGGCAAAATTCACTGTAACCGCTGAGTTGACGTGTATTTTATTAGCTGTTAGTACTTAACTTAAACCCCTTTGTTGGCCAGGAGTAGGCAAAGTATATTTACTGTCTTGAATAACTTCTTCAAGATATGGTTTTCAGTGGTACCTCAAGGAGTTTATGGAATTGACCCATCCTAGAGAGTATTTATCATTTAGGGTGATAGGAAAGATGCTGGAATATTATTTGCTGGATGTTTCTGATAAACAAAACATTTGGAAACTTATTAATGTAGAGAGTGTGGGGTGGGTCTGGAAAAAGTCCAAGCAGCTCAACTGAGGCATTTGAAGTGGACTGCCAAGTTGAATAAATACATCTTAATGAAAATAAAATTGGATGAAAGCACTTTAATCAGAATTTCAAAGTAATCAAAACAAAAATTTGATAGGTTCACTTAATGGAGTAGACTTTTCATCAAAAATGTTATGTTCCTCTCAGGATAGTCCAGTTTTTTTTTCTTTTCTTGCAAATTATTGTATCTATGATAACCTTATCCAACATGTCCATATCTTTTTATAGAGTGTGATTTAAGGGAGATTTGACTGCTATTTCTAGCAGATCATTTGGGATTTAGCCAAACTCCTGGGCTCTAAATCTGTGACCTAATGGGAAGAATCTTCATTTATCTCATTGATAGCTTTCAGAAATGTTTGAACATTATAACTCTTGTGTCACACTATCTTTTGAAGTAAAAGGATCACCCTTTGGGTCTTAGACTTAGGCATAAGATTAACAATTAGTCATAATCCATGTATTAATGGGGAAAATCACCTACATGTTAATCACATGAAAACTAATGTTTCAACTTTAAATATTATTGTGTGCAAACACTCTTTTATTTATAAGTTGGTGGAACCAAAGTTTTGACAGATGGCGTGGTTGACCTAAGGTCAAATATCAACATGCATCTTTTTGTAATTTTTTGGCTTAGTATTCTGTGATTTGAAGCTAGAAGTAATCCCCAGAGATTACTGAGAGACAGGATGTAGTGTTTGTTCTATTATTTTATGATCACTTAATGAAAGCGAGAAATTATAAGCAATCAGCATTAACAAATTGAAATATAATTCCCCCCCCCCCCCCCCGTGCTTTTAACATTAGAATTCCCAAAAAATATTTCGCAGAAAGTTAACAAAAACATAAGGCTGGGTAGAAATTAAAATTTGAAAAGCTGTTTGTTTATTTAATTATTTATCTATTGCTAAAATAATAATATTGTTGTTAAAAGCATAGAGAACTAAAGAATTTGTTTTGAGGTAAAACAAAAGACAGAGAAAGGAACTCATCCGCCTGGAGATTGCCGATTAGTGCCTTCGTTATTTACAAAATTTTCTGATTATAAAATGAAAGAAATACCGATTATTGTTGTAATAGTCTGTGATCAGGGCTGGTCTAATGGTGAAAGTATTGTAGCAGGGAGCAGTTTTCTGTTCCTTTCCCCCGGACGCACTTGAATGCAAAACTTCTTTATCCAATTTGTCCTTCTTTTCTAAGACAATAGTATATAATTTGAGAGTCAGCTAGTATTTCTAAAAGGGCGAACGATCAGGCAGAAGTTCCTTTCAGGTGTTCTGCAAGCGTGAAGTTTGCCAATATAAAAACATTGTAGGCAACGTTACTGACGAAAAACTATAAATATTTTTTTCAGTTGTATGTTTCTTCCTTTCCCTCCTCGATTATATAGTTGCACTGCTCTGTCGTTCCTATATTGTTAACCAATATAGACCTAACACGTTCGTTGTACTTAAGCGACCGGTTTCTGCAAATAATACAAAAGAAAAGGTCACTTTATCATTTGTTCATATTTCTGTTACTTATGAAATTAGTGACAACAATTTTTTTTTTTATGATTCTTACCTAATTTTAGTCGAGTAAAAACAAAAAGAAAAAGTGTTTGGAAGGACGGAGGCCACGTAGCATAAAGGGTAGGCAGGCATGCTAGAGGTACTTTAACTTCGGGTAAAAAGAAAGATGCTAGTTCATTAAAACACGTAATTATCGACTCAGCTTTGCATATAGGACCTGAGGTGATTTTTGTTTTTATTTTAGACATTTAAATTTTTTTTTGGGGTTTTGTTTGTGTAGGGAATGCGCTTTACATGCCATCAAATAGAGAGGACTTCTAAAAGCCATGTCACTTCATATATGTTTTGGCAGAGCATTTTTAAAGCATGACGGTCTATCAACGTATTCTACATTTTCCTGTTTCCAAACAGTAATGTCATGTGCCAAACAGAATAATTTTTTTGATTTTTGGAGAGAAATCCCCTGACCGGCGGAGTTCACTATTCGGGACCAGTTTCCTGTTGTTGCCCTTCCAGTAAGTTAACTAATGAATATCATGCAATCTATAGCGACAACCACCTCATTTCAGTTGGTACCAGCGCTTACCAGAGTTTCGACATCCTAGTTTGGGTTCAAACCCTGCTTAGGTTGACTTTTTTTTTAATCTTTTTTTTTTTTACCTTTCATTAGTCGATAGTGTGTGTTAAAGGTGTTTCTGACATACTTTAAACTTATCGATTATTTGACTGCTTTTTATTTATTTATTTATATTTACATTTATTTATATTTATTGACTGAGTGACTGTTTGTCAGTTCATTTCTAAATTCCCCCTGACTACCTCCTTTAGGTGGTTGCGCTTCTATGTTGTCGTTCGAGTTAAGAATATCTGTAGCAATTTTTGAACCAGCTGTCGTCTACAAGTTACTGTTTATTTTTGTTATAATGTAAAATTATTATTATCATCATCATTATTATTATTGACACTCACTTATCGACAAATAAGTTATGCAATTTCCCCCAACCTTTTCTACAGTCAGGAACCTCTCGGCCGACTTAATTAGCTTCGACAAAGTCGATGTTGTTTTTGTTATTATTTATAGTATCGTGGTTGCTCTTTTAAAGCAAGTGCAATATAAACACCGGGTTTATACTTACAATAATAGTGCAATAACTAGATTACTACCAGGAATCATGTTATAACTGTTGGAAAGGTCACAAAAATGGATATTTTGGGTATGTACGTGTTCAATTACTGCACTTTTTCTGTCCATCTTATTTCTTTTAATATTTGTGAAAAAAAAAGAACGCATTAATTTACAGTTGCTTTTTTTTTTATTCTCGTTTTATGTTGCTCTTTCACTATTTGTCTGAATGCGTTTTGTACGTTAATATTTCTAATACATATGCAAGTTTGCTCCTCTAATCGATTCGTTTACGCATGCATATACACACGTGTATGTGCGTATGTGTACGTATATATGATGCACACAGACACACGTATATGTATGTATGTATGAATGCTATGTTGTACTATGACATATCTGTGGGGTTTCTTTTAGCCAGTATTGTATGTTATAATGAATGTAAATATTGCGTCAACGAACAACATACTCATGGACAGGGAAAAAAAAAAAGAAACGTAACAGCAATCAACTCTGTTTTGTATCTTGCCAGCGGCTGTGCACCCTCTTTAACTATTCTCTCTTTATAAATCCACTGATGTTAATGACCAGGGGGAACTAGATGCTCCAAATTGCATATTTAACCTGTTCCTGTCACTAACCACTTTCCTGAGTATACTGGCTGTATGTTTTTTTTTTTTTTGTTTTGTTTTGGTGGTCGGGGAACATTAACACTAGAGGATGAATAAAAGGGACTTCGTAAGTCTAGTAATTCTTTGCTTATTTGCCAACCACTTTACTATGGGTATTAGCTATATTTTGTGGTACCAGCACATCGTCTCTCTCTTTTCCGCCGGCCACTGTGAGCGTGGAGGAGTTTGTCAGCTTTGTTGTAGAACCACAGGAGGGTTGGTGCCTTGCACACAGGGCACTGTAGAGACCACTCAGAGCTGAAACATATCGACTTGGGAGGGGAAATAGAGGAGCGAGACCAAAAGTGGGTGAAGCGTGGAATACGGGTAGAGTAAGAGCCAAGAGAACTCCGTAACCTTGGGTGTGTACAGATGGAATTGGAAAAGAGTCGTTATAGAGGGATCAGGATAGCTGCATGGAAGAAAAGGGCAGTAGTATGATGTAAGCGGCAAGTTTATATGGGGTGAAATTCAGTGGGAAGTGATTGGCAAAAACAGATGTGGACAAAGTTAAGGGTGAGTGATGGGATAAGATAAAGGAATGGCAATAGAAATGACCCTGAGATAGTTGAAAGTGTGATAGCTAGTAGTTAAAAAGGGGGTAAAGGTAATGCCATAGAAACATGGGATTATAAAGGTGTGAGGATGGTCCAATGCAGTCTCATATACGTTGGCCTACTGAGAAGAGATGATAGCAGACCAATGCAGTCTTCAGTACATTGATAATTGATACAGGCCTCATGAAGGAATGGAATGAGAAATGCTGTGATGAAAGGGGTTCAAAGAATGTAAGCTGAGGAGAGGCAAAAACAAGATGTATGCTTAGCAGAGTACAAACTACCTCCGGTTCTAAACCCACTATCCTTGTGTTAGGGTATGTTTTGCTGGAGGTGATTGGGTCTTCTGTCATCAATTTGGCTATTTGTCATCACTGTGGGATGCAACACCTTTAGTTCAGCCTACACCACTTCATCCTATAGTTACATTAGCTTGGTGTTTTCATCACTTCTTTATATGCAATATTCATCATCCATATGCATTATATATACCCAAACTAATGCAACCTCCACTCTTCTACTACATTGGCTCCTCTTATGCACAATTTTCTCTTAGCACTTTTGTACTCTGGTGTTCATGTATACTAACACTACTCAACCATTATAGCATACTTGCTTCATTTCTTACCTTTTCTTTTCAAGATGAAAGATATATATATATATATATATATATATATATATATATATATATATATATATAACAAGTTAAAGTGCAGAATGAATTTAGAGCGTCTTATCAGTTACAGCTGTTTTGGTATTACTGAATGACTAATGCCATTGCATGTAAATAACTCCATGTTAAAAGTTATGCAATATATGTAGTTTGTTATTTTCAAGTAGCTCTTCCTCAAACTGGCATCAAGCTGCACTCTCACATTGTGCATTGTATTATATATTGCTTATACAAGGAAGAAACGTGGCAGTCAGTTATCAGCATCATCATCATCATACATCTATTTTTTTCATGCTGGCATGGATTGGATGGTTTGACAGGAGCTGGTTAGGAAGACGAATGCATTAGGCTTCATTGTCTGTTTTGGCAACCACCAGTATAAAATACAAATGAAAATAAAGATGGATAAAAGAAAAACAATTTAAGTGGAGGAAGAATAATCTGATGGTTAATATCCTCCTCCTCATCATCATCATCATTGTTTAACGTCTGTTTTCCATGCTAGCATGGGTTGGACAGTTCGACCGGGGTCTGGGAACCCTGGAGGCTGCACTGGCTCCAGTCTGATCTGGTAGTGTTTCTACAGCTGGATGCCCTTCCTAATGCCAACCACTCTGTGAGTGTAGTGGGTGCTTTTTACATGCCACCGGCACGGGCCAGAGGAGGCTGGCAACATCCTTGACCGGTTGGTACTTTTTACGTGCCACCGGCACGGACATCAGTCAATGCAGCGCTGGCATTGGCCAAGTTCAGATGGTGTTTTTTACGTGCCACCGGCATGGGTATCACAACTTCTTCACACATCTCTCCTCATCCATCCATAGTACATGACCATACCAACGCAAACGTCTCTCATGCACGCCATATCCGATGGTTCTTATGTCCAACATTTCTCTCAGGGTGCTTACACTCAGTCGTGCATGCACACTGACATTACACATCCAGCAGATCATGCTAGCTTAATTTCTTTCGAGCCTACGCATGTGCTCCACAGTCATGGCCCATGTTTCACTGGTGTGAAGCATGTCAGTTCACACACATGCGTCGTACAATCTACCTTTCACTCTGAGCGAGAGATCCTTTGTCGCCAGTAGGGGAAGAAGGATTCTAAACTTTGCCCAGACTATTCTTATTCTAGTGGTAACACTCTCTACTACAATAAATTGAAATTAGGGTATACTACCAGAAATGAGACCATTAAGGAACAAACCCCAGAAATAAAAATAATAGAAGCAGTTCTAATGATGGTGGAGGATGGGGCGGGGAGTATGTAATTGATGCCATCTTGAGACCCTGTGATGGGGATGGGATGTAGTGGAGTTGCAGATGATGGAGAGACCTCATTGGCAATAAAACACAAGTGATAGTTGAGATATTATCATTTGTTATATGGTTGGAGCCTGAAATCAGATATAGGACAGGAAGGATGGGGGAAGAGAAAATGACTAGACATGCATCATAGTTTTAACTAATGACCCTTGAACTCGGCAATGGGATGAGAGAGGTAAAAACACATTTTGTTGGAATGAGTGGGCTAAAAACAAATATATGAAATTTAAGACAGAGCTGAGAATGTTTAAATTTTTATTAAACTTGGTTAAATATTGGTGTGAAAAATTAGGTAAACAAATAGCTTAACTGTTAGCTATTTAGTAATTTATTAAAAACCACTGTGTTGAAAAGAGAGAGTAAATAATGGTACCACCTGCAGGATTGAGAAGAGATGATTTGAGATGTCCTAGTGTGAGGAAATTGGAAATATTTTATGTTAGTCTGAGTACCTCAATGAGTGCCACCCACTAGTTAATACAAGAAAGTAGATGATGTAATGCAGGGACTCAGTTATGTAACCTGGGATTCCATAGAATGAGAAGCTGGTATCTCTTACAGTCAGGTAAGGGGATAGTTGTTCATAGGCTAATTTTCCTTTTACTTACACAAAACCCATGAGGGCATTGGGGTTTAAAGATGGATAACCAAAAATTTAGGGTAAAAGAACAAAAATTTTTTTTCAATTATATATAGGCAAAGGCATGGCTGTGTGGCAAGAAGCTTGCTTCCCATCCGCATGGTTCCAGGTTCAGTCCCATTGTGTGGCACCTTGGGCAAGTGTCTTCTGCTTTAGTCTCAGATCGACCAGAGCCTTGCGAGTGGATTTGGTAAACAGAAACTCAAAGAAGCCTGTCATATATATATATATATATATGTGTGTATATATATATATATATATGTGTGTGTGTATATATATATATATATATAGCGTCTGTGTGTGTGTTCCCCCACCAGTGCTTGACAACTGGTATTGGTGTGTTTACATCCCTGTAACTGAATGGTTTGGCAAGGTTTGGCAAAAGAGATTGACAGAATAAGTACCAGGCTTTAAAAACAGAAAAAAAGTACTGGGATCGATTCATTCAACTAATATTTTTCAAGATGATGCCTCAGTATGGCTGCAGTCATAAGTCCCATATCAGTTCAGCCAGAGATGTATATTTGCACTTATCTAGACTCTTAAAGGAATGAACATGGTTATAAAATTCTTATTTGAATGGATATGTTGCCCTATATAATGAAAGAATTCTGTATTAGTGGGGACAGTGCTATTATAAATTATGTACTTTCTCAGGTACTAATTAGCTAGCAGACATGTAGAAGGGATTTTATATCTACATAGATTGGCAGTTGGGTAGGGGACCAATAAGAGTAGGTTTCATTACAGGTCCTATGAAAGTTCTGCTAGGTGGTTTTCTAAGTCTAAGGATTTATTAAGGACAATAGAAGTAAATAAATAATAACTATCAAGATCTGTTTGATAAACTTTGTATGTTTTTGTTATGCAAGTTTTCAAAACACCTAATGACATCTATTGTACCTCCCACCCCAACTCATCTCCCTTGACCCCCACTCCCTCTGCCAGTATTCACTCATGGCATTTCCCTTCCTTCCATCCCCCACTCTTCTTTTGCACTCTCATGAAATTACCTAACCACTCAACTTATCCAATCATTGGTACCACTTCATATATGTTCTCCCTGTAACTTGAGGGCATGCCCTAACACATCTCCACCACCATCTCTCTCTCTCCCCTCTCACTTTTCCAACTGGAGTAGCCATGTATCTCGTCTACCGCAAGACATCTATTTCTGGCCCTCTACTATACTGTAACCTTTCGTCACCTGGCACAGAACTATCTTCCTCGATGCTATTCTCTTCTTAGTTGAGGGTGTCTTGTCTTGCAAGTTACTTGGTGACCTCACTAGTGCTGGTGCTATGTAAAAAGCACCCAGTACATTTAGTAAAGTTTTGATGTTAGGGAGGGAATCAAGGCATAGAATCTATACCATAGCAGACAGTTGAGCTGGACTCAGTCCTCTGATTCACTGGCTGCTGTTGAACCAATCAACCCATGCAAACATGGAAGATAAACATTAAATGTTGAAGGTACATAAAGTGCAGGATAAAGCAAGGTGTTAGTTTTTTTTATTACAAGAAAATAATTTAATCATACACTTGTTTCAGTGAGTTATGTGGTAATCATTATGTAAAATGATTGCATAATAGATTTTCAGAAGAATATTGTAATTCATTTCAATATTATATACCAGTATAAGTTGGCTGACAGTGCAAAGATACAACTGTAAGCTTAAGTAATTCATGATGTTGTAATAAAGAACTCTTGTTTTATTCTGCTCTCAGATATCCTATAAATTATTCCAATGTACAAATGACCAAGTGAAAACTGGGGACAAATAATGTCTAGTACTAAATTGAAATTTGGATATACAAAGGTTTATGTAAGTTCTAAACACTGGATAATTGTTATCTCAATGAAAATAACATTACTTAATTATGTATAAACATTGTGCATATTAATGAATTCTGTAGGCTGTTGGAGTATGTGCAGTCTTTTTTAAAGATAGAGATGACAATTACAAGCTGCAGTTGAATAAGATAAGACTGTTGAGTGTTCTTTCATTTTATGTTGGGTGAGATGTTACTGCAGTCTCTAAATGAAGTGAGATAAGGAGATGGAGTTTTCTCTTTCCCCTAATCATAAAGGAATCAGCAAATTTACCCTATTGGGTGTCATATTGCTACCCTTCAGTATTGAAACCCGTCCTATTGGAGGCCTTAAATTTTGCTTAGCAGTTTTCCAAAATTAGCAACTTTGACATATATGCATATAGGAGGTGCTGAAAAGTTCTTGGCTTTAAGGGTATTGCAAAAGACCTGGTTGGAGGCCTTCTGAGTTCTTTTACAGGGCTTAAAAAAACTGAAGGACTGCTGCAATAAGTGTATGAATTTGAGAGGGGAATATGTTGAATAAAATCATAATTAACTGATCTTTCTGTATTTTCTTTTATCCAAAGCCAGGAACTTTTCAGTAGCCCCTTGTGAGCATGTGTGTGTGTGTGTATGTATGTGTATGCATGCATGTGTGTATATGTACACATGTATTTGCATATGTATACATATGCACTGATATGTGGCTATGTATGTATGTATGTTTGTACCCATGCACACGTGCACATGCCTATAATGGCCAATGCTACAGAATGTAAATACATGATAGAAAGGATTCAGTTTTTTTCCCCCTGAGATTAAAGAGATGATAACTTCCTTTAACCCTTTTAGCATTTTAAGCAGGCCATGTACTGCCTGTTTTGTGTTTAAATCAACCAGATCTAGCCTTTCACACCTACCGTACAATGTCATTCTAGAACTTAATCACATCATTGAAGTCATGAAGCTACAGGATTATGCAGGATTAATTTTTTAAAATGTGAATAAATAAACATTACATTTGACAGTAATCTGAATGCTGATTGGTAAAGATAGTGTTTTTGATATGGGCAATTTCATGTGGTACAGGACCGGCTGATACGTGATCTGTTGGTGGATTTGTGTCTGATTGAATGTTAAGTGCTAATGTAGGCAAGAATTTGCTTGAAGACAAAAGTGGCGTGAAATTGAATTTGCGAAGTAAACCTTCAGTTTCAAAAAAAAAAAAAAAAAAAAAAAGCAACCAAATAATCATTTACTCCACAACATGTATTGAATCTTCCCTCATTTAATTGACTCATTTCACTGTTTCAAAATCTCATGCACACACTTGCACATACTCGTGAGCATACTTGCATGTGCGCATGCACACTTTCTCACCCTCACACACGCTTACTTGCACATTCCATTCTTGGTATTTAACTCTGGTTTGAGAAAATGAATAACAAACTACATCTCCTCCTTTCATATTTGACTATATCCATGAAGACTTCAGTGTATAAAAACTTTAAAACAAATATATTAAAAGGAGACTTGATAAGAGTAATGAATAACATGTGCCAACTCTATGAAGTAAGGAAGCATGCATAAAGCCTTGTCCATCAAACACAGTTCTTTGGATACAACCAAAAAGATAGAATCAGTGTTTGTGAAGGCGGCGAGCTGGCAGAAACGTTAGCACGCCGGGCGAAATGCTTAGCAGTATTTTGTCTGCCGCTATGTTCTGAGTTCGAATTCCGCCAAGGTCGACTTTGCCTTTCATCCTTTCAGGGTCGATTAAATAAGTACTAGTTAAGCACTGGGGTCGATATAATCGACTTAATCCGTTTGTCTGTCCTTGTTTGTCCCCTCTGTGTTTAGCCCTTCACGGGCAGTAAAAAAATAAAAAATCAGTGTTCGTGGTGGTGATGGTGGAGGGGAGGGTGCAAAGGAAAGATTAAAAAATTATAAGAAATGATAAAAATGGAACTTAACAATGATATTGAAACAGATCATAGAATAGGTGAGAAAGAGCAAGAAAGATAAGGCTAACTCATGATATAATAGTAACAAGTTCTAAGGGGTAATGTCTATTGATGTTATCCCCAAAAGTGAATGAACCCCAAAATCTAGGAACACTCTTAGTGCTGCAAAATTTAGGATTTCAGGATTTAGGTAAAAACCATTATATCACAAGTGGGCAGAACATAACCCCAGGACCATCTTTACTGTTAATTATTGTATTTTAACATAAACCTAAAAATCAACTGTGAAACTAGGAATGTGATATCCCAAATAAAAGTGCATGAAGGGCAGGACTCAAGTACAATTTATATTGGTGAAACTGTGTGCAGTCTGGCTGAGAGACTGGAGGGAACTGGTATATTATTATAGAGATAATTGAAACTGCCATCAATGTTCTATCAACATGACAGTATATCAAACATTATAGAAATAAAAATTGTATTGACATGCCAACTTGATGCAACGTTGTGACAAATAGAAGCCATGTGTATATCTGTAAAATTAATTCCTACTTAATAGGAGGGAAGCACTCCGTCGGTTACGATGATGAGGGTTCCGGTTGATCCGAATCAACGGAACAGCCTGCTCGTGAAATTAACGTGTAAGTGGCTGAGCACTCCACAGACACGTGCACCCTTAACGTAGTTCTCGGGGATATTCAGCGTGACACAGTGAGTGACAAGGCCGGCCCTTTGAAATACAGGTACAACAGAAACAGAAAGTAAGAGTGAGAGAAAGTTGTGGTGAAAGAGTACAGCAGCGATCACCACCATCCCTGCCAGAGCCTCGTGGAGCTTTAGGTGTTTTCGCTCAATAAACACTCACAACGTCCAGTCTGGGAATCGAAACCGCGATCCTAAGACCGCGAGTCCACTGCCCTAACCACTAGGCCATTGCGCCTCCACCCTACTTAATAGGAAACATGAAAGAAATAGCAACAATCCCATCCTTGCCACCACCAGTCCCCAGCTGGTCCTACCTGAAACGTTGTCAGATTTTCCCATGATGTAACCAGCCCTATGTGCTTTTGTTCAGGTATCAGAAGCTGTAGCACCCATCGAGCAGAAACCTTTGTCATGCCAAGTTCATTGTGTAGAATTTCTCAACTCTCTTACAGGATATGCTAATAACATTGGCTATTTGATTTATAGTCAATTGCCTGTCCTCCTTCATGTGATGAATGCAATGTTTTCCTTGGTAGTGGCAATTGCAGGTTGTCCAGACCTTGGATCATCTTCAAGACTCTCCATTCCTCTCTTAAATTCAGTTCCCCACTTTTGCTCTGTTGATAAATCTGAAGTGTCATCCCCTATTTTTATCAACCATGTTCACATGAAAGTCGTCAGGGACTAAACCCCTTTTCTGTAGGTACTTGATAACTCCATGATACCATATGATGCCTGTTTTCAAGAGAGGTCACTATTTGTTACTTCTGAGGTTTTCTTCAAACAGTCAGACATCAGTTTACTTGGAAAGAAACAATACAGTTATTAGAGTCGAAATGAATGCATGCAAGATTTCGCTACTCTAGCATCACTCCGTCATTGTCAGTGTATTAACTTTACAGTCCACCTTCATATGTACAAGTGTGTGCATGTCTGTATGTGAACATATACAGATGTGTTTCTGCATGCACATGTGTGCGTGTGTGTGTGCCTATATTTGTGTATACATAGCTTAATTTTTTAGAAGAAATTGTGTGTTAATCTACTGGCATTCATTCTTTGGCCCTAGCAGAATTAGAACTCAGAGGGATGGAGCTAATTATCTTAACACAGTTATGTGCCCTTAGAACTTAAGTTTATTCATTTCATTAACAACTTAATCATAAATTCTGTGAAAAACCTCAAAGTAAATATTAGACTCAGTTAAAATCTTACTGACATGTAAATTTTTTCAAATTAAAATGAAACATATTAAGATTTAATAAAGAACTTTATTAAATATTTTTAAACTTGAAAGAAATGTTTCTAAAACTATAAACTTAAGAAATAATAATTATATTTATTTCTATCAAAATGCATTTTCTTTTAGATAATACTATTGTGATACTTGAGTTTTAACTCAATGGCCTAGCGTAAAAAAATTGTTTCAGGCATGGTGTTACATTCTGAACAGAACACACAGTTTGTTATCGTAGTTTACCTGACAAAGCAAGTTCAATTTTATATTACTATTGGGTTCTATTTAAAACAAAATATCCAACTATTCAACCAGGAATAAATTCTTTTGACAAAACTAATTTGCTCATGCTTGCACATAACAAGCATAAAAGATGAGAAAAATAAGCAAACCAATTTTCATTTAGCTTATAAACACTGATTTTGGCATATAAATGATTTAATATTATATATTCCTTGTTTTATATATTTATATAGTGCATTTCTATTATGTTTATTATTATTATTATTATTATTATTATTATTATTATTATTATTATTATTATTATCATTATATATTAAATTTTGGAATCTGTAAAAGTGAACCATATTTCAAGTTAAAATTCCTGCTTTATTTTTATTTCTTATATTTGACTCCAAACTGTATAAAGTCAACCAGAGGCCCCAGAAGGCACCCCATTTACTGTTTAGCATTTTTTTTTCTCTTAAATTTGCTTTAGGTATATATATAGCAAGACCTTCCAGCCTGTTAAGATCTTTGGATGACATTACAGGTAACTTTAACTGATAAACAGTAGCCTGTGGCTTTATTGTGATGTGAAGCTACTTCACCTTCCAATGCTTCTTTGCTCCTGTTGTTAAGCTTCACCTTGTCGCTTTTCTGTTGATGTCTGTTGCTCAGACTTATTTGTTTGGTTGCTTTAATTCCTGAGTTTTTTTTTGAGAATAAAACATGAATATCATCAAGGTTGGGGTTTACTTTTTAAGGTGTTACGTAAGCAATAGTTTAACCTTCCTTTGCATAGAATTCTGGTGTATTGCAGGTAACATCACTGCTGAACAGTCTGGGTCCCTAATTCCAACAGATCTATGATGTGAATCCTTTTAAAATGAAATATACTGCCTAAATACAATACAAAATATCTGCTGAGCCAATAAAGAAGCTCTCTGGCTACTATTTCTAATTGATTGAGCAGCTCCTATTTTTCATAGGTATTGCCCAGCCTAGTAGAAGTAGCAGCCAAATCTCCCTCAAACCACACACTGCCAACATACAAAAAAGAAACCATTGTGACACTCTTATCTGCTTGAAAGACAGGACAGTTATGGGTGGATGACTTTCATCATAGGTTCTACTTAAATGGGGCCGACCTTGGGCTAAACAATCATGGAACCAACAAATAAGCTATATGGATGCTAGAAATAACAACCAAATCTACATCAGATCACCTTCTGTGACCCTTTATAACAGTTCGATACATTTGCTTAAGTGGTCTTTTTATTGATTGAGAAAAGACAATGATTGAGGGTAGGTGACAGCTGGGCCATCTTTCAGTATAGGTCAGAGTGACTAGAGCTGGCTCTTTGCTATATAAAAGTAGGTCTGCAGTGAATCTGGTCCCAATATTTGTGAGTTTGTTATTGTAATGTCTTACTCCTTCAATTATTTCATCTCTAATTATGTTGTTGTACTTGTCTGGCAAGTAATTTGATCAGAGACTGTATGCTGAGACTAAAACAACTGCATCCTTGTATGGCCATTCTAACCATTAAATACCTCACAAGGTTGTTCAACTTGAATTGAATTTATTTCATGAAGCATCAACATTTTTGTTGCACGACTGCAACTGGGTCACTGACAGCAGTTACACTGGGACTATATCATTGACCAGGTTGCTGTTCCGCATGAAATTTAAATTTAAAGCTGTTCATATTATATTGCTCTTCAACAATGTAGTTGCTTTGTTATGTTTAACTGATCTTTTGTACAATTTAAAATGAAAGGGTTAAGTTATTTAATTGGGAACTCCGGATATCTTTTCTTTAAATTTGTCTGGTATTTTCTTGTATATTTGAACAATATACTTACTTTTGCATACCTAAATTCACTCAGTTATCAGCAATAAGTATAGGAATTTTAACTGTGGTAGCATTCTACCCAAAAGGAGATTCATCACTCATTTACTTTAAGCTGAATAACCAAGGACAATTAAATTCAAGTTCTTAGTTGATTTGAACTTTGGAGATGTTATTATGAACATGGCATATTACTGAGAATTTCTGATAAATTGTATTGTCATTTATATTTTGATATGATATTGGTTTCAATTATTACTTACCAGTTAATTTCTCACTCCCAGAATTTAACTGTGATATTGCTCATAATTGAAAACAGCTCAAGCATTGTATGACTGTTTCATTGACTTGTGCCAAGTTCAAATTCTACCTTTGATAAAACTTTGAGCAGTGATATTCTACAAATCATGACAACTAATTACTCGTTAATGGATGTGTCTAATCAGGAAAAGTGAAGCAACTGAATTTTGTAAAATAATATTATAATGTGGTGATTGGTGTTAGGAAGGGCACCCAGTTGTAAAAACCATGTCAAAACGGACTTTTACCTGGTGCAGACTTTTACCTGCCCAGCTCCTGTCAAACTATTCAACCCGTGCCAGTATTGAAGACATTAAATTATGATTGATTAATAATATTCATATGGCCTAAACACTTAGACACAGGCATAGTTGCCTTATATGATCTTTGATTCAGTTGCATTGCACAGTAATTCAGGCTTCAGCAATACCTTCTGAGCAGAATTTGGTAGAGAGAAGCTATACGGAAGCTCAACTTATGTCAGACAAACATATGTCTGTGTGCTTGTTCATCTGTTTGACCATTTCTTTACATCAACCTAAAAGCCAATGTTGTTTATTGTTCCTTAACTCTTATGGCTTTGGAGTTTGACTGAGATAAAGTGCCAAATGGAATTAAGTACTTGGAGTAATATGATCAATTAAGTGCTTGAAAGCAGTGCCCCAGTATGACTACAGTCCATTGACTTGAAATCATTAAAGAATTTCTCTCATATGGAGACAACAAACAGGATTAGAACCATGTTTAATTGCTCATCATTCAATTTTTGTATTATGTTAGTATTATTCCACATAAATGTTCTGACAGCAAATTATGTCATTGCCATCACCATTGCCACAACTTCCACCACCATTGCCACAACTTCCACCACCATTGCCACAACTACCACCACCATTGCCACTACTACCACCACCATTGCCACTACTACCACCACCTTCACCATTGCCATGACTACCACCTTCACAATTGCCACTACTACCACCTTCACCATTGCCACTATTACCACCTTCACCATTGCCACTATTACCACCTTCACCATTGCCACTACTACCACCTTCGCCATTGCCACTACTACCACCTTCACCATTGCTACTACTACCACCTCCATCATTGTCACTGTCACTACCACCACCACCATTGCCACTACTACCACCACCATTGCTGCCACACACCACCATTTCACACTTTCATGAGTCAGATGGAATTTGTTGAGGTATGTCCTTCCTGTTGTTACCCTTACTGATTCCCAAGCAAGATAATAATTTCCCATGGCTGAACATGGATTTCATGAAATATTGGCAATAAACAGTGCTGCTTTTTTGATGGTGACACACATTTACAACTATTGCACAATATCAAAACAAGACAAAAAGACCCAAACAACACACATACCTATGCATGCATGCACACACACATGTGACAGGGTTCTTCCATTTTCTATAAAATCTCTTAAAAAGGCTTTGGTTAGCCAAAGGCTATATTAGAACACACCTGCCGAAAGTGTCTCACTGTGGACTGAACCTGAAACCATATAGTTAAGAAGTAAACTTTTTTAATCACACTGCCATGCCTAAGCCTATCTATGCCTGAGCCTGTCTATGCCGAGCCTGTCTATGCCGAGCCTGTCTATGCCGAGCCTGTCCATGCCGAGCCTGTCTATGCCGAGCCTGTCCATGCCCGAGCCTGTCCATGCCCGAGCCTGTCCATGCCTGAGCCTATATTATAAAGTATATCTTGAAAGAAATTTAAGTACATATATTTTGTTATGAGGAAGCCTCATTCAGCTTTGAGCAAATGCTTATTACAAAAACTACTTTGATTCCCATTTTAAAGTTGGTACGGGATTCTTTAAAGTAGATCCCACCCACCGCTATAATATTAAATCAGCTGAGTCACTCAATAAAAGATCCTTTGCTTGCTTGTTATACTTATTTAATTTTCAATGCTGTATCAATTCAGGAATTTGTTTAAAAATCACCTGTACTATTGTCTCATGGCCAGTATTAACCTCTTTTGTTTAAGAAATTTTTTTTTTTTTCCATTTAAATCAAATTTATTTGGTAACCAGGTAACTGTATTGCAAATTGGTTATTCATTGAACTACCGACTTGAGGACCTTCAGTTCTGATATTTTAATTAAAAGCTTCTAATTGATTGCTACATTTTGGGTTTGACAATTTTTCCTAACTCTAACCTTCAGCTTTTCACTGAGCTATTTTCTTTCCTCTTTCATCAATATAATGGACTGCTTATTCAATCTTTCTTGTTTTATTGTAGCCAGCCCCATCTAAATATAATTACTAGACCTGTTTGTCTATCAACTTGGACACCTAATGTATTTTTTTATCCTGAAACTTTGCACTAAATATGCACTCCCTTTATTTCTAAAACTGCATTGCAATTCTTTTCCTTGCTGAACTGAAGTCCTTCAAAATAATCTTTTCAAAAGGGGGAAAAAAAAAAAAATCCTGTACTCCTTCACTCTTTGAATCAGTTCACATGCTATTAAATACTATTTCCAGGCCACCCAGTTCTAAAATTCAAATATCAGACAGTTTGCAAAGTTATAATTCCGTCTAGATTTATCTCCCTTGACCTGACATGTATTCCACTTCACAAAGGCAAACTTTTATTCTGTGCCTTACATAACAGTAATAGTGATTGAGAGACGGTTTTAAATTCTATGCTGTTCACAAATAGCATTACCATACTTCCTGCTCACATTGATATTTGAAGATAATGAATAATGAGGACAGGGTGAAAATTTACAATGGTGATTGTTAAATTTGGTGATTGGTTAAAATATAATTAAATAAAGGAAAGTCTAAAAGGAAGTATTAAGACTTGGTTTGAATGATTTGGAAATAATTATTACAAGCTGTATACAATAATGAGATTACACCAGTTATTGGTACAAAGAAGGTATAGTTTTTAGTAATTTAATGACTGAGTTGTTTCATATTTTACACTGCTGAAGTATAGTAAGTTGCCGTGTAGTACTATATTAGTTTTAGTCTAGCAAACAAATGATCAAAGACATTCAAGCTGTGAGTCTCTCATTTCTTTTAGGAGTACACTATGTGATTCAGTTAAATGATTTGTGCCAAGATGGAAACGAAGGGCACAATCAAGAAATGGAAGCACATTGTGACCAGTGGTATATAACATCTGATAGTCGGGTCATTATATACTGGTACCAGTGACTATGCAATGTGTTGTCCCACTTTTAAGATAGTGTGGTGTGATTTGAAGATGTGGCTGCTATTTCTAGCTGGCTGAGTGACTGTGCAGAGATTTTGTGATAAGACTTGTTTAATAAGGTTGTTGATTTATTGGTTTTTATTTTAATACATTGATAGGTGTGTTATTTAACAAAGACCATAAATGGGATTGCTCTTTATGAGATAAACTAATAGAAAATATGTTTGAAAGAGTGTTGGATCCTTCAGTGATTATCTCAAATGTTAAAACAGTCAGAGAGGGGCACTTTCTTGGCTATTCAGACAAATCACTGCTAAAATGTCAGTGGTGACATCACAGGTGACTTTAAAATATTATGTGATTAAGATAATGTAAGAGTTTTTAAAAAGCTACTGTAGAAAAAAGAATTTGATATTAGAAATTTTTTTTTCACTTTGTAACAGGAGATAGCATAAAAGGAACCAATCCTCTTTTTTTGTTTGTGGTGACAAAAGAAGAAAGAAAAAACTACTTGGCTTTATTTTACATTTGTTAGCCCCTTGGATGCATTTTATTGTGGCTCTCAACCTGTGGTCTGGATTGTTGATGTATTCTAATGTTTTTGTACACTGAGCATATAATTCTGCAGTTATATTATGGGTTCATTCAATGTTCATTTGACCAAATTTAACAGGTGACAGAAGACCTTTGTCTAGATCCAAAGTCTTCATTATAGTTTTGTATATGGTAGAATATAATATGTTAAGTGTTGGATTAGGCTATCTACATTCCATCTCTGTTGTGTGAGTGTACAGCAGCACATTCATTGATGTCATGCGCATCAAAAGGTTGCTTCTCATTTTCTTTTACAAATAGTTTTGGCCATGGTACATTTGTCATATTTCAAAATTTGACCTAGCCCCCCACCCCCAGGTCACAAAAAAATAAATAAATAAAAAATAACAGATATTTCCATTTCAGTTGGTTGCTATTTATGAAAAGTTAGCAAAATATCTGGAGTAGTCAGTGGTGATAACTTAAATGCTTTTATAAAATGTTTTTTATATTAGGCTATATCTTACTATAAAAATTGCTATAACTTCTCAAGAAAAGATTGAAAAAACAGGGAAATCTGGAAAATAGAAGGCTTGCTCAAGTTTTAAGCAAGGATGTCTTTCATATCTCCTAGAAACTGTATTACTACCTGCTCCTGAAAAACAGTAGGTAATGATAGCGGATGTTTTTCAGGTATTAAAGTGTTGGTATTATCTGTATCATTTACATGTTAGTATTCTCAAAATACTAACTTCCTTCAGGTTTCACAATATGGTGATCAGAAAGTGGCATTTTATAAAACCTAGAGCCAAAAACCTGAAGAAGTTTGGTCCTAACATGATTAAAGTTGTTAATGATATTTCTTGGAGTTTAAAAAAAAAAAAAAATTCAGTAATTTCAAGAAATTAATTTACACTGGCCCAAATATGTAAACATTCCTGAAAGTTGGTGTAGAAACAACTATGCTTTTGCATTTGTTGAATGGGTGAGTTGAGGAAACCTGAATTAATGAAAGTACTGCTATTATACCCACTACTCTTTTGTTAATTATATTAATTATTAATTATTAATCTATTGTTGGTTACATTAATTAATTATTAATTCTATGTTAATTACACACTGCTAAGTGAAATCTTTTATAAGCGTTTGCTGGTATTCTAAAGTTGGCTGTTAGTGACAGTATAACAATTATCTCCTGATTGTTTTGATAACCCTGTGTCCCCTGTCATGTGACGTATCCACTTCCAAATATAGACAGATGTTTACGATATTTCAAACATAGCAGGGAACTCTGAACATGTGACATCTAGGGACATTGTCACCTGATTTAACCAAACTGCCTTTCTCACTGTAATTAGCCATTCTTTTTAAGCAAGCAATTACATGGATCCCTGAGCCCCACTTTTCTCTATAAATGGAAGTGTTTGTGCCAACTTAACCAGTTGAGAGTTACCCCTAACCTGCTACTGACTAGTCAGTCTGTTTAAATAAGAATTGGTGGTGGGGTTTGTATGCTACTTTATCTTGGTGTATAAGAATGGCTGAGCTGCATTGTCACATAGGCCTGCTTAGAAACTTGTTATTATGTTATTTCACCCCACGTAGTAAAGTGTTGCACAACCTTGCTGTAAAATGTGTATGTTGTATTATCTTTAAACACTCAGACTACTGTTGACAGAAACTTAGTCTTCACCAATTATTATTTACTTAATTGAATTAATATATTTTGTTGAAAAGATTTGTCCTTATTGTTCTGTAACCTTGTCTCATTTCATTTATTGTCTCATGTTATTTCTGTATATTACAATGTTGCAACACATACACTGTTTATTGAGTCAGCTACATGTTGTTGGTTGTCACTTTTTCTCTCCTTGATTCCCTACGAAAGGTTTTTACCTTATACAGCCCCTTGTTAAGTGCTCACTTTAGTTTTCAGCAGCATTAGCATGGTGAGGGCAAAAAGAAATTTTTATACTTACAACATATAGGCATAGGTGTGGCTGTGTGATAAAAAGTTTGCTTCCCAACCATGTGGTTTTGGGTTCAGTCCCTCTGTGTGGCACCTTAGGTAAATGCCCTCTGCTATAGTTTTGGACTAACCAAAGCCTTGTGAGTGGACTTGGTTGATAGAAATTTAAAGAAGTCTGTCGTATGTGTGCATATGTGTGTCACCCACCACCACTTGACAACTGATTGAACAACTTAAGAAAAACAAAACGTTGTGGGCAATACATTTGCCTGAAGTTCTTCAAGATGGTGTTCCAACAGGCTGCAGTTTAATGGCTAAAACAAGTAAAAAGAAGAAAATGAAATTAATCTCAATCTTCCCAGGATGATAATGTTAATATCAGCTGGAGCATAAGTTATGCTACGGCAAAAATAATGGAGTTGTAACAATTGTCAAAAAAAGAATAACATGTCCGTCAGGGCAGCATTCTGTTGTTCAGAGAAGACTTGAGGCTGGATGCACCAATTATGCCAATTTTTGAGTCTTTATTGTGCATAATCTTAATACGTAAAACAGAGTGTGTGTGTGTGTGTGTGCTTTTTATGGCTTTGAAAAGTGAGTTGCCAATTTTGACATATGAGGTATCAGGTTTCAGTAATCTTTTGACTACAAAATAAAGTATGTTTTTTGCACAACAACTCTTTTTTACTACAAAAATAACCTCGGAAACAAGGTCAAGTCGTACGATTTTGAGGTATTTAACTAAGGGAGGCAACCCTGCCACCACTATCTTAGAGCATAATGAGAAAATGTTTAAAATACATAAGGTTTTGCCAGCGAATGAAACTTCGAAGATATACTGTCAACTTTATTAGTTTTATTTACTAGATAATCTTTTAATGCGAAGTATGTTTTGTTTAACCCAGAGTTACTTCTGTTTTAGCACACCCATCGCATACTTCTATTTTTTTTTCTTCCTGAAATTCTGTAAACTTGTGCCTTTCTTTTGATGAAAGGATATGTTTTAAGAGAGATTTGGCTGCTTTTTGTAGTATCTCAAGTTACTACAGACATAGCTGTGTGTGTGCGTGTTTTATTGTGGTGAAAATATTTTTTCTCAGAATATTTTGCACAATAATTTAAGAAATCTGGACCTTAGTGCTGACCATTCAACTTCAAATTACAATTGTTAATTGTTGGAAGTGAAGCAGACTGAGATGTACATATAGTGTTATCGTATAGTGGAAGTTCAATATGATTTTTTGAACTCGGTATCTTGTGGTTACTGATCCATTACCTTAAATTTGAAGCCATTAAGTCTTTAAACATTATTTTACTGGGTTTAGTCTTTCGACTGTTGCGATAATGGGGTATCACCTTCAAAAATTTAATTGATCATACTGACCTCAACACGTATTTCAATCTGGCATTTATTTTATAGATCTCTGCTTGATGACCTGCTAACTTTGAGATATAGTGGGACACAATGCTCAATTTCACAACAAAATGTAAGCACACACACACATATATTAGGTGCAAGAATGTGTGTCTCAACCACATGGTTTCATGTTCAGTCCCTCTGCTTGGTACCGTTTTTACTACTATAGCCCTAGGCCAACCACAGACTTGTGACTGAATTTGGGAGATGGAAACTGCAGCGTTGTTCATCAGAAAATGACCAAAAGACATGTTTATAAAGATGTTTGCTTCATACTCCTCGGGTGCCGATTCTGCCCATAAGACAGGAACAAATAATACAATGTGGCTGTAGGTCTTAACACCTAGGCAATGCTGAGGTGCATTGCTAGTATAAGCTAAGTTCAATAGGTCTTCAGTTACAAAAGGGGAATTTTTAGAATTAGTTTGTGTTAGAAAGTGATACATTAATAACAATGTACTAGTGCTATGCTGTAATAAGCAAATGGGTAAGTCCAATGATCCAATAAGTTTCAAAATTTGTGACTGGTTCATAGTATAGAATTGTACAGTGTTCTTGTTGAGGTTTTAGCTAATTTGGTATCACTCTGCAAATATCTTCAGAATATTTGTTTCAATGCAGTGCAAGGATCACACTTTGTCAAAGTAAAACTTAACCAATATCTTGGTGATATTGTTCACTGGAGTGAAAAGAGCTTCTTTCCTCTCAGTCAAGTGTGGGTACTAAAATTAATTATTGTTTTCATTCTGAATGTGTGCTCTCATTTAGAGGTTTCCAGATGAACTAAAAGAATGGGCATCTATAGGTCCCCATGCTCTTGCCAGATGTAACCAATTCTGAACTTGGAGTTGAAATGTTTCATTGCCTTTTGTTTATTTTACTTCCCTTTTTTCTATGCGTGCATGGGTTGGATGAATGTTATTTAAGGCATTATTTTCCTGATGATAACCCTTACCTGTTTTTCAAGCAAGGGATCACAAGGGATAGTCAACATCAAGAATGGACCAAACTGTAATAAAAGTAAATATTTTAGATGTGAATCAAAATGTTGAGCAGAACAAGAAAGCAAAACAAAAGTATGCTGCTACTTGAGAAACAACTAAAAGTGTTACTCCAACAGTATTACAACAATATTTGAATTTAAAATTTATATCAGAGAAAGTGAGGTATCTCAAATTATTTTCCAATATGTAACACTTTTTACTTAGAAAGAAGTGACTTTGAAGAACTTTCAGCCACTGTTCATATGTAGAACAGCTCAAGCCTCTAGTGCTGATACAATGTGAATTTAGCCTTATGAATTGCATTGGAATTAAATCAAAGAACAGACTTGGAGTATGTCACTGAAATGATTTGATAATTATGAATTTCTTTTGGATGTTAAATGTTTGAATAGAGTGTATAGTAACCAGATTATTGATGTATACACTGCTATGGCTTCTATTAAGCAGTCAGTTAATAAATCTATCAGATGGAAGGTTTCACAGAAGCATCTTGACACCCAAGGCTGCCAGAAAGAGTGCTTCAGCTCCTGAAAGGGTAAAGAAACCCCATTTTTATATACCCAGTACTAGGGTCTCTGTGAGATTAGTCATTATCAGAAATATTTTGAAATGCTCACTGGAATTATATTTTGATGAAACTATTTCTATGGACATCAAAGAAATTAGAGGTAATAAGGTACTACACTTTGTAGACCATGGAACTTGAACCAGTGTAGGAGTCTGTCTTTGTAGTAAGGAAAGTTTTGATATTCTTAGTGTTATCTTCAAACACTAAATAGTTTATTTTGGGACACTAGGTTTATTCTGGATCATAATGGTAGTTTGATTACCATTCAAGACCTGACACTGCACCTAAGTATTGTGGTACATACCACTACCCATTAATGTTCATGAATGAATGACATAATGGTGTAATAAAAGAAATGTTGAAGAAAACCAAAGTATAGAATATAGTTTAGTGGTGGTTCTAGCAAGAACATAAATACCAGAAATAATCCTTCACAACATACATGGGTACAACCCATATCAATTTGTTTTTGGAAGAGATCCCAACCTGCCTTCTGTTCTAAGTGAAAAATTTCATTAATCATAAGATATTTTCACCAGTGAAGTTGTAGTAAATAACTTGACTGTTATATATGTATGTTAGATAGAGGTTCAGGTAGTATGAGTTTTCAGAGAAAGTAAGACATTACACTTTGTCCCCAAGTTGGGACAAGTATGGCACAGTCTTAGAAAAATGTTGATATGGTTCTCAGTAAAAGGAATGAGTGTTAAAGAGTTTGGTCTAGGAACTCCGAGGATGGGAAAACAAACACTTGTTAAATATGGAAGCATGTATGTAAAAGTGCATCCATCACATTTAATGCCCTGTCTGGAAGCGTATAGAAGCTGTTTAGAAGATAATACGTGAAATAAGTGTTATGAAAGTGCCAAAGTATCTATTTAACCCCTTTTGTTACCAACCCGGCTGAAACCGGATCTGGCTCTGAGTACAAATGTCTTGTTTTCATAAGTTTTGAATTAAAATCTTCCACCAAACCTTAGTCACAATTTATGTTCCTAACACTAGCTTAATGATAACTAAGTTATTTTACTAAATTCTTTATTATATTTAAAGTAATTGAAAGAAACACAGAGCATCTCAAAATAAATACGGTAATGAAAGGGTTAAGTAGAGAACTATATTGATGTTGAACTGGAAACGCTCAATGTTGAAAAGCATCAAACCATGAGATCAAAAAATAGACCGTTGAAACAAAAATCTGTTCTGAAGATGATTGTGTTTCCCAAACCAGGAAAAACTATTTAATGTAAACTTGTTAATGATGAGGATGCAGAATGGAGGTGATTGGATGTGAGAAGCTAGATTGGTAATGTAAAAGGTAAAAATAAATATTTAATACATATTATGGAATATGGGGGACCATTCTTTTGTTCGATTTTGAACATGGTGTATCTAAATGGCAAGTAAATAAGTACAAAGTTGTGGAGCTTTTTCTTCACTTTCTCCAGTATTAACTTGAAAAAAGCAAAGAAAAAATAACTTTAAAGTTGGACTGAGAATCAGATTATATGCAGATGCCTAATCAAGATCATCCCAACATATCTACAAGATGGATTTATACTAATAAAATGTCAAATGTCAAAGTAGTAAAGCTGGACTTTGTGGTAAGAGGTTAATGATATCAGGAAGAACTCTCCCACATGTTCCAAAGAGGATCTACATGTAGCATTAGGAACTAAGGCACCACGTGGTCTGATATGCAAATCATTGGATATTAAGACTGTATTTTTTACAGAGATTTCTTAGATCCTCTACATGTGACATTTGTACTCCCAAGTTATGTTTTAAACTATGTATATAGCATAAATGATGCTTGAAGATCCTGGAATCTGACAATTAATGGAATTAATGAAATTAGGAGTAGTAGCCTCATTAAATATGATCAGGCAATATCTACATAGGATGCTGGAAAAAAAAAACTGCATGGTATCATTGTTTATGTGAATGCTTTGTATGTTAAAAAAAATCTTTTGGACCCAAATTATAGACAGGCTTCATAAATTCAAATAAATCTGAAGCAGCCATGGAATTCCAGTATGTAGGATTAGATATTAAAAAGGGTGGTGAATGTGACACAGTGACACACTTTGTGCTTATTATGGAAGCTGTATTTAAATGAGTGCGTGGTTATTGTACTGTAGTTGTTCCACAGACATGCTTGCTTTCTCATTTTCTTGTCATGGAGATGTTTCCTTAGTCTGGTGACTATGACCTTTGTAAATTGCTTGTAAAAATTGAGATAAGAGGTATATGGGGAAAATAGTTTCTCAAACCTTCCTTACCACCCTTCTTATAAAGCGAGATGGTATTTGACTTCTTCCACATCATTATTTTCCCCTCTTTCAAATATCAGTTGTAATGTAGAATGAGGATTTTCCACAGCTGCTCTTCTTCACTCTGTCATTTTTTGTTGTTAGACCATCTCTTGGAACTTTATCTCTCTTTATCAGCTTTAAAGCATTGTCTGTTTCACTGACCAGAATGAGTGGTATTTCTTCCAAAATTTGTGATAGTGGATGATTGAGCATCACATTGGTTTTAAAAGGTTAGAAAAGAGCAGCAGGGTGGGAAACATGTTAGAAAATTTGGATTGGGAGAGAACTTACAGGAGACCATGGCAAAGGCAAAAAAAAACTTTGCATTGGGAACAGCTATTCAGCAAAAGTTTGGATTTAATGAACCTGGAAGACCTTAAATAGTCACCACTGAAATGTGATTGATTAAATCCTGCTTAACAAATGATGTGTAATGCCTGTTGTGGTGCCATTCAATACTGGTTATGGCCACCACTTGCTATGGAGGATGATTGTCAATGACAAAATTTGAGAGAAAAAGGCACTGCCGATCTTGATGAAGAACCAATGCATCAAGGTCTTCAGTGTGATATGGTTAGGAAGGAAACCTGGAGTCAGCTTAACCCTTTCGTTATCAACCCGGCTGAAACCGGCTCTGGGTACAAATGTCTTGCTTTCATAAGTTTTGAATTAAAATCTTCCACCAAACCTTAATCACAATTTATTTTCCTAACACTAGTTGAAGGATAACTAAGTTATTTTACTAAATTCTTTGTTATATTTAAAGTAATTGAAAGAAACACAGAGCATCTCAAAATAAATACAGTAACGAAAGGGTTAAAGAAACTGATAATTATGGTTCATTGATTCTGAAAATGAAAAGCTGCATGTAAGATGTAAGAACAGTTAACCTGCAGGAGTCAGATGCAAGGATCTCAGCAGAAACAAGGAAAATGCTAGCGAAATAGAATACACAAATTCATTAATATGATAAAACATAGCAAAATCTTAAATCCAAAATTTCAAATCGAGTAGTAATTTCTTGAAACTACACACGAGATGTTTCCAAAACTACACAAACCTATCTACACACATGTGGGATTTTCAAAGGCAAACCTTTTCTTTTCAAAGACTCTCATGTGTAATCTTGTGAAATTATTTGGTAATAGGAATGTAGTTCAAGTCAGATGTGCGAATTGTTGATGCTGTTGTTAATCTGAGGCTTCTAATCCATATTTCATTGATTAAATAATATATTCTCTTTTGCTTATTAGAGATTATGTGATTATATGAAAAGTATTAGTTTGACCTAATATGACATTTTAAAACATTAGTCTTAATTTTCTATAGATTAAAAGATTTGTTTATCCTTTTTTTGAAACCGTTAGTAATATTACAGAGATATACTTACATGGCAAGTACTTTTGATCTGAGACTGTGTTGAAACTAAAATGATTGCAGTATGGTCACAGTTTTGAGTGATTAAAGTTTTGACACCATATTCCAAACAATAATTAAGTGAAGTTTAATGGTCATTGTGTGTTTCTGAATGGGTAAATCATGTCATCCACACTGCAGTCATTTTAGTTAATATATATCAAAGATTTTCTAATAATTATATACATTTGTCCATCATGGAACAGAAAGAATGTTTTAGACAAACGAATGTCTAAACATTTCTGTTATGTAAACTGAAGTAAATTAACTTTTGTATAGGAGCTTTTCAGGATGTTTGTTTTAACTTAAACAAATGATGCTTAAAAATATTTTGCTGCATACAATCCCCACAAAATTTAAAGAAGTTGCTCAACCTGTTCCACATAGCACTGAATCTCATACCTCATCTTTTAAAAAATTGGCACATTTTAAGTCCTGAATCTCAGGACATAAAGCAAGTGCCACAATTCCTTTTAATATCTAATCCAACATGCAGGAATTTTGCTGCTTTAGATCCATTTGAATTTATCAAGTCTGTCTGTAATTTGGGTTCAGAAGATCTTTTAACATGCCAAACAGAACACATTCACATGCACACCAGTGATACCATGCTTCATGTGATAAAGTTGCTACAATGTTCACAGAAGTTGTTAAGCATTCCTAATCTCAGCCTGAAGAGGTATTGACGTAGACATTCAAAGAACATCTCACATGGCTGACTTTATTAGGTGTTACCTCTTTTAAGATTCAGGACTTAAAACATGTGCCAATTAAAAAAGAAGAAAAATGATAAAAAGGGCTGAGTGACTGCTTTAAGTTTTTGTGGGGCTGGTATGCACCAAAGTATTTTTAAACATTATTTAAGTAAAAATATTAAACAAACATCATAGTTTACATTGCAGAGAGAGATGTTGGAACACTTGCCTACAACTTTGTATTTCTCTTCCAAGATGTACAAAAATATATAATTATTAGAAAATATTTGTCAGTTCAAAAAGAAAAAATCTTTAATGTTGGGAAACATCAATTCTGCCATGACAACAATATATCCAAAGGGACTGTTTATTACACCTACAACTGGAATGGAAATTGTTCTCATAAGTTTCTCAAGTTATGTTTGTACCTGGCATTCTTTCACTCTGCTTTTGTGATACTTATGTTTAAGTGTTTTGGTTTCTTATACAAAATTTAATTTATAAACAGGCACAAACATTGAGTGTCCTTGTATGTATATTATTTAAGATATTTCAAATTATCTAAACTTTTTACACCTTTGTTTTGCAATTCTCTTTTTAACTATTTCAGATGGATTACTTGATCAAGATCAAGAAACCTTAAGTGAACGAGTTGCAATTTTAGAAAAGAAAGTACAACTGCAAGGGGATGAAATAGTTTGCCTTAAAAGTGCCCTTGCTGATGTGATTCGCAAACTAAACCAGGTCCAGGAATCTGGTAAAGGTAAGCCAATTTATGGGTTTGTATTTGAATCTATTATCTAAAAATTATTCACAGATGTATTAACAAATTGTAATAGAAATATGTTCCAATGAAGTTCTATAGTTTACAAGAAGAATTAAGACACAGATATTAAACTAAGGGAACATTGTTTCTTATTTCACCAGTCTCCACTTTCTAATCACTTATTCCAATATTTCACTTGTTCTGATTTCAACTTCATTTTGGCAGGATTAAAATTTTTAGTATAATTTGTTGACAGGCCATCAGCACTAACTCAGTGAGCCATCATTTTAAAATTCGGTTTGTTATATTAAGTTAAACCCTTTTGTTCAATTAGTTTTAGTCTTGACTAATCTCAACAAAGCAGTATCATTCAGGATTGATAATAAAAATTTTGGGAAAATGTAGAATGACAAAATACCTATGTTGTGGTATGAACTAATGGTTTATGGCTGAAATTTTATACTGACCAGGCCTTCAAAACTTATCTATTTTTCTATCACTAAGCTTCAACAAGATCTTTGTCGTCTCACAAATTTATGAAAACAATCACTCCTTCACATTGGAAAATGTTTATAAAATCTGGAACTTGCTGAACTTGTTGCAAACTGAAATCTTTCTTTTATTTTTAAGCTGATTAAAGCCATTTGTTCTTTTACATGACATCCATTGACTTCATAGGATTAAAAATTTTTGTTACTCTAAACAAATACATGTAAACTGTCATATATGAATTTTCACATATTACACCTGCAAAGATATTACCAGAGTCACTTTGACAAATCACATGTCCTCACTTTTTGCTATTTTTGGAAATCTGTCTCTGGCACATTCTGATTGAGTTAATCTCTTTGAAGTTTGTGAGTTTTTCTCTTTTCTATGCAATTGAGTGATTATACATTTATTACCTTATTGACAATGGTCAATATGAGAGATTTCATGGAGTTACTTGGAAGGCAATAAAGCTATACTTTCACTCAAGTAAAATGCATGATCTCATTGGAGTAACATTTTAAACCTTGTCTGAGATTCAAACCTGACATTATTAGAATACTTTAAGGTGGTGAGCTGGCAGAATTGTCAGCATGCCAGGCAAAATGCTTAGCGGCATTTCATCCGTCTTGACATCCTGAGTTCAAATTTGGCCATGGTCAACTTTGCTTGTCATCCTTTCAGGGTTGATGAAATAAGTACCAGTTATGTACTGGGGTCGATGTAATTGACTAACCCACCTCTCCCAAATTTCAGGCCTTGTGCCTTTAGTAGAAAGGATTATTAGGATGCTTTCAACTCTTACTTTCTTACTTAATTAGTAACTAAGAAAGGAGCTGTTCTTTAAAGAAATAAATCTTTCAGTCCAAAATAGACTGGTGGAACCAGTACACCTCATGCAATGAAATTAAATATTGACTCATATACAGTACTAGAAGGAAGAATTGATTTGTCTTGCAAGTAATAATTTAGCTCCTTCTGGTTTTTATAAAGGGCCTACTTTACAATCTGACGTTGTCTGATGATGATAAAGATTGTGGCTGTAATAATAATGATAGACAAAAAAAGACCCTACCTGAATTTGATGTTATAAGTAAAATATTTACTGCTTCTCATTTTAACTGTAGATCAAAGAGAACAATAAAAGCAACCTTCTCACCTTAATCTTTGAACAAATTCAAATTATTGCTTGCTGTGTACATTATCTTTTTGAGTATTGCTCTAAAATTACCTCGTCTTTGTTTCTTTTCCTTTTTTGTATCTGTGTCTATCTTTATAAAATTCTGCTCCAGTGAATATTGTAATTTATTTTTATATTATTATGTTGTATTGTTTGTATGTAGTATGCAATCAGTGAGTTCTCCTGCTTATAAAAACCCAAATATTAAGTTGTAATTTTGTTTCCTTAAACAATTTGATCTGTCAGCTTCTAACACATATTGTGTTACTTTTATAACAGTTTCTTATATTGGCACCTGGCCATAAATGTATTGGGGAATGGTGTATAGTTTGTTTGGAATTGACATGATTCGTATAGATTTCATTGCACTGGTGAGATTTGAACAACCAGATAGTGTATAAAACTTCAAAACTTATGCTTGCTCTATCACTGAAAATGGCAATACCTATTTGAAATCTGATATAGAATCACATTTACTTTTTGGCCTCTTTTTACTTGACTGGCTTCTTCTAGTCTTACCCCAAGAACTATTTCACACTTTGTATCATTATCATTTAATGTCCTCTTTTCCATGCTGGCATGGGTTGGATGGCTTCACAAAAGATGAATCAGAGGGCCGCATCAAATTCAGCATTTGCTTCAGCATGGTTTCTGCAGTTGGATGCCTTTCCTAATGCCAACAGTCTGTCTACCCTATGTGAAAGGACTCTGAAAAAATACAAAAGATATGCAGCCCATATGACATTAGGACAGTATTCAAAAGTAATACACCACTTTGCAAATATCTCCTTCGAGTAAAACCACCAATAGAAGAGAATATGACCAAGAACTGCATGTACTCCATCCCATGCAACTGTGGTAGGTTATACAAAGGCGAAACATGTCGCCCCTTCAAAATAAGGGTAGAGGAACATCGCAAATCTGTAACATGGGGAGATATTGATAAATTGGGTATAGCTTATCACATATGCTAGGATACAACAACCTCCTAAGCAGACTGAGTGTGGATATGAACAGCATATGGGAACTGGTATTAAGGTAGGATAGGAGAATGTTAGATTTATAAGCCCTAAAATTCACACCATAATGGCCCACGGGCATATGACATAGTGGTTAAGAGCGTGGGCTACTAACCCCAAGATTCCTAGTTCGATTCCAGGCAATGACCTGAATAATAATAATAGTAGTAATAATAATAATATTGAAAAATACCTTAGGAATGAGAACCTAGGTTCGAAATTTCCCCAAGACACTTGAAGGCTGGAGGGTATATTAGCCAAAACGTTGTGTTAACAACAAACAAGATGAGCACAAATATCCTTCAAATGTAAATAATGTAGTGTGACAAATGATTAGAGATAGGGAATGAGTTGGACACAGAGGATATTAGTTCAGCAGAGGGAGATGAAGAAAGGAAAGAGGGTAACATAGAAGACTGATGGAAAGTGGGTGTTAGATGAGCTGAGGGGGGAAGGCTTTGTAGAGCCTCAATTCGACTGAGATGGATGAATCTTTTGGAGCATAGTATATTGCCATTCATCTTGGTTCCCCATCATCTCCTCTGAGAGGAACAACATCTTGAGGCCAGTTTTCATCACTTCATCCCACATCTTCCTAAATCTAGGTCTTCCACAGGTACCTTCCACATTTAGAGATTAACACTTTATATTATTGTCCTCATCCATCCACATCACATGACCATACCAGCACAGTCTTCTCTTCTGCACACCATATCTGATACATCTTACGCCCAATTTTTCTCTCAACACATTTGTAGTTTGTCATACATGCACTCTGACATTGTACATCTGTTAGAGCATGTTAGCTTCATTTCTTTCCTCTACATGTACAGCCTAAGTTTCACAACCATATAGCACTGCTGTTTGTACACAGGCATCATACAATCAACCATTGTTCTGAAAAAGTGGCCTTTTGCTATCAGCAGGAGGTAGAAGTGCTCTGAACTTTCTACAATGACTTCATATTTTAGATAGCATATTTTCAGAGCAACCTCCTCCACTGCTAATTAAATTACTTTGAAAACAAACACTATCTAGTACTTTTAGAGAGTTGCTTGAGCATTTTAGATCCATTTCCTATGTGCTCTTCTTTATTGTCCCTGCACATCTGCCCCAAACATATTCTACATTCTCTGTTAACCCTCCTATAATTCCATTGCATATCTTATGTGTCCATACTCTACACTGAACACACTGTATGAAATTCCTACCTACACCTTATCTATATATGGAACAGGGCCATTTACTTGAGGGAATTAGTGTCCTCTCTGTTTTCCTGTTAATTGGAATTTGGATCTTTGCTAAGTTAACTTTAAGACCCTTTTTGATTCCAGGTTTTGATTTTACATTTGGAAACTTAATTCTTCTGCAATTTAAGCTATAAGGACAAAAGTCATTAGCATAGAGGAGTTGCCATGGGCAACCAGGCTTAAATTTCTCTGTTATATCCTGGAAAAGTATAAGGAGGCTTTGACAATTGAACCCTGATGAACTCCTACCTGCACACTAAATTCGTTGCTGTACTTATTAACATTCACTTTGCTAACAGCATTTCTGTACATGCCTTGAACAGCTCTCACTAACCATTCATCTAGTCCTTGCTTTTGCAGCAACCACCAGACAAGAAATCAAGGCACCCTGGCAAATGTTTTCTCTAGGTTAACTAATGCTAAGTACAGTCTCCTGTATTTGCTAAATATGTCTCCTGCAGTTATCAAACTATAATAGCTGAATCTTATATGGTCATAACTATCAATGACCATGAGCTTAATGATGAAAATGTTAATAATCTTGCAGTTCTACCAAAAAAACTCTCCAACTGTTTTCATTTGAAAAAAAATTTTTGAAATAGATCTGAAGTAATATTTCCTAAACCTTAAATAGCAGATACTTAAAAATTTGCTGTAAACTGGTACAGTGCCCTAGAATTACATATATATTAATAAACAGCAGTAACTATGTAAGATGTATTTGATTACTTAACATGCAAACATATTAATGAAGATTGTGCTCAGGAATGCTATTGTCTTCCTGTGTTCAGGTTGTTGGTCACCTTAAGACAAATGATGCCAATTTTTTTAGAGTCAATGAATGAATCTTGGTTTCTCTCAGGCACTTTGTACCTGTTCATTAAATCCTATCAACAAGGATTTATATAGCACAGAGTTCTTGGACCCAAATATAGACTTAAATATAATATTTGTATTGTAGATAACCAACAAGTAACTTATATACCATTGCATATTTTTAATTGTACTTCAAATCTTATATACCTACAACTAGAGAATCTTTGGACTTCCATAACAGTGATAGTAAACATGCTGAAAGATGGGAACAAGTGGCATGAAGTGGGAGGTGGGGACTAGAAACCAGTGCATTGTCTCATATTGGCCTGTTAGAAACTAGTGAGGCTATTGTCCACAAATTGTGGTTTGAAATTCATAAAATTACCAATGAAGTCGAAGTGATGGAAAGGGTAATAACTGTACATCATCTCAAAACACTATATAACAGCAATAAATTAAACACCATTACTGCACATACTAAATTTCAGACAACATAGAGCACATTGTTCAAATTGTAAGGAATAAAAATAATTTTACTGTCAGCTTTAATGTGGCAAGTTTGTGGAAATAATTGAAAACTGATCTTAATGCTTTACAAGATTTAATCTCATCCCTCTAATTCTGAGTCCAAATATTAACTGGAATGACTTTGTTGTTCATCTCTCTAGAATCACAACAGTAATATGATAATGCCAAATCCATCAACTCTAGCCATTGTCTATAAACACTGACCTTATGCAATACCACCTTTATCATAATTTCTGTTCTTTGTCTCATAATCACTCGTAAGGCATGCGTATTGAAGTTGCTAAATTATATATAATACTTTTACTCCTTGTTAGAGTTGGGATGGAAGAAGGTGCTCTGAGGTAAAAAAAAAAAATGTATTCTAAATGAATATGGAATATTATAGTCAACATTTATGCTGGGTTTTTTTTTTTTATAAAGCTAAGACTTAGAAGTGTTCTGAAGTGATTTGTGGTTAAAGAGTGCAAGAAGATCTAATTACTCATTCAGCAGTTTTATAAATAATTTTTATTATGTTAGAGGAATAAAAGTAATTTCTAATTTACATGGTAAGTTTGATATATTAGTGTATTTGTGTAAAAAATAAAAATTGGTGTGGGACAAACTTTATAGTGTAGAAGGTACTCTCTCAACAAATTGAGTCACTGGCTTGGTTTCAATTTCAGATACAATCAATTCATACTTCACTGGGTAAAAATGAGAATGATCATTTAATGTCGGTTTTCTATGCTGGCATGGGTTGGATGGTTTGACAGGAGCTGTCCAGCCTCAGATGCTAGAATAGACAATTGGAGGCTGGACAGTGCCAGCATGGAAAACGGATGGTAAACTAGGATGATGATATAACCTTCATTATTTTCTCTAGTTAGAATAAATATCCAGAGGAAACCAGTACCCCTCCTGTTTTTAATGCATATTTTAAAACACATTAGCTATTGTTTCTTGAATTTTAAGAATATTTTCTTATTTTTTAGTGTTACAAAATAACATTCTGCCTTCCAAGCCTGCATTTAAGTCTGCGTCTCGGCGAGGGGAAAAAAAAGCAGTGCACTTAAGTCCAGTGGAAAGTATTCATAGCGCTCCCCACCGAAGTACAACTCCTCCAGCTAGGACATCTCCGTCACATAAAGCTAACAATGCCAATCTTAAGAAATGGTCGTCACTATCAACAACCACAGAACTTAATGATGGAAATGTTAAACCGTTTAGGTAAGTTAATTTATTATTATCATTATTATTATTCATAAATATTATGATATTTTCCTGCTTTGCTCTTCGTTTATTTTACAGATTACTAAAATGAAACTGATTTTGTATTTATTGACAACACTTGGTTTGAATTTTTTAATTAAATTTTTTTTTATTAATGGTAATTTCTGATTTCAACTTCAATAGTCCCATAATTTTCAGAGTTGAAGCTTGGACCAGTGGGAGTTGAAATGTGGACCAATGGGAATATCATGCAAGGCCTTGAGGGCTTCAGCATATAGGTCAGGTATTATGGGAGAGTGAGCCTTCTCTTCTTACCTGCTTCAAGTCTGGGAAGATATATTATTATAAAATAAATATGAGAGGAAGCTTAATATTATACATATATTAACCCTCCTTTCGTAATTGTTAATATAACAAATATGTTTACATAATTGCATGTTTTCTTATATGAAGGCAGTTCCTAACAAGTGCTGAAGTGATACATATGAAAAACTAAAATATCTGATTTGCTTTTATCACTTTGAGAGTTGGAATAAGAGATGGGGAACAGAGTCAGAAATTGTACAAAGCAGCTATTCTTCTCTTGATAACACAAGTAAAATAGTGTCAAGTAGCACAGCAGCATTTAAAAATAAATTAAAACACATTTTTGTCAATGTTTATCCAATCACCAATACTTTTATATTTTTCATATGGAACTACGTTTTTAACAAATTGATTGCAATTTTTTTATTTTGTCCAAAAATTCAGGACAGCTATGTGGAATGTACATTTTAGTCATCAGCAGATTCTTAACTATACATTACATAATTTTTCCCTTTTCAGATCCCATTATTTATTACAGAAAACGCTATAATGTCTTTCATTGTAATGAGCCAAAATATTTTTTCATTTTTTTTTCACTTAGTTTTGTGGTGTCCAAACTTTTTAGGAACCAAAAATCTCTTTATAACCTCATCAAATAATTGATCAATATTTGCAGATTATTTTCAAATGCATTGGTTGGACTTCATTGCAAACTGTTCAACACTTGGTCATGTTCTGCCTAATTTTCTCTCTATTTAAAGTTAACTTTTTACAGCACTAAGTATGAGAGAGATCTTTTGAAATTCTCCACTTTTTCACTGATTTCACCATTTTCTTTGAGGTTTCTCAGCAAGGCCTTTGCATCTTCAGTTACAAATTTGTAGTTTTTTTTGTTCTATATTTGTAATAAGGTTTCGTATTCCAAGTTTGACTTATTTCTTTATTGCCCACAAGGGGGTAAACATAGAGGGGGAGAATAAGGACAGACAAACGGATTAAGTCGATTACATCGACCCCCAATGTGTAACTGGTACTTAATTCATCGACCCTGAAAGGATGAAAGGCAAAGTCGACCTCAGCAGAATTTGAACTCAGAACGTAACGGCAGACGAAATACCGATAAGCATTTCGCCTGGTGTGCTAATGTTTCTGCCAGCTCGCTGCCTTCCAAGTTTGACTTCTGCTGTATTAGTATTGTCATTCTTTGTCTCCATAATCAGTTTGTTCATGAACAAATCATAAATACATTTTCCCAAAATTATTTTCAAAGAATTGTTTCATCAGTCTTGGTAGTGTTCAGCTTCAAATCAGCAAAAATGTAAAGAATTCTTTCAACCATCAAAAGTGTTGACAAAAAAGAAATCTGGTATTATTATGCTCTCATAGCTTCTTGTATCCCACTCTGGCAATGTCACAAAATTCTTTCAGCTGTGTGACATAAACTGTTTGAAAAATGTTCACAATAAATGCTTTGATATCAACAGCTGTTTGGAGACTGTTATGCCAACAAAGTTTCTTCCAAGTTTAGTTTTTAATTGGTAAAATATGTAATGCTTTAATGTTTTATACTGCCAAAATTTGTCTCCACAAAATCCATCTTTTCCCATCGCCCCAGTATAATTATCAATAACTATGACTGAAGCATTAGTGAAGATCTCAGCTGTCTTACCTGTAACTTGTAACTTTGACCAAGAATGTAATATGAAATTATGTAAAGTATCATTTAAAAACCTTTTTGATTTGAAGTATCCTGGGAAAGTGTCACAAAATTTGTTCCTACTAGGTCTTTAGCAAACTCAGATTTAGCCACTGGTGCATTTTCATTTAAAACATCAGCTTCACATTTTGTCCATGTTACATGAAACTTTGACTCAAAATTTTTTAAGACCAATTTTGATGAACAGTTGCCCATCTTGAAACTGAGATCATTAGAAATATGAGGCTTCTTCAGCAATCGCTAACTGTCCCAATTTGTTGACTTTTGTAAAACAAATATCTAATCATAAGAAACTAGCAATAACAGTTGTCTTGTGTTTTTGGGATATCAAATAGTCATAGATATCTAACCTATTTCTATGTACCTCAGAGAACTCTGCAAAATCCTGATTGCATTTTACCTAGTCCACATAACATATTTTAGAAACGAGTAATACTCCTTGAGTTCTTTGTAAATGTTCATATCTTCTGGAATTGTAAAAATAGATCAAATTGTTTTCCCATGGATCATTGGCAAAGTCAAGTGGTATATGAGGTATGAGCTACCCCAATATATTTATTCATTGGTATAAAAATCTTGGACACACCAACACCAGAATAAATTTATACAATCAATAACAACATAGCCAAAGAAAGAAAAAAATGACAGCAATGAAATATGCAAATTAAATTATCAGGATGGAACAAGGAATATTCATCATCATTATTAGTTAATGTTTGTTTTCCATACTGGCATGGGTTGGAGGATTTGACAGGAGCTGGCAAGTCAGAGGACTGCACCAAGTTCTACTGTCTGCTCTGGCATGGTTTCTACAGTTAGATGCCCGTCCTAATGCCAACCACCTAATAGTGTACTGGATGTTTTTACGTGAGACCTGCAAGACAGACCCCTTCAATACACTGCACTTTCTCAAACTCATATTGCTAGACATCTTGGTCTGTCATCTCCTCTGTTATGCTAAATGTCTTGAGATTGGCCCTCATTATTTCATCCCTTATCCCCCTGGGTCTCTCTCTTCCACAGGTTCCATCCACTTCAAGCAGTCAATACTTTATATTTATTTCATTATTACTTTATCCCAAAATCGATGTTCTTCATGTGTGCATGCATTTGTGTGCATAGGCTCAGCAAAACGAAAGAGTATTTCAAACAGCCCAGAATATGGGACAACATTGATAAACTAACAGTCTCAGTGAAAACTAGAACATTTGGTAACCCTATGGATAGATATAATAAAGCACATAATCTGATTAAATGATTACAGCTACTTCTCCAAGGGGAAAAAAATCTGCAGCAAGCTTGTGTAATCTTGTGGAAGGGAAGTTACTCTATTTTGAAAGTTTGAATACACAGATATGTAACTGCTAAAATATCTGTTTTATAAGCTGGAAATAATATAATATAATATATATATATATATATATATATAATATATATATATATATATATATACACACACACACCACACACACATATATATATATAGACACACACACACCACATATATATATATATAGACACACACACATATATATATATAGACACACACACACACACACACACATATATATATAGACACACACACATATATATATATATATATATATATATATAGACACACACATGCACATATATATATATATAGACACACACATGCACATATATATATACACACACACACATACACACACATATATATATATATATATATATTATATGTTGTGTGTGTGTGTGTGTGTGTGTTTTACTTGATTTCCTTATGCTAGTGTAATTTAAGTTTTCTTAAATATTATAATGAACTAAGGCTTTGGTTATTTTTTTATTCTTAGTCTTATGTTTTGACAACATATCTTAACCATAGTTAAATGAGTTAAAACTTGTTTAATACTTAGAATGTTAAGAAACAACAATCTCCTGTAATATTCTGCTACTTACCTTTTCTGTGCTGCTAGCCATCGATTTCCCCTGCTCCTTGAGCCACATCTATTGATATTCGTCCTTCTCGCCTATGCCTATTTTCTTCACTCTTGTTCATCTTTCACTATATTCACCTCTATTGCTGTCATGAACCGTCTCTCACTCTCCCTCCATTCAGTCAATAGGAATTTTTATGCTTGTGAATTACAAGACAACTCTAAAAATTATTAACTGGTGTCATAGCAGATAAATTGTACAGCTTTCTGGAGGAGAATTTATTACTAGAGGAGCAGAAAGAAATCGGGTAAATTTACTAATCTGCTGTTTGTTGATAAATATGATTATTAAGTGAGATATGAATGAGAAAGAACTTAGGAGGGTTGGCTGAATAGTTCATAGGCTGACCAAGATACTCCCTTGGAATGTGACCAAATGAGGCTTATTTTTCAACATAGTCCCTCTTACAGTCCACATATGTCTTCCATCAGTGTTGCAAGGCTTGAATCTCATTGGTGAATCGGCTTTGATCCTGCTGATCAAAAAAGTCATCAGCAAATATGATTCTATCATCACTGCAATACTTCTTCCCAGCGAAGTGTTTTTGCTTGTTGGGGGACAGATGACTGTCAGATGGGATGAAACCACAAGAATAGGGAAGGTGATCAACCAGTTTAAACCCACAGCCATGCACAGTAGACATTGAAATCAGGGACTTGGGTGCTGGAGCATTATCCTGATAAAACAAGCAGCAAGTTGGGATAGTATTTTCCATTGATGGTGTGGCTCTTTTGAAAATAGCCTATAAGTATAATGCTTGTTGCATCTGGAAAAAAACTGAGATGCTTGTTGCATCTGGAAAAAAACAGGCTATCACCTTTCCTGCTGATAAAATGACTTTGGCCTTCTTTGGAACAGGTGAGGTGGTGTGTTTCCAGTGCACGGATTGTCTATTTGTACTGGTATGGTCATATGATGTGGATGGATGAGGACAGCTGTATAAGAAAAAGTGCCGATTGCTAAATGTAGAAGGAACCTGTGGAGGAGGAAAACCTAAGAAGACATGGTATGAAGTGGAGGCTGACCTCAAGATGTTGTTCCTCTCAGAAGTGACGATAGGGGGGGGGCCAAGATGAATGGCAATATGCTGTGTTTGAAAAGACCCATCTATCTCATAACACCCACTTTCCATCAATCAATCTTCTATGTTATCCTATTTCCTTCACTTTCCCCTACACTGAACTGATATCCTCTGTGTCCAATTCATTTCCTATTTCCAATCATCTGTCACACTATTTTCACACACTGCACTTATACATTCAACTTTGCTGCTCTTCTGTCCTATTGTCTCATATTCATCTTGTACCTGAACTTGCATATCTTTTTCTTTCTCTCCCTTTCATTTTCTAGGTGGGCTTGTCATGTAGACACCTTTTCAACAGGACACCTGCTTCTCTCCCCTCTATCATAGTTTCTTATTCTTCCAGTCTGTTCTACACTCAATTGATGGGGTTTTGCCTTGGAGACACTTGGCAACCTCACTAGTGCTGGTGCCATGTAAAAGAGCACCCAGTACACTCTGTTAAGTGGGTGACATTAGGAAGGGCATTCAGCTATAGAGATCTTGCTAAAGCAGACATAAAACCTGGTGGAGTCCTTAGGCTTGTTTGTTCTTGTCAAACCATCCAGACAATGCTAGCATGGTGAAGTGGGACTTTAAATGATGATGATGATGATTTTTACATATATATATATATATAATTCACCATCACTAAAAGTGTCTAAGGAAGCTAAAAATGTCTAGCATTGCTAGAAACAAGTTAAAGACTCTTTAGCCACAAACACAACATGCTTTGTTCTTGGCTAAAGAGTCTTTGACTCTTGTTTGTAGCAATGCTGGTATTGCCCTGCACCCTTAGTCACTTTTAGTGATGGTGAATTTTTTCCTTTTTGACTTTAAATTGCATCTAGCCACCTTAATCATTTATTAATGTGTGTGTGTGTGTATATATATATACATATATATATATATATATATATATATATATATATCATCATCGTTTAACGTCCGTTTTCCGTGCTAGCACGGGTTGGACGGTTCGACCGGAGTCTAGGAAGCCAGGGGCTGCACCAGGCTCCAGTCTGATCTGGCAGTGTTTCTACAGCTGGATGCCCTTCCTAACACCAACCACTCCGCGAGTGTAGATATATATGCGCGCGCGCGCGCACACACACACACACACACACACACACACACACCACACACACACACACACACACACACAGGGGTTAGACAAAATAATGGAAACACCTTAAAATTTCAAGCAAATTTATTTTAATATGGGGTAGGACCGCCTTTGGCAGTAATTACAGCTTGAATTCTATGAGATATTGACTTGTACAAAGTTTGAATTGTTTCCAAAGGAATTTTTGTTTGTTCTTCAGCTAAAATAGTCTCCAGTTCTTGTAGTGATGATGGTGGAGGATATCAACTCCTTACTTGTTTTTCTAAAATGCACCATAAATGTTCAATAATATTGAGATCTGGGAACTGTGGTGGCCAGATAAGATGTTCAATTTCACTAGACTGTTCCTCGTACCATTCAGTAACAACTTTAGCTGTGTGAATTGGTGCATTATCATCCTGAAAAATTGCATTTCCCTCCGGAAACAGTTCCACAACCATAGGATGAATTTAATCAGATAAAATTCTTAAATAGCCTTGATTATTAATTCAGCCACGAAGGGAAACCATTGGGCTGGCGGATTTCTAAGATATAGCCCCCCCCCCATCATCGCAAATCCTCCTCCATGTTTAACAGTTGGAAGATGGCAGTCTGGGTCAAATACTTCTAGATGAGATGTATACTCAGCCAGTGGTCAGAAATAATGTAAAGGATGACTCGTATGAGAAAATAACATTCTTCCACTGCTCTAGAGACAAATTCTGTACTCTAAAAGCTTTGCAACATTTGTTTTTGAAAGTAGTGGTTTTCTGATTGCTGCCCTCCCATGAAATCTGGCTTTGTGCAGCTCCTGGCGAACAGTTTTTGTGGAAAGTGGGTTCTTGAGGTGATTATTAAGCTCTGCGGTAATTTTGGGAGCTGTACTTCTGTGATCCTTTCTAACAATTCGTGTAAGAGTTCGACAGTCCCTATCTGAAAGATTTGGTTTTCTTCTGGAGTTTTATTTTGACAAGGAGGTTTTTCCCTCCTTTCTCAAAGGCTGTCATTACTTTCGAGACAGTACTTCTTGATACACCAATATTTCGACTGTTTTCATTTCACTAGCGCCTGCCATACAAGCACCAACAATTTGACCTCTTTGAAAGTCCGATGGATCTGTCATTTTGATGAATTTTAATTATCTTTTCCTGATGATATCTGAAAAGAAGCAGCAATTTTAGCAAAACATATAATAAAATATAGCAAAACTAATAATAAAACAAAAAACAAAAAGTAAACAAGCTTTTGACGGTTTTATAGTTATTTAAAATTATGATGCTATGTTGCTCGGTGTTTCCATTATTTTGTCCAACCACTGTATGTATGTATGTATGTATGCATGTATGTATATATATATACACATGCACACATCTCACTCATTAACAACATCCTACCTGTACACAGTTCCACATAATCACACACATGTAAACGATACCAAAGACTCCACATACATTTGGTGTATCATGAAGGCCATATTCTGCACCGAATATTCTATGTTCAAATCAGCTAGATCCAACCTCACACCTACCCTAAAATGTCATTCTAAACATAAACATGTACATCATCAAAATGTCAAAGCTACGAGATAATGCATGATTAATTCAAAGACAATGTAAATAAATAAGTATTACATATGACAATAATCTGAATGTTAAAGAGTTAGATACAGAAAGATACGGTTGTGTGTGCTACAGTCTAGACAATTGATGATGATAAAAGCGGGGATAAAAGAGTAAGAATGAATAATAAATGTTATCCGACATATAATGATAGCAAGATATTAGGTGACAAAGTTAATGCTCCAGACTAGTTTCATAATATTACTGTCCCTATTTGCATGGTTCAGGTATATATTAGTTGGTGTTAGTTACAGATAGAAAAGAGGATTATGAAGTTAATGAACTTGAGGAGGGGTTTTGCTAAGGTTCAGATCAGTAATATCATAGGTTAGGTTATTAGTAATACTACACTGCTAAAAAGTCCATTTCATTTTATGTTAACAGCAGATCCCTGGTTCATTCCATTTTACTAATGTCGGCACGTAAAAAGCACCATCCGTTCGTGGCCATTTACCAGCCTCGTCTGGCACCTGTGCCAGTGGGACGTAAAAAGCACCCACTACACTCACGGAGTGGTTGGCATTAGGAAGGGCATCCAGCCGTAGAAACATTGTCAGATCAGACTGGGCCTGGTGCAGCCTTCTGGCTTCCCAGGCCCCAGTTGAACCGTCCAACCCTGCTAGCATGGAAAGCGGACGCTAAACGATGATGATGATGATTATGATATTGGCTAGAATTATTTCCCAAGCCTCCTTAGTACTTGGTCTGCAAAATATCTTTCTTCCTTGTATGACATTGCTGAACCCCGCTACTGACCATCTTAAAGTTAATATTTCTGGACGTTAAATTAAAAATACATTCAACAAGAAATATATCTTGAATATTTGATTCTTGGATGATAGAATGAATATCTATGCATTGAAATGAGCAGCTTCACAGAGTTCATAGTAGTGCCAAAATGAAATTGAGAGCTTTATTATTATTATGGTTGTTGTTGTTGTTGTAAGGTGGCAGAATTGTTAGTGCTCCAGACAAAATGCATAACAGCTTTTCATCTGTCTTTACTTTCTAAGTTCAAATTGTGCTGAGGTTGATTATTACCTTTCATCCTTTTGGGGCCAGTAAAATAAGTGCCAGTTGAACACTGGGCTCAATGTAATTGGCTTACCCTCCCCTAATAAATATATATATGTGTGTATGTATGTATGTATGTGTGTGTGTGTGTGTGTGTAAGCGCAATGACCCAGTGGTTAGGGCAGCGGACTCGTCATAGGATTGCTGTTTCGATTCCCAGACCAGACATTGTGAGTGTTTGAGCAAAAACACCTAAAGCTCCACGAGGCTCCGACAGGAGGTGGTGGCGATCCCTGCTGTACACTTTCACCACAACTTTCTCTCACTCTTTCTTCTGTTGGCCTGCTCGCTTAACCAGTGGGGTGGCGTCATTTGAAGGCAAAAACAATGCGAAGTGCATTGTTACCAGCTATGTGAAGCAACATCTGATAGCCTGGTCGGTCATGGTGATGTATATATATGTGTGTGTGTGTATATATATATATATATATATATATATATATATATATATTTGCAGGTTTGAGTCCCATGGCTGTCTGTAGACATTTTTTGTGAAGGTACATAGCTCAGTGGTTAGAGCATTGGGCTTACAATCATGGAGTTGTGAGTTCGATTCCTGTTATGTTCTTGAGCAAGGAACTTTATTTGATGTTGTTGCAGTTCACTCCACTGTAAAATTAAGTTGCGGTGTTATTAATGGCATGGAGAGGAGAGGCTGGTGTGCATGGGTGACTGCTGATCTTTCTTAAACAAACTTGTCTAGACTTGTACCTTGGAGGGGAATTTTCTAGGGGCATCCCATGGTCATTCATGACCAAAGGGGGTCTTTACCCTGCTCACAGAAAGTTCCGGATGGTCTGAAAACCTATCACATGAACAGCAATCATTCATTGGACAAGATCTCAGTTATGCACATGATCAAACCATGGCTGAATTGTGATTTGAAATTTGTATGTAGCAAAACGGGTTTGAATCCAGTGCTACAGACCTTTGTGTTTAGTCACAAGAAACCAACATTGAATTAACTGTTACCTAGAAATATCATTTAATGTAATCATTAGATTGTAAATGAAATAAATCAAATCTATTTCAAACATTTCTTTGGTATCCAATACCTAACATAATTTTTTGTTTTTTTCTATGATCAGTATTTTTTATTAATTTTGTTGTTGATAGAACTATCATGGTTCTGGAATCTGGTCATCTCTAACTGTTTTCAGGTTTATTTCCTTTTCAGCTATTTACTTTTTTTCCTCATTCTTTTCTGTCAATATTTGTCATTTTTCTATTTTTTCAGAAAACTTGATTCTAACTTACGTCCAGGAGCTGGAACTGCAAAAGAGTAATAAAACAAAACATTGCGCTATATATATATATATATATATATATATATATGTATATATATATATATTATACTCACAATTAGACACCTGTACACTTAAACATCCATGCATATATATCTAAAAATATGTAAGACAGTGAAATGAAACATTTTGCTTTAATGATATTTGGCATTTCAGAAATTATTGATGCTTTGAAATATTATTTGCACCTTCTATGCACCTTAGCATATATCTTTTTAAAAATTGTTTATATCTTTAAATGTATGCTTTTTCCGGACTATAGCTGAAAAAAAAAAAAGAGAAAAAAAAAATGAAAAAATGGACTCCCTATATTGTAGTCAATAAGAACCTATCCTAATGCTTTGCTTTAGTCTTGAAGGACTTGATATAAATGTTAGATTTTAATTTTCTGTTAGAAACATTCCATTCAGTCCTATAAGTGGCTGTTGAAGACATTTAATAACATTTAATGATTTTTGTTATTTCTTTTAAACTGTGATAGTAGTACAACCTATTCTGTCCATCCTAAATAGATAGGTTTTAGTTTTTTACTATTGTTTTGAAATATTTTATTAATCTACTCATTTTAATTACTTCAATCCATTAGAGATTTATGTATGAAGAAGTTGATTTAAAATAAAACTGTTAATTGTTGAGAATTAATAGAGAGGTTTTTGAGAAACTAAAAATAATGAGAAAATATTTGTTTTCTTTTATTACTATTATATGTGCCAAAATTTAATGATGGATGAAAATATCTAGGGGTTAATTAACTACTGTAATTATTTTGTATATAAAAATTAGTTTCCAAGCATTTATTCTTTTTTTTGTCTTTCAAATTTTTTAATTAGTAAATATCTTTTTGAATGCATCATTTTAAGTCATGTTAGCCAATTGTGTTGTTAATTGATCTGCAGTTTTCATATTAGCCAAAATATTCACTTGATCACTATAAGCTGATATGAAATATTTCTTTATGAACCAATTTTTGTTCACCCAACCTTAAAATATCTACAAAACTACAGAACACTTGTTGTTCATCTTCTACAGTACTATCAAATCCAGGATTAAAAAAAATAAAAAAAGCACAACAGCAAGAGACTATTCTTGTCACGTGTCATTGAAAAGTGTTATTTTCTATGTCTACATAACCTGCGATGTTATCATTTATTCTAGGGCCAAACCTGTGTATTATGGCAAACTGCCGTCTCTTAGGTGAGTAGTTGCACCTAGGCTTTACTGTACTGCTAAGAACACTTATTGTAAAACTATTTCTTACTTGTGAACATTACCTAGCTTGAGATGAAAGATTAATAAAACTTATGGGTGTGTATGTGTGCGTATATACATATATAAAATTAGTGTTTATTAACCTACATTTAACAGACAACTATTTTCGAATCCTTATTAAAGTAGTTTCTTCTACACACACACACACACACACACACACACACACAAAATCATGCTACACACCCTTATGTAATTTACTATGTTCTATTACTTCCCATTGATATGAAATCTGACCACATCATCTTTAATTTATATTTTCATCATGTAAGTTTCTTTCTCTTGCTTGCCATAATTTACATATACTCAATGATATTAATTGTAATTGGTTCTAAATTTCAAATTAATAGGTTAATCAAATTATGCTCACATGCTATTCTTTATGCATTTAAAATCTAAACATTTTGTTGGTCTTCTTGCAAATATAATGAATTCAACATCCTTCAAATATATCTTGCATATTTAGAATAGTTCTTTTGGAAATATAGTGAATATATTACCTACCATTCCTGGTAGTTATCTACAATTTGTTAACACTAGGAATAAAATGACACCAGAAGAAATGATGGCATTTGTGGTGAACAAAAACTGCAGACATCTGATCGATGCAAGCAAAAGTTGAATCCTTATTTGGAGACATATTTACATTAACAAACTATCTTAAATACTATAGTCTTTCTCCAGCTTTAGTGATGTCACTTTTTGAATATATTTTTTGTGATTACAGAAGGATTTTTGATGGAAAAAAAAAATTACAGATTTTCTAAATTTATTTTTAATTAGAAGTATTGAAGGGAATTGTAATATAAAAAAAATATACAAAATGTTTCAAAATCTGGATACAAGAGCAAAGGAAGGAAACTGTGTGTGGATGGATGCATATGTGTGCATATGTAGATGTGCGTATATGTGTAAATATTTGTATGTATGTATGTATGTGTGGAGGCACATGGCTTAGTGGTCAGGGTGTCAGCATCATGATTGTAAGATTGTGGTTTCGATTCCTGGACCGGGTAACGCGTTGTGTTCTTGAGCAAAACACTTCATTTCACGTTGCTCTAGTCCACTCAGCTGGCAAAAATGAGTAACGTTGCGATGGACTGGCATCCCGTCCAGCTGGGGAACACATACGCCATTGAAACCGAGAAACTGGGCCCATGAACCTGGCTAGGCTTTAAAAGGGTGCATTAAAATTATGTATGTATGTGATTCTGCGTGTGTATGTATGTTTACTGGTATGTATATACTGCTTTTTTGGATTTAATTAGGTCTTTTTTCTTCACAGAATTGAAGTCAGTCACTTACAAAGTGACAAGGCTCTTTTGTTTACATCAAGAGAGCTCTTTGGATTTGTGATAGCTGGACTAGTTTGTGCGTGCATGAATGCAAATAAAATTGCGCTCATATAGTGGAAATACATGCTACTTCAGTACACAAGCATGTGTGCTTCAATACTGTATGTGTGTGTGTTTAGCCTAGGAACCTCAAATGGTGAATTCCTGAACTGTTTTACAAATTTTCTCTCAACCTCTAATTAATTATTTTTGGAGTGTGCAAATCAGTTTTCTTTGTTCTCTTTTGGAAAACCCCAACATTTTTAGGCTTTTATGCAAATCTATAGCTAGAGTATAAGAGCTGTAAGTTTCTCAGAAATTATTCATATACATCTGTTTTTCTCCCAGAGTTTTAGCAAGATATTCACATTTGCTGGGCCATTCATCTTTGCATCAATTCATGATTTTTGCTCTCTGTCCATAGAACACCACCTGGCCTCTTGTGTTTACATTAGGTTTACAATTTCTATAGTGTTCCTTAATATAAGAGTGTGGATACTTTCCAATTCAGCTTTATCTTTGGTATGATTGTGAAGACAATCTTTCTTGCAGTACTGTTGATGATTTTAGCAATAACGTTGTCTCATGGTAAAGTAGTATCTTTTGGACATTTTTGGACAACTGGATTGGTTGGTGTTTGGATGTTGAGGATGTAGAGGGGCTGGCACAAGACCACCAAATATGGAGAGCACAGGTGGACCTGGTTGGCTCTACGTATGATGACACCTATGGGGCCATTAACTTGGAATGAACCCAGTCCCATCAAGCAAGAGCATGAAACCAAGCCAAGTTGGTGATATGGAAGCTATTTTCCTCACAAATGTAGAACTATTGACATTTTGTTTCTCAGCTTGTGTTCTAGAGGCATCCTAATGTTCCTTGTTGATTAGATATTTAGTAACTATTTTCTGAATAGTGTTATCTTCTAGATGAGTTGTGATGTCAAAATTATCACTTTTTACATCCACTTTCCATCATGGCATATGTTGAACAAACCATCAGCATTTGTGCCACCTCTCATTGGGAGCTACTGCTCTACAAGAGACAAAGGTGCTCACACGTATCATCAGGCTTGACTTCTATGGCTGGATGACTTCCCTAGTGCCAACCACTTTACTGAGTATACTACATGCATTTTTTGCATTTTTCTGAACAGTTCTTAGTAAGATAGGACTTGAAGGACCTTGTAACCCTACACTTTCTCTGCTTTGTGTGAACAATGTCTGATAAGGGGCCTTGTGCACAATAAAGGCAAGTTTGGAAAAGGAATAATAACAGAAAGGCCAGAAGTTGGGATAGGGAGTGAATGTATGTATGGAGAGAGTACTCAGTAAATTAGGGGTGGTGCATTCGCACAGATGACTCGGGGGTGGGGAATTGGAAAGAGAACAATGACATCAGAAGAAACAGAATAAGTGGAAGAGTGGAAAAAAGAGTCTGACGGGGGGGGGGGGAGACAGGTATATGTAGAAGTGGCTTGGAGGAAGGTTTGGCAGTAGCAGGTGGATAAAGGTAGATGTTGGTGATTAGGTAAAGGTAGAAGAGGGATGGTAATAGAGGTGAGAGTAAGTGATAGCTGGCAGCAGAACAATGATATTACTGTGTATTGATAGGTGATGGTAGCTTAATGCCATATACTCTTATATACGTCTTTTGGGAGGGCACGTGGGGATGGTGTGATCAGCACAGGTAGTGGTGGTTGAGAGACGAGTTGGATGACTATGAGTGAAAAGAAGGGGGTGAACAATAGATAGGGGGAGGTGGTCAAGGATGTAAGGTGAGGGTCAGCAATTGTAGGGCTGGCAGGATACAAATATTGCAGCCTCGAAACACTCTGCTCAAGTTAGAGTAGGTCTCACCATAAACTAACATGTCTTCTACAGCATCACATATCACCAATTATTATGGTTCTCTAATGTCTTTGAGATGCAGCATCTTCTGGTCCACCTTCATCACTTTGTCCTAAGTCTTCATTGGTCACCTTCTTCCACAGGTTCCACTAACTTGCAGTGTTTGGTGTTTCTTTATACAGCAGTCATCTTCCATGCACATCACATATTCTCACTAGCTCAGCCTTCTCACATGTGGACATCTGATTCCTGTTATACCCAGTTTTTCTCTCAGTTCATTTGTTATGTAGCATTCATGTTCACTAACATTGCACATCAATCAAAGTATGTTTGTCTCATTTCTTTCTAGCCATCTCCAGTCTCTGTATTCAAGGCTCATGTCTTATTGCTATGCAGCATAGCTGTTTTAAAATAAAACCTCATACAATCTACTATTCACTCAGAGGGAAAACACTTTTGTTACCAACAGATTTTCTCTAATTCATTCTTACCCTGGCTACTGTGTTTTCTGAACAATCACTCCTTTCCTGCTAATTATGTCATCTAGGAAACAGACTATTGACTACTTCCAGTGAGCTGCTCTTGGTCCATATTGTTCCACTGCATCTCCCACATATAAAGCAAGCTTTTTCTGTTAGTCTATTTGTGATCCCACTCCATTTCTTGTATGTTTGTAGCCTACATTAGCTACACTTTTTGAAGTTTTATACCTGCTCCCTTCTTATGTATCATACTATTTCCCTGCCAGTACAGAGGTCCTGTTATCTTTCCTACTTATTAACACTTGAGTCTTAGGTAAGCTTATCATAAAGGTTCTTAGTTTCAGGCTTTTCTTTCATGCCTACAATTTCTTTAATTCCACCATAGATTCAGGTATGAGAACTATATCATCAGTATGTAGGTATTCTCGTGGACAGCCATTCTCAAACTTCTCTGTGATGGCTTATAGGACTATGATAAATAAGGAAGGACTGAGGACTGAGCCTTGATGGAACCCCATCTTCATACTAAATTCATCCCTGAACCAATCGTTGATCCATACTTACATCTATCTTTGTACATAGCTTGAACAGCTCTCATAAACCATTCATCTACATCTAGTTGTTTTAGTGACCAGCTGATTGCAGCGCATGGTACTCTGTCAAAGACCTTCTCCAGGTCATCATTTTCTAGGCAAGATGGTTGACTCTTAGCCAAATATTTCTCCTGTAATTGTGTTACTAGGAACATTGCATCTGTGGAACCTTTTTTAGATACAAAGCCTACTTGCATTTAATCTAAACTGACCGTCTCTGATTAATTGTACTCTGACATACTCCCCCACTCACTCTCTCTTCTTTGAATTTCTGAGCCTGGGCTAACAACTTGATTCTTCTGTATTTTCCTCTTTCTAAATCATCTCCTTTGCCCTTACAGAAGTTTGCAATGATAATAGCAGTCATCATGTCTGATATCTTCCTGTCTTATGTGAATAACTATTCAGGTAGATGAATTGCTGGACCTTCTGTGGGGTCAGCATAAGGTAGGTGATGATGTGACTGACTAGTTTCTGTGAAGTATGTGTTGTAAATTCTTAGATGAGTTGCATCACAGAAATCTAGGTGACATAGCTTAGTGACTATAGCAATAGCTTTTGTTCTTCTTAATAGTTCTATAAACTATGTTATCAGTCTCTTAAGAACATCAACTATGGCAGTTCCAACCTTTGCAAGGCATAGTGATTCTATTACCCATGAATGAGGAACAGTCAAATGCCATCTTATAGTGTAGCCATACATTCAGTATATTTCAGTAGTATTGCTTTGCTCTTCCTTAAGGACAGTTTTCTTGACAAGTTGTTGTTCAACACAGCCCCAAATCCTTTCTTTATTTCTGCAAACAGATAAGTTACTACATTGTATATTTCTTAAACAAACATTAAAACTGCAATGAAATGTAATTATGTTCCAGATCCCAATCTAAACTGACTAGATCATTCTGGAGAAAGCCATTTATAACCTTGAATGTGATGCCTTTCATATGTGATATACCACTTGTGGGATTATTGCTAGTTACTTCTTAGTAAATTGAAGATTTTTACTTACCACTCACAGCTCATGTTTAAGGTTATGGTTATATCTCTTTGGCAGTTTGATTAGTCATTGTAGCCAGTGGTTCACTTTGCACTTGATGATAGTATCTGAGTCTCCAATATTTGTCTGGAGAGAGGTCATCATTTTTGGAGTGTTTCTAGTCAGCAGTACCATCATATAGTTGTAACTGGTGGTTTGTGTGTGTGTGCTAATTTCACTCACAAGGTTTTGGTCGCTGCATGGATACAAGTGGAAAGCGTTCACATATCAGAACTATATCTCTAATCGTGGAATACTGAAGAGAACTTCTTTATCTATTTATGCATGGGTATGCATATGTATATAAATGTGTCTGTGCACACGTGTGTGTGTGTGTACATATAACTATATACATGTATATATGTGTGTATATATATGTACATAAATATTTCTATACACTGTACCTATCTATGTTTAGGTGCGGGTGTGTCAGTGTGGTTTATTAGTTTGCTTTCCAACCACATGGTTTCAGGTTCACTACTTGGCACCTTATTGTAACCTTGAGCTGGGCAAAAACCTTGAGTGGATTTGATAGACAGAAACAGAAAGAAGGCTGTTGTGTGTGTGTGTGTGTGTATGCATGTGCATGTCTTTGTCTGTCTCCCACCACCACTTGACAGCTGGTGTTGTTGGTGTGTTTTTGTCCATGTAACCTAGCAGTTTGGCAAAAAGAGACCAATAGAATAAGTACCAGGTTAAAAAAAAATGTGCTGGGATTGACTTGTTCAACTAAAATTCTTCAAGATAGTGTCCCATCATGGCCACTGTCTAATGACAAACAAGTAAAAAAATATGGTGCCCCAACATGGCCACAACTCGTGAGTTGAAACTACTTTAATTCATATATATATATATATATATAAGATGCTGTTTTCTCTCTTGAACCATAACATCAAATTGTAAATGCAAATTGTATATGAGGGTGAATTGTACTTCTCGAAATTTAGATATGTCTATCTTTTACTACTTGTGATGTTAGAACCAAAGATATGTAATATGCATATGAACTGTCCTCTAGTTACAATTAGCTTTGTAGTTAACAGCTGAGTCCAACTTGTTTGTACTGACTTCAATTCAAAGGCATTTTACTCCTGAACATTTTTTTCAAGAATTTTCTATTCAATAGCTATAATTTACCTTTTTTGAATATGTTAATGTTTGAGTTGAAGAATGTTTGGCTGCTATTTCCTGCTAGGTTTGTGAACTGCATTAACCCTTTCATTACTGTATTTATTTTGAGATGCTCTGTATTTCTTTCAATTACTTTAGATATAACAAAGAATTTGGTAAAATAACTTCGTTATCATTAAGCTAGTGTTAGGAACATAAATTCTGATTAAGATGTGGTGGAAGATTTTAATTCAGAACTTTTGAAAACAAGACATTTATACTACAGTGCCTGAGCTGGTTTCAGCTGGGTTGGTATCGAAAGGGTTAAGATTCTCTCATTGAGTTGGGTTCCCTTTTAAGATTATTCAAGATGTGACTAATTTTTGTAATATTTTATAAAAATAGAACTGATCACTTTATGTTTGAGAATTCTTTATACACTTGCGTCAGAAATTAATTAGCACTTCTCAAATTTCTACATTAAATAGGTTAAATCAATTAACCTATGAGCTGTTCAAAACGTCTTACGCGATGAGAAAACTTAGTATGGTGTGATTTCGGTCCTTGCGAGGCGCTACCTATATCTATTAAACAAAGGAAGATTTGTCTGCATCCGCACTCCAAGTTGTTGTTGCACTGCTATGTCAACATCATAAGGCTGTAGACTCTCAAACTGCTCTGCAAACAAAGTTACGTCATCGTTCTGCGCAACAGTGAACTTGCAACAAAGCAATAGTTCGAGATATGGCCACTAGGTGACAGCACATACCTTGAGTGAAGAGCAAATCAAGGGTGCTAATTAATTTCTGACGGTAGTGTACCTGTTTTATAAGTAACTCTGTCTCTTTTTCCTCCCCATCTTTCTTTCCCTTTCCTCATACACAGTTGCTGCTGTAAATTAGCAAAGAATTATCTTCTATGAACATTAAAAGCATTTGTCTTATCATAATTGCTAATAAATTCCTGTATTTTTTTCCTCATTCTCTGTGTGGTCCTCTCCAGTAAGCTGAGGAAATGAACCATTAATTAAATGAAGAAAAATTTTAGAATTATCACCTTTCCATTTATCACTTTCAGTGATTTAAATAATATTTCCTGCAGGGTAGACCAGTCCTCCATTCCTCATGACAGTATTTGTTGACTGGAATGTAGTAGACCTTTTGCTGTGTCTAATAGCATTGAGGCTTTAATATTTTAAACTTATCCTAGACCACCATGATTAGTTATATGAATGCGAACTATATAGTCTTCCCATTTATAAGAAGGGAAACAAAAATATTTTCCCTGCTATTTTTTGTAGGGATAGATATTTGTTGGTTTGCAAACCCCTGTTTTAAAGGAACTTTTCTTGTATTAGTGTTTGAAACCAAAAATTAACTTGACAAATAATGGGATTTATACCATTGTAATGGCTAATTTTCTCTGAGTTACTTTATTGAATATCTAATCACTAGAATTGACCAGCAAAAAAAAAAAAAATTTTTTTAAATGGTCTATTCTATCAACAGGTAAAACAGCTATGTTTAATATATCTTCATAGCATTCCAAATTGAAAATCAATCTTTGCAAGCATAAAATATACAAACAAGTATATAAGACAATATTATACATGTCAACAAAAGCTTTTTAAAATAACTTTCAGAAATAAAGCATATAGCATAGTATATAGCATAGAAAAAGTTTGAAACCTCAGCTGTTTATTTTCTGCCTATATATTTCAGCATAAATTTATATGGAAGGTAATTATTAAATTTATTTAACCATCTTCACATGTTATACTAACATGTTATATATAAAGCCTCCTACCTTATTATATTAAGTCTCCTACCTTGCTAGATAACATACCCCTGTTTGTCTCGTAGTATATATAGATATATAAGAGGTCTGTATAAGCATTAAAATATATTTAAATGCAATGAGCAATAAAAGAAAGAAAACTTAATTAAAAAAAAAAATAATGGCGAAGGGACGAGGTTTAAAAATTCTGTATTAGCTTGATACTTTAAAGAGACCATCTTAATGGTTTAGATGTTGGTCCTTCATCTTAGAGAAGAAAACAGTAGGGAGAGGAGGGTGGGGAAAAGGAACATTCAGTAAGAGAAAAGGAAAGAAGGAAAAAGAGGGTGTGGAGTTGGGAACCAGGTGGGAATGTGGTTCTAACAAGGATGAAGTGAGAAGGGAAGAAGGGACGTGTATATGTGCAAGTATAAGAGTGTATATGTGTTCAGAGATGGGCATATGAGATAGTGGTGTGTGTGTGTGTTGGTGCATAAAGGTATGAATGTGTTAACATTATGAACTGTATGAAGTGAAAGAAATGGTATAAATTCTGGAAAAGAAGTGAAAGAAAAGTTAATTACAAAACACTTTCACTTCTTGCAGTTCATACCTTCCTTTCATGTAATACTGCCTCACATTCATACCTTTGCATGCATGTACACATGCATGCACGCATACTTCTATTGTACCCTCCACATTTCCCTTACCTTACCTTTTACCTCTCATTTATGTCTGTTCCCTACCTCTTCCACATCCATGCTTCTTCATACTCTCTAAAACCTCACACCCACACCAATCTACACACTACTTCCACATATATGCAAGCACACACACACAAACTATCCCATATGTCTATCTGTAAACACAGACTCACCCCTATACTTGCACATACATCCCTTCCTCCATTCTCACCCCACTACCGTAGAAGGACATTCCCACCTGATTCCTAACTCCATACACTTTGTTTCTTTCTTCTTTTACTGACTGTTCCCTTTTTCTCAATCCCTTCTCCATGCTTTTCTCTTTCCCCTGATGAACTAACATCCAAATCATTAAAACTATTTTTCTTTCCTTTGAAGCACTAATTCTCAACTGGAATCCAAATGGCCCCTGAGGTCCTTATAAGATTTTTGGAGTTCCAAAAACATTTTAAAGGTCCCTCAAAAAATTTTGCTTTAGATGTATGTCGTGGTATGTATATATTGTTCAACCTACACAAGTTAGTGTGTGAAAAACAAAATGGGAATTTTGAAAGAAGTTTCTATACAACTAGATTTTAAACATGAAATGGCTAAGGGAGTCCACTGGAATAAAACAGTACTCAAAGGGGTTCATAGATAAAAAAATGCTTGAGAACCCCTGCTTTAAAGTATCAAGCTAATATAGAATCTGTTAAAACTTGTCCCTCCACTGTTTTTTTTTTAATTATTTTTCTTTATTGCTCATTACATGTATAATAAGTATGTGTGGGTTGGTATGTATGTATATGTAACTGTGTAATAAATGTGTAAATAATATAGATATGTATGATATATATATACTTAATCATCATCATCATTGTTTAAAGTCGGCTTTCCATCAAGACTTGAGTTCGATAGGAACTGGTGAACCAGAGGTCTCCACCAAGCTCTGTTGCCTGTTTTGGCATGATTTCGACAGCTGGATGCCCCTTCCTGATGCCAACCACTTATTAGTGTGTACTGGGTGCTTTTTACATGGCACTCACATCAGCAAGGTCACTGAGTAACTTGCAAGACAACACCCCAGAAATGAGTTGGGGGAGAAAAGTATTGAGAGTGGTGGCTTTGTACCTGATGATGGAAAGATAACATGTGACAGAGGAACAGAAATGGGTGTCTTGCAGTAGAGAAACTAACCCAATTGGAAAAAGTGAAAGTAGTGGTGAAGATGTCCTGGTTTACCTTCAAGTTAAAGTGGGGTGTATATAAGTGGTACAGAGGGTTGGGTAAGATGAGTGGGCAAGTAAGTTGTGAGAGTGTGAAAGAGTGGGAGATGGAATGCAATGAGTTAGAAGATAGGAAGATGAGTATTTGTCAGGGTTAGATTGTGTGCAGGAGTATAGATATAAATGACATACCTTTGGGGCCCACATTTCTTAGATTTATTGGTATTTTCAAACACTGCAAATGGCCTATCATCTTGGTCCTTTTTCATCTCTTTTGTGGAGTTCAACATATGAAGGTCATTTTTCACCACTTCATCTCATATCTTCCTGGGTCTTCTTCATCTACAAGTTCCTTTCACATTTATAGATTAGCACTTTTTTATGCAGTTGCCTTCATCCATATGCATCACATGACTATACCAATGCAGTTCTCCCTATTACATACTACATCTGATTCTTCTTATGCCCAGCTTTTTCCTATTTCAAAAATACACTTTGTCATACATGCTCAAAGACAATGCACATCCAGCAGAGCATGCTAGCTTCATTTTTTTTTCACGCCTTCGTATATCCTCTTTAATTCTGATGATGGGGCCCTATATTACCAACAAAGGTAAAAGCTCTCTGAGTTTTCCCCAGCTGGTTCTTATTCTAATGACTACACTTTTAGAGCATGGTCCTCCACTGCTAACTTGATCATTTAAGCAACAGAAACTATCTACTACCTCTAAAAATCCTCCTAGGTATTTGAAGAAATCGGTTTCCTCTGTGTTCTTGATGTTTATCTCTCCTGCACATCTGTCACATTCTTCTCTGTTAACCTTCCTATGATTCCACTGCACTTCTCGTGCCAATAGCTTGCATTGGGTACACTGTATGGAATTTCTACCTATACCTTTTCTATATATCAAGCAGGGCCATTTCACTGAAGGGTTTAGTAATTTGTCTCCTTTCTTCCACACCTGAAATTTCTCTTAATTTTACTATACATTCAGCTGAGGTGGTTCCAAAAAGTTCTCAGACTAATTATGTTTGATAAAAAAATAACTTTACTTAAGTTTTAACATCATTTACTTTGAAATAGTCACCTTGTGCAGTAATGCACTGGTCCCAGTGTTCCTGCCACTTTGGGAATCTGGCCTGGAAGTTGTTTTCTGTAAGCGAGTTGAAGACCTACAATTTGCTCTTGATCTCATCAACGATGTTAAACCAGTGACTGTTGAGCTACATTTTCATCTTGGGGAAGAGATAGAAGTCTGCAGGTGCTAAATCTGGCAAATAGGGCTGGTGCGGAAATGAAACCATGTTGTTTTTGGTGAGAAACTCATGAGTGAGGAGAGTTTGGCGACAAGGTGTTAACATTGTCATCATAAAGAATTCAATTCTTCACACTCAACAGATCCAGTCACTTTCACTGAATGCCCCCCTCCCCACTCTAATACTTCAAAACAGCAATGATTGTCCTCTGATTATCCACATTGCATAAGCTAATGAATGTCCTCCATATTTCCATGGATGACGCTTGTAGCAGGTTTTCCAGTTTTCTCATTGTCTCCCAGGAACGTTCTACCACTTTTGAAATGCCTGTCTCTTGAAACATTGTGTACAACCCATTACCTCATCATTGTAAGCTTGCTGAAGCATGCTCAATGTCTCTGTTGCAGACTTCCCAAGTTTAATGCTAAATTTCATATTGGCTCTTTGTTCCAACTTCCTGTCTGACAAAAATCACAAACTACAACATACACATGATCACAAAAACACAAATTTCACTACTTGTGAAGTAAACAGTGATGTCACCTGGCACACTGCCTCATGAAGGCCACTGCTAGCTCTCACTGTGCATGCAACTGAGTGCTGCTATCTGCTGGTGTCCTACAGAACTAATCTGGGAATTTTTTGATACCTCCTTGTATTTAGATATAATATACACATGTATGCATGATGTGTGTGTAGAGTTGCCTGTATAGTGTCTAGATGTGCATTATATATAGTCGACTGATGAGATCCAGAGATTCCCAGTATAGAAAACACTTAGTAGTGCTGAAATGATTTTAAACTTAGACTGCGATGTCTTTACAAGCGGCCCATTCCATGGGGGAGAGGAATCCAGGTGAGCAGATATGGAGGCAATTATGCAGATAAAGAAATTAAATATAATGGCTTGAGTGTGTGTGTATGTGTGTGTGTATACATGCAAACAGAAAGAAAGCAAAGACCGGAGATTTTTAGATGAATATTTAAGTATAAATATATATATTTATATAGTAATAGCTCAAACTTAGGGTACAAATGACAGAAAAATTAAAGGGAAGGCAGTAAGGTGTTATAAGTCCAACAGCTGTTTCTGGGGGCTTGGAGTTCCCCAAAATATTCAGCCAGTTATGGAAGCAAGGTAGTTTAAAGGTGGAATGCTTAAATGTGGAGAGCAAGCAGTATTTGAGGGAGTAGGAGGCTCAGTGGGGGTGTGGGGAGTGTTGAAGCTAGGAACAGTAAGAGGAGATAAGAGAGTGAGTTCAAGAAGATGGAGAGAGGTTAGCAAGGTCCCCTCACAATGGAGTTCTGATCCCACATCTGAGTCAGCGCTGTGTTCATTTATCTCCCTACCAATCTATAATACACAGTATATGGATTTATCTAATTCGGTGGCAGTTTATAACACACTAGTGCGGGGTACACTAGAATAAATTATTTTTCCATGATATTGACTGCAAACCAATCATCATCCTTTGGATATCAACTGGTGAAATAAATATATTTATCTCATTCCTCCTAATGTTATATATATATATATATAGTGGGGAAGAAGACACCTAATGACTTAGGTACATAGGATGAGTGCTCAGCCCAATTAAAGGACCTAAACTTCGACCTTAAGTGCAGAAATGGAATAATGTTATAAATTTGATACATTGAGATTGCCTGTTCAAACTTTTTTCCTGTTGTGTGTGTGTATATATACATACATACACACACACACACACATATATATGTATAAAAATATATATATAAAAATACAAAATGGGACAAGAATGCAAAACACTCAGACGACACAAAAGACGGACGGGTCATTCGAAGCCTCTAATCTTACACACACACACATATATATATATACATATACAAACACACACACACACACACATATACACACACACTTACATACATACATCATACATACATACATACATCATACATACATACATCATACATACATACATCATACATACATACATCATACATACATACCATGACCGATATCCAAACTATAGTGGAAAAGGCTAGCCACTGGATTTGGTTAAAAAGAGACAATGAGCGATGGCTAGAAGAATATTGAGCTTTATTTGATAACCAGTTGATCTAGCAAGCAGGGCCTCATTTTATGAAGGGGGCCAGTGTGCATTGATGCTGTCGAGAGGTAGGCCCCAAAACAGCGCACATTCTCTCCTGATGACCCCCATACACTTGCTAGCTTCCAGTATGCGGAGTTCTTGACTGGTAGCACTTGCATGTGCAAGCTATTTGTAAAACATACATACAAACAATATATATAAGAAGAATGCTTGTAATTATGAACAAGTCACTATTATAACTAAGCGGGTTTCAAAAACCCTTACATATTTAGAAATAGCAGTCAAAACCACTACAAAGCCACTATTATCACTCATATTATTTCTCCTCACAATAAAATTTGTCTGTGGATGACATGACATATAGAATCCACAAGTTAAAAATAAATAGTTAATTCCTTATTGCAATTTTAACATTAGGAACCTATTAAGTGTCCCATTTGTTTCATCAGGGGAATATTCCTGTGGATAGAAATCAATGCAAGACCTTACCTTGGGGCTTACATGTATCCCAACTGGCAAGAATAATGTGTCAACCTCTATTTACACATTTAGGTTTTGAATTCAAATGTCATGCATAGCGTTTATTAGAAAAGACTGGTAAATTCATACACACACACACACACACACACATACACATAACATCATCATTTAACATCTGCTTTTCATGCTGTCATGGGTTGGTTGCTTTGGCAGAAGCTGGCAAGTCAGAGAGCGGTGCCAAGCTCTACTGTCTGCTTTAGCCTGGTGTCTGCAGCTGGGTGTCCTTCCTAACACTAACCACGTCACAGAGTGTACTGGGTGCCATTTATTTGGCACTAGCATCAGTGAGGGCACTGAGTAACTTGCAAGACTAGACTCTCAACTGATGTGGGGGAGTATTATTGAGGGAGGTGGCTTTGTGCCAGGTGATGAGGTTAACATCTACTTCATTCATCCAACTTTTACAGGTATGGAAAAGTGGATGCTAAATGACGATGTATATTTACTTTTGTTTTTGAGAAGTTTGCTTCATAGCCAAATAGTTTGAGTCCTGTCCCACAGTGTGGTAGCCTGGGAAAGCATCTCTTTTTGCCTCTATTTGACCTTGAGACTAAAGCCTGTTGCTTATGTAGGTATATTCATATATGTAGGGCCTTAAACGTGAAGCCTGACTTCACTGGTTGTGACATAGCAGTCTCTGCTAAAGTCCTGTATGGTACCAGGTTGTGTCTTTATTTTACAATTATGGCCAGTTATTTGCAATCTTCTATGAAAACATGTCTAGCTATGGGTGTTGTACATGTTCAAAGGATGAGTGGAAATAATACTTTGCTTGGAAACAGTATGGTGTGGTGACAGGAAGAGCAACCAGCTATAGAGAAGCTGCTTTGATGAATTTCGTCAGGCCTGTGTAAGCATGAAAAAGTAGACCTGAGAATAATATTATAATGATGATGATGATATCTGTGCAAGATCTATAGATGTATAATATATATCGTTGCTATTATGCAAAAGTGTCGTAAGTCCAAAACGTTGCTTTTTCAGAAAATGAAAAACTAATTTCACCATTCCATAGCAAAACTGTTGTACTACACTTTGGCAATTTTTGATATCTTGGCTTCTGAAGCTGCTGGAGATATGAAAGTTTGACCGAAAGAACTGGCTATTGCAAGCAAAAATAAATGTTGAAAAAAGTACATTTGGCCAAATTTGGACATAGGACAGTTTAACATAATAGCAATGAAATGTATATATATATATTATATAAATGATGAGGATATGTTATCTAATATATATATATGCACACACATTATACATATTTTCTTCTCTCGGCAAAAGGCCTGGAATTTTTTGGGGGTGGGGCTAGTCGATTAGGTCAGCCCCAGTACACAACTGGTACTTAATTTATCAATCCCGAAAGGATGAAAGGCAAAGTCGACCTTCGCAGAATTTGAACTCAGAACGTAAAGACAGGCGAAATACCACTAAGCTATCGTTTCTGCCATATATTGTATGCCTAATATTACTGCCTTATATTGTATGTATAATATATTGTATGCATTATAGATATGGATGGATGCATATGTGTTTGTGTGTATGTCTGTGTCTATAATATTGTGAATGAGTGTGTAGCCCCAACATATATCTAAGTACACACACACATACACACACCCATATGCTAGAGGAGATGATGGGGGAATGAGATGGATGGCAGTATTTTGTGCTTGAAAAGACCTATCCATCTCAACAGAATTGAGGTTCTGTCAAGCCTGCCCTGATAACTTATTTTCTAACACCCATTTTCTATCAGTCTTCTATGTTACCCTATTTCCTTCAGTTTCCCCTGGACTGCACTGATGTCCTCTGCATCTAACTCATTCCTTATCTCCAATCATCTGTCCCGTTATTTTCACTCAGTGCACTTGCACATTCACCTTTTACCTTCTTCTATCCTCTTCTGTCTTTATTCCATCTTGTACCTGAATCTTGCATCTCCTTCTTTCTCATTTTCCAAGGGGGCAAGCCCTGTATTCACCTCTTCATTTTGACATCTGCTCCTCTCCCTCTATCATAGTTCCTTATTCCTTTAGTCTATATACTGCTCAGTCAAGAGGTCTTATGGGTACTTGGCAACCTCACCAGTGCTGGTGCCATGTAAAAAAAACTGCCCAGTACATCCAACTCGTGCCAGCATGGAAAAGGGGAGATTAAATGGTGATGATACTAGGTGCAGCATGGTCAAAATGTTAAGATGGTCACTTCACAGCCATAAGATTTTGGATTTCATTCCAGTCTGCAGCATGTCGGGTAAATGTTACTTTCCATAGCTTCAGATCAATGAAACAGAATTGATGGGAAGTATGTAGAAGTGTGTTGTGCTGATTCAGCCTTGTGTGCTGTATCATGCTGATTCTATCTGAGAATTTCATTAATGATTCATTTGTCTGTAGGACACTTGGCCATTTGAAAGTTAATTCAGGAATAAGTAGCTTAGTTTATTAAATGGCTGAATGCTTCACTGAATAATGGTTACCAACCACATTTATGTGTATGTATGTGTATATATATAGTGTATAATATATACATATACACACACACACACATGCACACTTTTGTGTCAATTTTTTAATGTTCATATATTCATTAGCAATGTAACAAAATTCTTTAATTAGTTGTTAGCAAATTGTTTTCTACTTACTAATTATTTTCTGTGAAAAAAAGGTAAAAAGAAATCATTGCTGCCAATCAAAGATCTAAATTACTGTTTTCTAGCAAATAGTTTTTCATGAGACAAAAATCAACTTCTGAAAAACAGCACTGAATATACCAAACATGGAATTATTATCACTTGTAGAAGTTAGACTTGGTGCAGTAAATTTGAATTTACAATGTTGCCTCATTTGGTTGATTGTTAATACAATACCATTGTAAATTTTTTTGTAACGCAGGTACAATTATGAAATTTTTTTTGTTGGGTGACAGGATAGTTGATTATATCAACCTCAGTACTTGATTGATACTTTATCAACTTTGGAAGGAGCAGGAAGCAAATCTGTCCTAGACAGCATTTGAACTCAGTGAAATGTCAAAACAAATACTGTCAAACATTTGTCTGACAATAATGCTTCTTCCATTCTTCCACCCTGCTGTTCTTTAGCATTGGCACAAAGCTGAATAATTGATGAGGATTAATACCAACAGCTCTAATATGAGACTGGCAGTTAATTTTATTGATCTTGAAACGATGAAAGGCAAAGTTGACTTCAGGAAGAATTGAACTCAGAACTCTAATGATTGTGTCCATCCTTCTTAATTATACTATTAAGAATGAGAGTTAAATATTTTTGGTAATCAACATTCATTATAGATATTGCAATATGTTTTCATACTGAATATTCTTAGTTAGACTCAGTATCTAACATCTAAATAATGTTTGACTTCTGTTTTGGTTTAATTTTAACCAGGCTATTCAAAATAGATCAAAGTAAGGGTAGATTTTATAAATTTTAATTTTTTTTACATTTTCTGGGGTATATGATATCCAATACATTTTTGTTATGGTTTACTTATTTGTACAAATGACTGACAGTCTTCTGATTTTGGTTTGCATTCCTTCTGCCTTCAGAGATTTGATAATTTAGTATCAATTAGATAAATTTGTCTTTTCAAATTTTGATTTGTTTTTGCAAGAATCTTCTTTTTTCTTATTCGATGAAAATCTGCAATTTTCATGAATTTTTAAAATAACTGATCAAGTGAACCTATTACAGAGAGAGAAGGCAAAAGTTATGAGGCTTTCATCAAATAAGTTTGCTTTCTAGAGCTGTCATTGGTTGTTAGAGTATGTATTTACTATTAGATGGATTGAAATATAATGAAAGTGGTTCCCTGGTTGGTGATATTTAGCTTCAGTGTCTGAACTAGGGTAAAAATGAGTAGAATAGTTTATTGACATTACAAGAGATGTCTCACAAGAAAATTTTTAAAATCACTGACACTAATTAATTAAGCTTCAATTAAATCTTTTTTCCTAACTTTTAAGAAATTTATTGGGGGCTATTTAAGTGTTGTAGTATAGCTATGGTTGGTGTTAATCCAAGATGCTTTGTGATTTCATTGAAAAATTAAAATAGTATTAAAAGCAGGGATGACTGTCAGCCAAAGCTAAAAGATGATTATCTTTTTTCATTAGAGATCAAATTAAGCAATTTTTGATAAATATTTTTTAATATCTATAATAATAGAAGTAAAGTTCTATCTGTCCATCTGGGAGTCCTGTATCTCAGCCTACATTTACTCTATGTAGACATATGCCTTTTTGTAATGAGAATGATCCCATGTTTGAAAATTTGCCCTTTAATGGTTCTTGAACATCCAGCATTGGGATCTGATTTAAAAGCATTTGGGTTGCTATTTCTAGCAGTTAAAGCTTGGCTTATTCACACCATTTTAGTAGTGTTTGTCAGATGATGTCACAGATCAAGGGTGAGATAAATAACATTTACTTCATTGATTTTATGTCGAGATAATAACTTTGAGACAAATTGGCCAACAGTTGGAATTCAACTTAGGATTGGAACAATAAAATGATTGCATTGCAGAATTAATTCTCATCCATCCTTAACCTCTGATCAAGCACCATCGGGGCATATATTCATTATAGATGTATTATAGTCATGCTATTTATCTCTTAGTTTTGGGCTACAGGCTCAATTAGTCCTCTGTAGAAGCTAGCTTAAAAAAGTCTGCATGGAGTGCAGCTTTTAAGCCAGTAAAGTATAAAATAACAATTGCAGCATGGAAAGTGTTTATAAGCCATTTAAGAAACACACAAAACTGTTAGATTCACTTCAACATTTAAATTTAATTTGTCAAAATATTTTCGTCGCTTTGAGACCGCAACCTGTTCACTGACAAAACAGATGCAGCATGAAGTTTTGTCAGTGAACAGGTCGCGGTCTCAAAGCGACGAAAATATTTTGACAAATTAAACTTATATGTTGAAGTGAATCTAATGGTTTTGTGTGTTTCTTAAATGGCTTATAAACACCTTCCACGCTGAAATTGTTTTCGTTCCAGCACACGATCTCAGATCAAGTCACTTGCTATGCAAGTACATCTCCGTAAAGTATAAAATGATAATCAATTAATATGTCATAAAGAGTTCTCTGGTATAGTCGTAATATGATTAGATCTTTCAACTGTAAATATTGTCCTGTTGCTTAAATTTCTTGAGAGATATTTTATAAAACATCATTCTGAAGATTTCAGTCTGATTGCACAGCATCATCTTGGGCAAGTTACCAGTGCCTTGAGATTGGAATTTGGTAGAGAGAAACTGTGCTGATGCTCATTTTACATGTATGTATTATGTTTCTTTGTCATGTAACTTAGGAATTCAACAGAGATCAATCAAACCACTACTAAACTGAATTACTGGTATCAATATTATTGGCTAAACCTGAAGACTCTGCTGGGTAACATTACTAAAACAATATGTCTCAGTAGAATTCACAAAATATTTATTCAAATAAGATAGTCTTCAAGAAATACCATCTTTTAGAAATGAAAGAATATCATCAGTAGTTACAATAAACATGGGGTGGGGTTCCAGAACCACACACATTGGTGTGTTCATTAGTTGTATTAGCTATATTTTATGGAAAACTTTCATTAACCAACTTAATTAGCATACTGGCTTTATTTACATGCAACCTCCCCTTAGAGCATATGTACACACAGCACATCTGCACACGTACTATAGTGTGTGTGTACTACTCTACATGAAAAAATTTAACCCCTGTTAATGGCACCAATTTTCACTTCACCTTACTCAGTATTTATTTGTTGCCTGACTAGTTTTGTTGTTATTTATTCTAATTATCTTCATTGCTGCCACAGCCCTGAAAAGTAAATATTGATTTTGTACTTCAATGTGAATAAATTATTAAAGGAAATCTTATCAGCTACAATCAGCTATTAACATCATTGACAGGGTCTTGAGAAGTGCAACATAAAGCTAAACCAATTTTTCCTCTGGCTCATTGATGTAAACATGAGCCACATTTCCAAGATATATTTGTAGAGAACAAAAACATTAACTAGTTTCTAAATATAAGTCTCAAAGCACTTCTAGTATTAAACATGGAAATATATGTATTCTACGAATACAATTTTGAAAGATCAATAAAGCCAGTAAGGATTTTTACTTAATGATATTCGTGCTAAAAAACATAATAATGACTGGTTTTTGTTTGCCTGTATTTAACTAAATTAGAAATGGTACTTGGTTGGATACAGTGATGTTTCCAGCTGGTCCAATCAGCAGAACACCCTGCTATGCATTTTGTCAAGCATGCTAACAATTCTGCCAACTCACCGTCCTGTATTGTATATATTATATGAACTATATATTATATAGTATAGAAAACATATATGTATATAACTGGTATTCTGTTGATTACTATGACAAGGGTTCCAGTTGATTCAGTCAATGGAACAGCCTACTCATGAAATTAATGTGCAAGTGGCTAGGGACTCCACAGACATGCGTACTCATAACATAGTTCTCAAGGAGAATGTGACAAAGCCGACCCTTCAAATTACAGGTGCATCTCACTTTTGCCAGCTGAGTGGACTGGAATAAAGTGCCTCGCTCAAGGACACAATGCACTGCTTGGAATCAAACCTGCAACCTTATGGTTGTGAACCGAATACCCTATCCACTAAGCCATGCATCAAAGAAGTGATTTAGAGAAAATAAAGCTAGTATATATTCAGTTTGACAGCCATACACTTTGTTAATTTAATCCCACGCTGGTTTGTTCATGTCTGTTGGCCTTTATAAATAGTATTTCTTCTGTTGCAATGAACAAATAAGTAGGACAATGGATCCTATCTCTTGGATCATTAGTTTGCTTCCTACTGCTCTACTAATCTCAGGCAAGGCAATTTAGTCTCTCTCAAATGCCTCAAATTCATTTATAGCATTTGTTATTTTTAAGGTAAGCTCTTTGTTAAAAAAACAAAAATGGTCTATGATTACATTTCCCAGTTTTGATTTTTGGATATAAGTTCATCTAATCTCTCTGAGATTATAAATTTCACAAAATTTCCATTTCTCTATGGTTAAGTTTGTGATATTGTCCCTAAAATCGAAATTATCATCATTGTTTCAAACAAAAGTCACTTCAGTAGACGACCAAGTCAATAGTGCAGGCTGGGGATGCAGAAGGGCAACAATTTGTACCCTATCGCTCATGATACATAGCATGTGGTACAAAAAAAAAAAATAGCAGAAAGATGAGGTAAAAAACAAACAAACAGGATGTATTAGGTTGATGCTCAGGAAATTGGAAAAAGTCTTTACTATTTCAAGCCTATGCTTTTGTACAGAAAAGCTTGACAAAAAAATGAGGAAAAGAACAAGTATGTCTTGATTAGATGGTCATTACATGCTAAAAAAGGAAAATAGTTCATGGATAAGACACTTGTTCTTTCATATGGTTTCCTTGAAAAATCCAGTTGGTGTATATAACCTCAGCTTCATGGATGGTTTTGGGATTGAAGGGGTTTGGATGTGCAACACCACCTGGTCTCTGTCCTATGGGAATACTCAACGGGCCATGTACCTAAGGGATTCCCCACTGTTGCAAGGTGGCTCTAAGTTAATACATACTGAATTAATTCACTGCAGTAGACACCCTTAGTTTTTGAAAATCAAGTATTTTATTTTCTTACTGGACTGAATTTAATTATTGTAATGAGAAACCTAGTTATAGTAGACCAACATCCTAAGGGAAGGTTTTTCTTGCATACATTTGGTGCTGGAGATAAGAGTAAAACATCAGTGACTTAGATCTTTGCCAAAGATTAGTTTTTTAGCACCATAACTACTGCTGCTACTATTATTATTATTGCTAACATCTCAGAGTGGTTAACACCCTATCCACTTAGATGCCATGTTGGTGAAAGTCTAAGGATCCAAATTAATAATTAAAAACCATCAATTAATTTGTCAAATATGCAAATTAATTAAAATAGTGTCTGCTAACTACCAACTAGTGTTCATATTTGTTATAGCAATTACCATCGAGCTACTTAGATGACCATATCTGGATATTAAAATTAAATATTAGTGGCCATGTAGTTAGAACTAATAACTGTAACTAAATCTCTCTACCTTTCTTAGACTGAGTGAAGCAAATATGAGATGAAGTGTATTAATCGTTGTGTGTTTATATTTAAAATTAATTTAATATAATTTTTAAAACTTGAATCTTATGTAGGAATCACTTGCTAATTATTTCTAATGAGTGTTGGTAATTAGTGTTCGTATCTGCTTTTACTTTTAGTGTTTCCTTTATATTCTAACTAGATATAAAAATTTACCTAGTTTAAATATAGACTTTAGGTTTCTTTTGTTTGTATTTTCAAAACTAATGAAAAACAGCATTAAATTAGTAAATGATAATAATGCTTACTAATTTCTTACATTGACACATTTTGGATGATGGAATTATCCATAAAAATTGACTACAGTACTTCACTGGTATTTGTTTCTTGGATTGAAGCATTTTTTATCTGTAAGTTGACTTCAGTTTAATTTAGGATGCCTAAATTAATTACAAACTTAATGGAAAGACATTTTAAAATATTTTCATTATCTACGTTATTGAGAACAAATTCAAGATTCTGTCTGGTAATTAGGAAATCATATAAAATTCATTCAATTTATAAAGTTGTTTTGCTCACTTTTATCTACTATATAGTTATCTACTATATTCTTAATTGTACCCCCACTCTCTTTCTGCCCAAGCATTGACCATTTTTCTCATAGAACACCATGATATAACATTTAATGCATACTGAGATATAATAAATCTCTGAGTGAGGTATAAACAGTAGCTGCACAATATCATGAAGTATATTTGCCACCTAAATGTGGCTAACCCTTAAGGGTTGATGCTACTGTAACCATTTGCAAATACTGATAGGGCACAGTGTGTCAGTAGCCAGCTGGAGGAGATGTCTTCCTGGAGCTACAATAGCATCAACCCTTAAGGGTTAGCCACATTTAGGTGGAAAATATACTTCACGATATATATCGATATATATATATATATATATATATATATATATATATCAACAATTGAGGGTAAAATTAATTAATTAATCAATTTCACCAAGTGTTCAGCAAAAAAAAAAAAAAAAAATTTTTTTGGCTGCTATTTCTACTAAGTTCAGTATGTGGCAAAGTAATTTATTTTACTAAGCCCTAATTATATAATATATATATATATATATATATATATATATATATATATTCCAAGATTATTGAATTGCTAGAGCTTATGCATAAATTAATGTTATATAAGAAACCTAATTAGTTCTAGAGTTAATTTTATATTTCAAATGCATCTCCACTCCCTGTGTAGTTTGTGATATATATATTAAAAATTGTACTTGAATGTTAATGAGAGGTTGATTTGCAACATTTAATTTAGGAATATAGAAAAATTTTAAAGAAATAGTATTGACATCTGGGCATCCATGACATCAGGGCAATAATGTAGATGAAATCAACATACAGTGTATATCTGGAGTAAATTTCATTGGTGGGTATCAGAGTTATGTTAAGACAAGAAGTTGTTTGAATGAAAGAGTAAAAGCTGATTCTGTAGTTGGTCATATTGTCTCAATAGCAATGAGAACAAGAAGGAAATTTCTATAAACATAACCTCACCATGCTGCACCTGGAATCTCTGTCCTGTATAAATTTTGGTATTCCTCCCTTTCATGTTGTATATCTCTGCTAATATCATCAATTTACATTATTTACATTCGACGGATATTTGTCCTCATCTTGTTTGTTGCTATCACAACGTTTCAGTTGATATGCCCTCCAGCCTTCTTCAGATGTCCTGGGGAAATTTCAAACCTATGTTCTCATTTCTAAGGTATTTTTCAATGTTGTTATTATTGAATTGAACTCAGGATCTTGGGGTTTGTAGCCCGTGCTCTTAACCACTACGCCATATGCCCGTGGGCAGTTATGGAGTGAATTTTAGGGCTTATAAATGTAATATTTTTTTTTAGGGCTTATAAATCTAATATAAATCTAAAATGAGGACAAATATCTGTCAAATGTAAATAATGTACATAATTCCTCATCTCTTAAATATAGAACTGGAATATTGACTTAGTTGAATGGTCTTCATTCCCTATCGGGTTCAGAAATCTCCAACTATAGCATTTGATATGGCTTACATAATGACACCAGCCAGCAAAGTTTATTCCATATTGAGCAACAATAATAGGGATAAGTGGAATGTGTCTCTAAATTTCCTCTTTAGTCTTAATATTGTATTTTATGTTTTGTACCTTTATATTCTAATAGATATTTCAGTCTGAAGCCATTGAAATCATTAATAAATAACTATACCTTGTTTAAAAGTATTTAGTTGAGTTTGCCTGTGTCTGTGTGTATGTATGTGTGTGTGTGTGTTCCACAGCATCAATTCTATTGCACTTAAGACCCTATATTTTCTGTTATTTTAGTCACCTGTATTTCGTACCTTGCTCATTGTTTTTACTCAAAGATGTTCGCTGTTCCTTCTGTTGTTTTCCCCTGTGGCTACATTAAAAACCAGAATTAGTAACTTTGTAAATTCATATTTTGTACCAGTTTTGAAACCTGTTCTTTTCCCCTTTTCTTCTTTATAATATTTCTGTTAAAATGTTTTGTCAATTACTAGTGTAATACAAAGTTGATAAATTATTTTATTAGTTATTCTTTTTTTATTTTTCAAAACTTGTTTAATAATTTTAAAATATATAATAAAGAAACTTAACCACAAAATAATTTAGTTTTGCTTTATTTCTGCCGTAAATTTCCCCTGCAAAAAGTTAATTTTAAAGAAACTTAACTAATAAATAAAATGCAGTAAAACAGCAATTCAAATTTTTTTGTAATAAATTTCAACAAAGTGATTTTGATAAAAATCATAATTTATAACAGTTTTGCTTCCAAATTGTAGAGACTAGCTTATTTTTATGCATTATACACAAAATTAAGATAGCTACAATCTTTTTGATTAATTTTTCTCTTATATTAATGTTACTTTTAAAGTATAATTTTAGATTCTCTTAAAACTACTTAAGGGATTTAAATAATTTTAATTTAAATGTTGTAGGATTCTATTCTAAAAGAAAGAAAAACTACTTGTTTATGAAAATGTCTAGGGCATTTCCAACAGCTTACTGATGGTGGTTAAACACACATTTTAATCCATCATAAAACCATCACTTTTACCCACAGTGCTTCATGTCTTTCATCAAACCGTTTACCAGCCTGTCCATCAAGGAAACTGAAGAGTAAGACAACAGAACAAAAATATTGTGCGGGGTCACCAACTAGAGCTGAAAAGGCTAAACCACCTCCGCAAACTCTTTCAGACTTCAAGAAATGGTTCCAGCCAAGGTGTTTATGATTTTCTAAGACAGGAAAAGAATTTTTCTCTGTCTCCATTTAAAAAAAATAAAAATTGATCACATATTCAAAGAACTGCACATTTGCCAACAAAATATAGTTTTTTTTCACTAGTTGCAAGTAGCACAACTTTGTTCATATGTGTATCACGGATTCACAGACAGTCTTGTTTAGTTAACAAAGCTGTTAATAGAAAGTAATTTTATCAGCTTTCCTTGCAAGCATATTCATCTCACATTTTTGCTTTATCGAAATACATTTGCTTTAACAAATATTGGAGTTTGTTTTAATGTTGTGATAAAAGAACACTTTCATAATTCTTTGTTATTTGTTCACAAAGGATGAGGCTCTGATTAACTACCTTAGTAAAACTACATAAAATTAAGAATCTTTGCTACTGTTTTTTTTCTCTATATTCTTAAAACTAAATTCCTTGACATTTTTATTCTTGTTTGGATTAGCAAAAGTATATGGTTATGACTGCATATAAAAATCAATCTACTTCAAGTAAAAGTTTAGAATTAAACATATAGATTTATTTAGTTAAATAACTGTAAACAGTTTATATTTGATGTTTAGTCACTAAAAGCCAGCACCTCACACCATCTTGTTTCTTTTTTGTTTCTTTTTGTTTTTTGTTCTTTTTTTTGTTTCATGTTTCCTTTCATTTCCATCAATGATCTCCTAAATAAGTAAACCCTTTTTAATTTAAAAAAAAAATTTTTTTTTAATGTATGTCAGTATCTTATTAAAGTAACTTGTTAATATACTTTCATATAATTCATACTTAAAGAATTATTTGTCCAATTATTATTTTTAAAAAAATAGTGAAGGTGGGAATGTTCTTTTACTTTCTGTTACCAAAAGTTTGAATTGGTTTTCTGGGCAGCTTAATCATATTATGGATTACTTCATCATAATATTAATAGTTGTCCATACATCAAAATGTATTAATTATATTATTTAGAATTTTTAGATATTAAAAGCAACTTATAATTATCTAATTTTATATTATTATTATTAGAAATATTAATTATAATGAACTGTTTTATTTTAAATAATATTTTAAATTAATTCAAATTTTCATTTATTTTAAATTCATTCAAATTTTTATTCAGTTTTTTAATGATTTTTACTTGATATATTTACATTTTTAATATAATTTGTTAAATAAATTTACATTAACTGTCTATTCTTATTTCACATTCATGCAGTATCATCTAGAGATGATTGTAGCACATTGATTGAAAGAATTAACTTTCACTGATAATTGTTTAATCCTGCCAGATCACACATTTACTGTGTAAACTAACAGAGCTCTCTCTGACACACACACTTTATTATCTCTGGTGTGCTCCAAGGTTCAGTTTTGTCTGCCTCACTCTTCTTTATACACAACAGCAAAGTATTAGTCTTTATTGCAGCTGCACCTATGCAGATGATACCACAATTATTTTACCCCTAACCTCCTGCACCCCCAGAGTAGCTATATGCATTTTAGTCTTGACATCAAACCTATGCTAACACCATGAAAAGAGACCTCAGAAATTGTATATACAGGTTGAGTCAAAACAGTTTTTGCATTTCAAGTTTTAATTAATAGTTCAAATAAATAATCCATGGTTTGAAAAAGGTAATTATCTGATGGTGCAAGGTCAGGACAGTAGGCAGTGTAAGGCAGCACTTCCAGCCCCTCAAGTTCCTCAGGTTTGCACTTGGTCACTTTGGTAGTGTGTGCTGGGGCTTTGTCATGCTGTAGGAGCACACACCTTCAATTGACCTATACATATAGCAGTTGTTGAGCATAAAAGTTATTGTCCACAGCATGACCATTTGGGATATGGTCGAAGTGTACAACACTCCCTTGAAATTGCACCAAACACATATGACCTTCTCTTCAAACTGCCTTTGTTTCACAATGAGTTCTGAATCTGGCCTGAAAGAAGGTACTGACACCTTTTATTGTGATTGCAAAAAATAGATACATTTTTCATCCTCAATTTCAATATGACACCAAAAGCAGGCATCTCAAGAGTTTGTTAGGAATGAGAACCCAGGTTCGAAATTTTCCCCAAGACAACTGATGAAGGCTGGAGGGTATATCAGCCGAAACGTTATGTTAACAACAAATAAGATGAGGACAAATATCCACCAAATGTAAATAATGTAAATAATTGTTAGCAGTTGTTTGCAAATGTTCACCTGTCATTGAGCCTGGTCATTGGTCATTTCATGAAGATCTTCTCGACAGCGTCTGTTCACAGGGGAGGCTGAGCTTATGAAAGTGTTGATTAATTATGCTTTGTGAAGGATCATGTTCTGCCAACAATGTATGAGTGCTTATGCTGGGATGTCTGAACCAGTTTTGTTCTACACATTTGCTGACAGTTTCTCGGCCTTCCACACTGCTAATTTCTTTTGTTACTGTCCTTGCACTCATTCGATTTTTCCACATGTAGCATCAAACGTCTCTAGTAGCATTTTTCACCACTCATTAACAAAGCTGTGAAAAAAAAAATAATAATAAATGATTATATATGGAAATAAAGAATAGACAAGTTAGCAACAATTGGACAAAAAGTTGTATAAAATTACTGATATTACATGGACTTTACATTAATAATTTCAAGTTGCCAAAAATCACTAGTGAAAATCTGAAAACATTTTACTCAGTCTGATATATGTGTGTGTGTGTATATATATATATATATATATATATATATACACACACACACATATACATTGAGATATATATATGCACAAACATATACACACACATACATATGTGCATGTGTTTATCTCCTTATCTTGACTGCGCAATTTTTGTAAACAAATATCACCATATTATACAAGTGACATCAATCATTTCCAACCTCCTATGGAAACATATCCAGTGATAGGAAAATATTATCTTGCTTGGGAAACAGGTGAGAGTTGGTGAAAAGAAGAGCATCCAGCCATAGAAAATCTTGACAAAAGATACTGCACATATTTCTGCTGCCTCATACATAAACATTTATAGATTCTTATGAACAATCACATTCATTTCCAAAATCCTTCACTGTCACCCTAAGTAATATGACTGCTTTTAAAAAAGACCTAAACTTTTCATATTTGGCTATAATTTTTATCTAAAAAAATTTTTTTGCATGAAAATGCAATTATCAGGTGATAGTTATTGTAAAGTAGCTTTAAATTACATTTAATCAGTTTTTCTTGTTATTTCCCTTCACTCTTTGTCCTTCTGCCTCTATTCTGTGAACGTGCCCCCCACCACTCCATAAGATGCACCTCATGGAGCATGCACAGATTATTTCTTATTGTTCTTTCATTTTCAAAAGTTAATTTCTTTTCTTTGATGTTCTACTGCCGTCTTACCATTTGTAGCTTCTTATCAAATTATTCCCTATCATGTGTTGATAACCTTGGAGCTATCATAGCTTCTAGGCTATTTCAGTTTCTCTCCACAATGTCGTTTACTATCTTCTTGTTGTGCAGTCCACTCACATAACTCTGTTCACTCCAAAAAATAGATTTAATATTTTGAAGATGGATAAAGACATATCTTCATCTAGTGCTTTATCAGCTTCACTAAAATATTTCTCTTTCCTTTTATGTTTTTGCGGATTTTAAAATTCTACACCATCAAAATTCATGTCCGCTGTTAATAGGTAGAATATTGATGAACATTAAGAACCATCGTTGATTAAATAAATTGTCAGCAAGTCATTCTGTAATGGATGTGAGCCTATTTTGATAACACATATTTTACCCTACAATGCCTAAAGGATCCCTAATGGAGAAAATAATTATTTATTGATCTTTTTCAGCATATTTAAGGGTAAGACATATGTTTAATGTAAAAATATTAAATTTTTTTAGAATGTGTGTGTGTGTTGCTATGGCACTCAGTTTGAGTGCACAGTTCCTTATGACAGAAATAACTAAGCTGATAAAAGTGATCAGAGACACCTGTTATTTAATAAATTCTTATTAATTGATATTATAATCTGTACTGGTTTCTCCGTTCATATCAGTCTGGAGAAAAAACATCAGATAATCGACATTCACAACTTCCTGTTACTGGACATACTACATACTCTGAAGTATGAGTACATTGAGTTCTAACGACTAGTTATTGGTACTGCTATTACTAAGTGGAATTGTATTGTTTGTGCGTGTGTGTATATGTATAGTTGTGTGTGTATATGTGTATTTGTGTGTGTATTTATATATATATTTGTGTGTACGTGTATATATATATATGTGTGTGTATATATGTTTGTATAATTGTGAGTGTGTATGTATGTATACTTTTGCGTGTGCATATATATATATGTATACTTGTGTGTGCGTATATATATATATAATATATATATATATATATATATATATTATATATATATATATACTTGTGTGTGTGTGTGCGTATATATATACTTGTGTGTGTGTGTGTATAATATATATATATATATATATATATATATATGTATACTTGTGTGTGTGTGTGTGTGTATATATATATTTTATATATAAAGATATATATATATATATGTATATTTGTGTGTGAGTGTGTGTGTATATATATATATATATATATATATATAATGTATGTGAAGAATTTTAATTCTAGATGATGAAATGAACAGGCTTTATTCCAACTCACTAATGTTCCGGTGCATCAGTAAAAGAAGTCCTACTGTATTTGGTAGCCAATACTAGTATAGGAGCTTTGGAATGCACATAAGACTATTACTCAAATAATATTAAATATGCTGTGTGTATATGTACTTATGTGTGTGTATGTATGTATACTGTGCATGTGTATTAGTGTATGTGTGTGTATATATGTATGTGTGTGTATATATATATATATATATATATATATATATATATAGTTATGTGTGTATACATCATCATTTTAATGTTTACTTTTCCATGCTTACATGGCTCAGATAGAATTGGCTGCGGTAGATTTTCTGTGATTAGATGCCCTTTCTTTTGCTAACCCTCATCTCCTCTCAAATAGGCTAATATATTTCCATGGCCAGACTTGCTTCAGGAAAGATTGACAAGGAAAGACAACTCGTGTATGTTGCTGATGTTCATTTTACAACTATCATGTAATGCTGAGACTAGGAGACCTGCCCCAATACACACTGGACTTTTCTCATTTTATATTTCCACAAGTCCAACCAGGAGGTGCTGTCCAGCCCTGGGCCATAGTAGAAGACACTTGTCCAAGATGTGAACTGTCAGACTGTGTACTACATTGATACTTATTGGAGATTACAATGCTAGAATAAATAGAAATATAAACGGAGCAGAATCAGGCATTGACCCACATGGGTCTTCCTTGACACAAACAAAATGATGGAGATACTTCTTTCTCTGAGCAGCTAGTTTATATATCTTGCATATAGTGTATACATAGAAACTTAAACAGCAGAATGATACAAACATATTGTGCAAGTCTTTTGTGGGTTTTAGCTTTTTTTAAACACAGGTATCATCGGGTAGTCTGTATAGAGAAGGTTGTTTTTAGTAGAGGTGTGGGTTATTTCCTATTTAGTCACGGTTTTTAGAATTTTTATAAAGTATTCTTCCTTAGCCTTTCATTGATCATGAACACAAAACACCCAGTACACAGTTGGTGTTAGGAAGAACATCCAGCTGCAGAAACCATGCCAAAGCAGACAGTGGAATTCAGTGCCACCCTCTACCTTGTCAGTTCATGTTGAACCATGTAACTAATGCCATCATAGAAAGAGAGACATTAAATAATGATACACACATACACACACTATATATGTGTGTGTACATGTTTATATATATGCGTATGTGTATGATGTGTATGTATGTTTATATAAATGTCTAGATATATGTATATTTATGTCTGGAGGTATGCATATTTATGTTTATATGTCTAGAGGTATGCATATGTATGTTTATATGTCTAGAGGCATGCGTTTGTATGTTTATTTTTCTAGAGGTATGTGTGTGTACGTTTATTTGTCTAGAGTTATGTGTATGTATGTTTATTTGTCTAGAGTTATGTTTATGTCTAGGTGTATGCGTGATTTTATGTCTGGGTGTATGCGTGTGTTTATGTCTAGGTGTATGCATGTGTATGTCTTGTATAAGTGTATAAAGGTATGCGTGTGTATGTTTTGTATAAGCGTATAAAGGTATGCATGTGTGTTTGTATAAGTATATAAGTGTCTAGAGGTATGCGTATGTATGTTTGTAGAAGTGTCTAGAGGTATGCATGTGTATGCCTGTGTAAGTGTCTATGCATATGTCTGTCTATGCGTATGCCCGTATACGTGTCTAGGCATATGTCTGTCTATGTGTATGCCTGTATAGGTGTCCAGGCATATGCCTGTATAAGGGTCTAGGCATATGCCTGTATAAATATATAGATGAATATGTATATATGTATTTCATCAATAATTCACCAACAGCTGCTTGCATGATATGTTTCACAAACAGTCTTCAGATTCAGAGCCAATCTGAAGTTTCCAACTTTATTTTCTGCTCAAAAATCATATTTGATATATAAAGAATTATTCACAATAAGTTTTCTACTAGTTTATTGAGTAGATAATCTTAATAGTCAATTACAAATTTTCTTTTGCTTGTAATGTTGTTAAAATGTATATTGACTAACTTTCACCAACAGCAGTCCAACATTATTTAACAAATCCAGTGATTCTGAAAGTTTGGCACCTTGGCAACTTCAGACTGCAACATCCCTTCCTGTATTAAATGGACCTCGAACTTTATCTGATTTTAGTACCTGGTTCCAATTAAGGTGCTTAAATTTTTGTATATATGTTTTAAAATGATTTTCTTTTTTATTTAGCATGTAAAATGATTTATAATGCTTGAAAGTATTCTCCTTGGTTGTATATTTGAATATATATTAAATTCCTTTCTCAAGTACTTGTGTAATTCTTGCTGGGGTAGGCCAAGTAGATATAGTACCAGAGTTATACGACTTGTGTTGGCAGTTCAGCTTTCATTTAATACCTGAAAAAGGTTCACATATAATTTAAAAAAGAAAAAAAAATGGATTTAAACAAGTTCATTATTTTCTTGAATTCATTCAGTGAATACTTTTCACCCAAAGATGCTAAATATTTCTGTGGAGAACTAGTCTGCTGCTTAAAAAACTATTATTTTTTCCTTGACCATCAGACATAATCCTTCTCTGCTGTTTTTAATCTTGTACTAATCAAACTTGATATTGAGGTATTGTAGAAATAAATACCAATTTCCCACTATATTTGGTTGTGTCTGAGAGTGTTAAAACATTGAGAACCTCCTTTCATTCACTCTTAACTTCATTCTCTTTTCCATCTTGCAGCATCCTCAAAATTAAACTTACTTAATAGGTACCTTAAGTTTGTAAATCTCTCAGCCAGATGGCTGAGAGAATTTTCAAAACAGATTCATGTAATTTCAGTCTTTATTAGAGTCCCTTCAAGTGTCAGAGACTCGTATCTCATTATTCAATTCAATTTCTCTTCTATGTCCACGGCTTAGGCACTTAATTACCAATAGCCCTTTACACTTGGTTTCAAATACTTCCTCAGTGAAATTACAGTTACTACAGTATGCAGCAGGGTGGATGGTTATAGGCATAACTACAGATTCCTGTCCCCACCCGACTTTGGATGATCATAACTTTCAGAAAAATGGATATTTTTTAGTGAAATTTTCTACGAATATGTGTTATATCATGCAGATTTCAGATATACAAATCTTTTCGGGGAAAGTATTTTAGGAGGGGGTGGGGAATTTTGGAAAATTGACCGGTGTCCACTTCAATTCGTTTTAACTTTCAGATATTTTTTTACGAAATTTTCTACAAATATACCTCGGACTACGTCGATTCCGAGAACATAGGAATTTTTGGGAAAAACAATTGTGGGTTACTTTTGAGGACCATTTCCAACTCGGAGGGGTTTTGGAAAAACTCCATAGTTGTTTCATTTTCTCCGTTTTGTGCGTTTGTGCATCCGTAGATTTCTAGTCTCCCCCCCACCATGGACCACCACATATATATGTAATTAAAAAAAGTTCAAATGGGGAATTATTCTATTCAGTGTCTTTGTTAGAAATGTTTAGACCTTTAGCTGGTTTTTTTAGCATAACGAGTTTTCCGGTGACTAGGTTTCTGCTGACAGCTTCATTGCCTGCGGCTTCAGGAGAAATCTACGGATGCACAAAATGGAGAAAATGAAACAAACGACTTGTTTTGAAATACCCCTGAGTGGAGAATGGTCCTCAAAAATAAACCCCAATTGTTTTCCCCCCAAATTCATATGTTCTCGGAATCTACATAGTCCGAGGTATATTTGTAGAAAATTTCATTAAAAAAATGTTTTCTTGAAAGTTAAGACGATTTGAAATGGACGCCAGTGAATTTTATGAAATTCCCCACCCCACCCCCTCATAAAACATTTTCCCCTAAAAGTTTTGTATTTTCGGAATCTACATGATATAACACATATTTGTAAAAAATTTCATTAAAAAAATATCCATTTTTCTGAAAGTTATGATCATCCAAAGTCAGGGGTGGAGGAAAAGAATCTGTAGTTATGCCTGGTTATATTTGTCAAGTGTTTCATTAGTTTGGTTTTGAGTACAAATTGTTCCATGTTGATAGTGTCCTGTCTGCAAGAGATATCTGTGATGAACCCTGAGTGACTGTCATATTCAGTTGATCATCAGAGAATAATAAATTGAAAACTAATGATTAGCTGCTTACTTAATTTTAAATCAAATCTTTCTAAAAAGTTATGGACCTTGATTCCTCAGTGCAACCTCTACAATGCAAGAGACACAACTGACCTCATTATTTGTGGTATAATTATATTAGAGTGGTTGTTGTATGGCACTAGATGAGAAAACCTCTTTAATCATCCAACTCTTTTTGCTTCAGCTGACCTATTAACTTTGTGCTAGTGTATAAACTTTGAAGCACCATTGCGTTACATTTAAGGTTTCTATTTTGAATTTAGGTGATGACATTTCTGCATTATATTCAGTGACTTTCTAACAATCTTTTTCATTAAGTAATGTCATATGAATGTTTTCTTTTCTCTGTCTGTCTGTCTGTCTCTCACTCTCGCATGTATCATTGTCCTAGTACGAGTACATATCAATGCACTCAAGCACCAACATGCATATTCATAGATAGCTACCATGTCAGCACCTACCCTCTCACATGCACATTTGCACACACACACAGGATGCATTTCATATTTATGAACAAAACAAAACATGATGAAAACCAAGACACAAAACAGTACACCATCATATTTCCATAGAAATGTGCCAGACATAGGCCATTCAATAAAATTTCCTTCCACCCCAATTACAGATGCACAGTAGCCAAGGAAGTGACTTCGTGTAAATATCAGGTGACCTAAACCCAAACTGTTCCTCATATCTGCAATTGCAGCACCCAAAAAGACCCTGGAAATGATGGGTTGTCAGTTGGTCTTGTGTTCACGCTACAAATGTAACAGTCCAGAGGTTCAGATCAAACCACACGATTTAGGAGGTCACATAATTACAGCATTCTTTTGTACCTGGTGTTTTGTGCACTTCATATCTTTTTTAGTTAACTTCAAGTCAACCTGCTCAGTAACAGCCTTCTACAACCTGCTGTTTGTTATTGATCATGTCCTGGAAAATAGATATCCTTTAAAAAAAAACAACAAAAAAACAAAGCAATACTAACTAAACTGAATCTAAAATATCAATAAAACCTAAAAGTTTATCTTGATTTGTACAAAAATTATCTATTCTCTTGGGCTGTAAAATGTATATTATATGATTTCATTGTCATGAGATTGGCAGTAAATTTTTAATAATATGGAAGTTTCCCTTATCAAACACTTATATGCATATATCTGTGAAGTTTGTAGTGATGACTAGTCTGGTTTTCAATGACTGTATTGTTTTATATTTGAGAATATTATAAAGTTGTTAAAAATACATGAGTGAGTGATAAATGGTAGTTAAGTCAAGTGCTAGCAAAGAAAATGTGGCACAGCATTATAACAAGCAAAAAGGGAGTTATCATGATGGGCCACGAGAAGAAAAATCTTAAATATTTCAAGTGACAATGGATTCTTCTTGATGTTATTTTAGTTTTCTGGAACTCTGGTATTTATGTATTGTTACTCAAAACTTTAGCACACAAAATCAAATGATGTAAGAATGACATTGGAAAGTAAAGTGAACACTTATTAATGTATATTGACAATTACTGACGTTTGGATAATGATGATAATAATGATAAAATTTAGATGAATTACAAATGAAACTTTCTGCTTAATTTTGCTCAGAAGTACCTACTATAGCATTCATGTTTGTAACTTTGCAAGATTTAGACTTGCTGTGTCATATGGTTGGTAATTTTTTAATAGGGTTAGCAGTATGATGTTTGAACTTAGGCTGCAGAGGAATTTTATTATGAGACATCATTTTAAAGTTGAACAAATACCAGACTTTCTGTAGTAGTGACAAACATGATCTTTACTAAATGATGACTAGTTAGCCCGGTATAAATAGCCAGATGATAAAAGATAGGGGTGCTGAACAAGCTGTGCTTATGGTCAAAAATTACCAAAAACTATGGGACCAGTCTAAGTATTCATGGAATAACTTCGTAAGAATTACTAAGTTGCTTGCCTAAGATGCAGACTTTCTGGTTGAGATATCTGTTTTAAAAAGTGGTCAATTGGTTTCATTTGGACTAGCATGAAAATGAAAACTGTTAGAAGTTGGAAACAGTCTAAAATCTAAGCCCAGAGAGAAGTGGATTTGATTAATGCGACAATTAAATTTATATTTGTCTTAATAATACAATCCAAAAAATAAAGATCTTAGAAAAGTGATAAACCTTGAATAAACATAAGTTTTAAATTGTCACAATCATTAGTTTTTAGAATCTGACCAAACAATTAATGTTTAGATATGTTAATCCATATTGGTCACATTGGCATGTTCTAATGACTTTAAACAATGTTTGGCAATGATACACACACACACACACACACACTATGCCAGCACTTTCTTTATGCTACCAGATACCCTCTCCTTTCAGAACTACTTCCATTCCTTATCTCTGGTATCTTCTCTTCCCCATTCACACTATTTCTACTGACCACCACTCTTTCAGTGCCTTCAGCTGTTTCTCTCCTCTACCATACTCCATTTTAACACCTCAGATATGTACTCTTTCTCAGAACTCCCTCATATCTGCCATCTCATCCCACTCACTATAGCCACTCTTATATACTCCTAGGTCTCCTTCCTCACCACTCTACACCTTGCACGGCATCTCCCCTGCTCCTACCTCTTGATATGTCCTTCCTGAGTCACTTCTATCTCTCACTTTTCACTTCTCCATACTAGTATTTCCCATCCACTTCATTTCCACCCTTGTTTATCACATTCACTTCAACCTCCATCTCTAACCATTTGTTGTTACTCTTCCCTCAGACTCTTATAAAAGTATCCAGTCTCTTCTCTTTCATTACCCACTGTCTCTATCTCAACTACTGCTTTACTATAATATTTTATAGGATTTTATTTCTAATTCCTCTGTGATGGCATTGAATAAGTTCAGTCACTGAATCATGTCATCTCAAGACTCATTAAATTGCATTACATTTCTTTAAACCCAAGGAATAGATTCTATTTAATTTCTGAAAGCCTCTACAATATCACCATTGCTAAAATTTCTAATCCTTTTATTGCTAGAATATGAAGTTTGCTTAAATCTAGATTATTGTGAGGTATAGGTTCTCCTTAACCACATTTTTCTGTTAAAATAAAACCAACTTCTTTGTGAAGAATATCAATCAAGAATTATAATTTTTAATCTTTAACAATTACAAATTCCTAACTTCTTGTTATTGCATTCTTTGTTGCTTTCTGTCCATCTATAAACAAACCCTTATTTCTTCTATAACTTCTCAGTCTGAAACTTTTCTTCGTTGTTCTGTTTATTCATAAAACCAATTCCATGTGCATGTCTTCTGAAATGATGGTTCTCACTACAGAAATGCGTTCTCCAGAGAACAATCTTCCTCCACCCAAAACAGTCTAAAGTCCTATGCTTCTGACTCACATCTGAATGCTTCAACTAAGCTGGAATACATGGTTATAAAGTCCTTATGCAAACATTCTGCAGCTTTTAACAAGTAGGTACTTCATTGCTTTGTAAAGAAGTAAATAGTAGAGGCACGTATTGTCTGTGAAAGTGGTTGATTACCATTAGTTCATTCATTAGGATTAAATTAATTCTAATGTTTTTAAGTAGTTGTCACTAAGAGCAATTCTCTGAAGATGATGATTAGCTGTGTATAAGTATAATGAGCATAAATTTTTAAGTGATTGATTTTTAACTTGCAAATAATATTAATCCTTAATATTACAATCTTTTAGTATTATGATATAATAATATTAATCCTTTAATATTATAAAAATAATATTAATATTGTTATAACTAAAAATAAAATATTAGTTCATCTGTCGTTATCAATGATGACAAAGAGCATCATATAGAAGGCAGGTCATGATATGTCCAGTTATGGCCAATCAAGTTGGGCACTAGTAGTCTGTTGGGACTGAAGGCAAAGAGTTGGCTCTGGACTTGCATAATATATAACATTGATCTGTCAATCATTTTAGCACAGGGAAACTTTGCTATTACAACTGCTTCCACTACTTATAATAATGGTTTCAAATTCTAGCACAATGCTAGCAATTTAGGGAAAGGAGAGATAATTGATTATATTGATCCTAATGCTCAACTGGTACTTATTTTATTGACCCCAAAAAGATGAAAGGCAAAGTCAACCTCAGCAGAATTTGAAGATACACAAAATACTGCTAAGTATTTTGCCTGGCATGCTAATGATTCTGCCAGCTTGCTGCCTCGAAAACTAAGTATTGTATGAATATTTTATGTTATTGACTTTTATTAATTTATAGTATAAAATAGGTTACTAATGACTGTTAAGTACTGAGTTGTCTGTTACTTAACACTCAAGTCCTGATATAGCATCTCCTGATCCTATTGGAAATTTTGATGAAAAAGCAGCTAATCCAGTATAAAAATCATAAAAATATATCAGTTGCCTGACTATAGATGAAATTTTATCATAGAACGTAATAAATATTATGCACATTGTGATTGTGGTATTTAGCTGTTGTTGATTTTTACCTATTTGTTGTGTGCCGTAGTAGTTTAAATTGTGTTGTTACAATTTAAAAAAATACAATTTGCTACACTTCCCCGTAGTAGTACTTCATTAGGTTAGAACACATAATCTGAGTTAGATTTCATATACCAAATATGAAACAAGTTGTGGGGTTGTAGAGAAATGACACCGCAGCATATCACTGTCACCTTCCCAGGTAGTCTGTTGATTACAGGTAAGTGTTTTCACAATTTTAAATGATTTGTAAAAGAAATTTTTAAAAAAGGGCTTCCCATATATTTATATAAGAGTTATAAACAATATAGTTAGTGATCGTAGTTTTAAAGTGCAGCAAAGCATCTTCTGGCCCTGCATTCAGAAATGTGTGCAAGGCCATGGTGTTCATAGAAGAAAGGAAGAAAAAATCTGGTGCAGTTCATTGCATAAATCACAAAAAAAATTAATGCATGTGGTGTAAGCATGTAGTCTTTTGAGAGGAAGTCTTTTCTTTCTAAGTGAACATTGCTGGTGTGACAGTGATGGTCATTTACAACTGTGACATGGTGTCTCAACAAGGGTACAATCATGTGCATGCACGCACAACAGGCTTGTTTCAGTTTCTGTATACTAAATCCATTCTCAAGGCTTTGGTTAGCCAGCAGGTATACTAGAATAAACTTGTCCAAGGTGCCATGCTGTGAGAGTGAACCCAAGACCACATGGCTTGGTGAACAAGCTTCTCAACCACATAGCAAGCCTGTGCCTCTTGTATATACATCTAAATTTTTTCATTATATACTTACGGCTTTGTGTGCATGAGAATGCCTATAAATATGTGTGTGTGTGTGTGTTGGTGCTCATAAATGGCATTGTATGCATGCATATATGTGGCAGGGCACCCTATAAATGGCTGATGTACAGACCTGTTTACAAAGGTAATAGCTAAATTCCATGTCTGCCAAACCAGGACTTGGGCTGTAAAAACATCAAGACAAACAAGTCTGCTATCTTACCCGCAGATCCTGATATATGCCAATCAATGTGGTTATTACATCTTACATCTACCCTCATCCAAGGCCCTTCTACCTCATTTCCAACATTTTTTTCTCAACTATGTATGTATGTATATATATATAAGCATAATTAAAGGATAAAATCATTAAAAACTAATGAATGTTACCTTGTAGGTAAAATTCATATATAGATATATAATTATATAGAATATTATAATTAAGGGCACAAGCCACTGTGCCCATATGCTAGAGAAAGACACCAACTACATCCAACCACTACAAGATTCACTTCAATATATGCAGGTTGAAAGCAGTAAAATTGGACAAACCAAAAATTCATAAAATAATTCAGATAATCCTAGATCGATCAATTTCTGGATAAATATAACTTGTCCTTCATCAGTAGAATATACCAAGCGTAGTTAATGAAAATATGTATACATACCCATATAAATGCACACACATAAATAGAGTACATATAAGTATCCACAAATATATATGAATCGAAGTTCATAGTCCACCTCAACACGTGTACTATTTGGTCAGAATAGTACAGAAGTAAATAAACTGTCCCAAAATTTGATCCGTATATATTTGTGAATATTTATACATACTCGTATTTATGCATGTGCATTTATATGAGTATGTATGCATATTTTTATTTATTATACTTGGTATATTCTACTGATGAAGGAAGAGTTATTATACTTATGCAGAAATTGATCAATATAGGATTTCTTGAATTATTTTATGAATTTTTGGTTGGACATATTTGGCATCCTTCTCTAGCATATAAGCACAGTGGCTTCTGTGCCCTTAATTATAATTATATTCTTTATATATATATGAGCAATATATGTGTGTGTGGGTATGCCTTATTGTGTATCTGTGTGTCCATCATTTCCCTCCACACTTCTCTTTCTTTTCCCTTTCTGAACACTTATTTCTTTACTGCCCACAAGGGGTTACACACAGAGGGGACAAGCAAGGGCAGACAAATGGATTAAGTCAATTATATTGACCTCGGTGCGTAACTGGTACTTGATTTATCGACCCCCAAAAGGATGAAAGGCAAAGTCAACTTCAGCGGAGTTCGAACTCAGAACATAGCGGCAGACAAAATACCGCTAAGCATTTTGCCCAGTGTGCTAACGTTTCTGCCAGCTTGCCACCTCAACACTATCCTATCATCTTACCTTCCCTCATTCTCTATTCTGCTATATCCCCTTCCTTGCCCATCATATGCATGAATGGAGTGTATAACAGAATGCAGAAAACATGTTCTATGTTTTTCAGCTAATACCATGTGAGTTAATCAGTTTGCATAATAACACCGGTCAGCTTCCACAAAAGTGCCAATTAGCTTATGGAAACACTTGTATGTTATATAAAGTTTTAAAATGCCAATTATATTTTCTGCATTTCTTATATATACATACATATGTAATAATTTCATTCAAATATTAACCTTGGAGATTACCCTAGTAAGCTAATCCATGGGGTACAGACTATCAGATAAGGCAGTAATCTGAAGATTGTTCTATCAAACATGTTTGAAAGTTTACAAATATTTGCAGAGCCTTTACAATTACAAACAAGAACAACAGAGTGAACAAGTCTTTTTACTACAACAATTTACAATTGTTTCATTAAAATTTGGTCTCATCAATATTACTACATTATGCAATAATGTGTGCAGCTAGTGATTCTTGTGATGTCATTGAATTATCAAGGATTTATGCATGTCTGAAGTTGGGCATGTTTACATGATTACATTTACATATTACAAAACAAAACAAACCACCAGTTTCAATTTGTATATTTCCATCTACATATATGTATCCATATCATCATTCTCATCATTTAATATCCTCTTTTAATATATATGCACACACACACACACACACACACACACACACACACACACACACATATATATATATATATATATATATATATATATATATATATATATACATACATGTCGCCTTACTGGCACATATGCCGGTGGCACGTGAAAAACATTCAAGCATGGTCATTGCCAATGCCGCCAGACTGGCTCCCATGCAGGTAGCATGTAAAAAACACCTTTTGATCATGGTCGTTGCCAGAACTGCCTGACTGGTCCTCATGCCAGTGGCACGTAAAAGCACCTGCTACACTCTCGGAGTGGTTGGCGTTAGGGCATCAAGCTGTAGAAATTTTGCCAAATCAGATTGGAGCCTGGTGCAGCCTTCTGGCTCACCAGTCCTCACTCAAATTGTCCAACCCATGCCAGCATGGAAAGCGAATGTTAAACAACAATGATGACGATGATATGTGCAGAAATTAATTTTTGTTTTACTAGCCCAACTGGCATCTTAATCAATGTGTACATTTTAACTACAGTGACTTTCTGAGGAGCTACATAATTTAAAAAAACTAAAATGTGCTGAGTGATCATATTACTAAGTCCAAAATGTGCTGAAGGGTTATATCATCCATAAATCTGTTTTGCCATTTTTTCATAACTGTGTTTTTGAACCTCTATTTTTTTGTTTTAAGCTGTGACCAGCTGGTTGTTATCATGGTAGCAACTTACATATTTCTTTCTTTCTCTTTATTGTAAAGTATTTTTGTGACACTCAGAGTTCCTTGCCAGCCAAGTCATCATTTTGAAATCAATTAATTGTTGAAATAATCTCTGGGAATTGTCCCCAAACCATTTGCTGATGGACTTCAGACACTGAAGATTCTATATGTGGTATATCTGGCCTCATATCCCATGCAAGTGTACATTGTTTGGGAGGCAATTATACACCATCTAACTAAAATACTTATATTCTGCTTTTCATCTCAACTTTCATCAGTTAACCTTTTCAATATTGCTGGTTTTTCTTTTGTTGTTTTGCTTGTGGAAAATATATTAGATACACAACATAACTGGAAGTCTCATCTTTCATTATATACAGTTTTTTTACTAACAAATATAAGATCCATACACTCTTTAATTCTTCATAGTTTCCTGTGGTTTCAAATAAAGACACTTAAACTCTCCAGCTGAAGGTTGTTTCATTATTTGATTTTAACAAATAGCCAGTTTTAGGCCTGCTTGAGTATGTGTTGTTATTTTACTCCATTCCAATCAATGTTCTTTCTGAATTCAAATTACAGTACTTAATTTTTAGTGAGATGTGTTTGGTTTTCCTTCCTTAATTGTAATTCTCTTTTCTTTGGATACAAAATCAGTCCAAAAATTCCAACAGTTCTTATATTGATAATCAATGACAGCTGGAACAACAGCACGGTCAATTTGGACAATGGTTGAAATGCATTTAATCAAACAGAATACACGGGAGACTAACTATTCTATTGAAATGTCATTGTTTATTTGGCTCATTGAAATAAATGTCCTAGAATTTAGCTTTAAAATGATATTGATTTCTTTGATGCAAAATTGGATGACTTATTCAGTGAATCAACATTGCCATTTGTATTGTTACAGATGGCTCCAAAGATTGGTGTTGTTGATCCACTAACTTTAAACTAACTCTCACAATCTATTGATTTTGTTTTATCAGTTAGAACTTGTTCATTTTCTAACACAAAATGGTAGTTGCATAGTTTTCTATGTCGAGCATTTAGAAATTTCTGATAGAAGCATTAGAATTACATGATGGAACAGCAAGACAAACAGCTGAAAAGTTTAAAAGAAAATAGTGAGGGTGAGTAGTAGCAGTTTAGTTCCAGGCCAGCTCTGCTGGAAAAGACATGTTCAAAGAAATTTCGAATGTGATGACATTGTCTTTGACGGTTATGGTAAGGACTGAAGAGAGTTTTGATTCTGATTTGAAAATGTTATTTCATCTTCTTAAACTTTTTTAAAATCAAATTTTGATGAGACTATATTTTTAAACTTAAATTAGGTTTCAAAAACCATAATTCATTTAATTTTCATGACCAATATTTTTCTCTTGCTCCTTCTTTTTACATCTCTATCACCTATAAACAAACATCTTTAATATCTCCACTAACACTGTCAACTTATGAAATAAAAACCCTCTAACCTTTTTTCATATTTCTCTGTAAGGTTTTTGGCTTTTTTGTATTCTGTCCTATTTTCTTTAATACTATCCATCCCCACTGATACCTTTCCTTCCACCCCATCTTCTGCTTTGGCTCTTTCTTCCTGTTTTATACGTTGTCTTGGTGTTCCATGTTGTAATTTTGGTGTTTCTCTTGGTGGTCAGAAGAGGAGTTGGCCTTGTAGCTTCCTTTCAGATTTTGCTGCACCATGTTATGTTTCCCTGAAGGACCTGTCTCAGGTCTTGTTGGTTTTGAATTGTCTTTGTTGCTTCTATGACTTCATTCTTTTCTAGGTAGTATGGGTTGTCCCTGTGCAAACCCATTTTGACCTGAGAAATGATCAGTGGTCCATATCATATTGGGCCCCTATTCTTTGACCTGTCCAGCATGGGAAGCCCTACAAGGACTTTGCACTCTGCTAGCATGGCTCTCTGAGTTACTGAGATACATAAGCTATAATATCACAACAAAAACTGGAACTTGTGCTGGCATCCATCTGGTGCCAGTGTAGAATACAAAAGTTAAATAATGATTTTATAATAATGTTCCCCACTTTCTTTGACTCAATAACTTTCACGCAGTGTTCTTGCATGTATTATGCATAATATTTTAAAGTCATCTTTATTAGAAATTCTATGAAATTCATAAATATTCATATTGTGGTTGGACAAACGTCTTCTTTCACACTGAATAATTGTCTTATTTCTTCAATAATTATTTCTATTGTGTTATCTTCACAGTTTAGATCACCAGACTTCATCTTGTAAATTCTTATTCTTTAGTTTCAGTTGATATAAAAAAAAAAATGCTGAAAATGCTAAAAGTAAAACATTTATGTTGAACAAGCAGGGAAAGTGTTTAGAGTTTTTTTAGGGTCATAGACCGGATATGGGATAGAGTGGGCTTAATTAATGTAGCAAATTTTAACTTTAATCTCTTGGATGGGAAATTTAGATTACTACTAAGTTCCATATGTAGTTCTGAGATAAAAATGAACTGACTTGCAGTATAAGAAACTGTGAAGATTGCAAGAGAGTTAAATGAAATAAATAGGTTTGAGTGAGGATTATATACAAACAAGTTAATGTATCATTGTTATTGCAGTAAGAGCAAAAAAGAAAAATAATCTAAAAAACTTAAATTTTTCTTCTTCTGTAAGTTACTATAATAAAAGAAAAACACAAAGCAATATGTTGCGCTAGCAACATTTTGCAAGTAATGGCTTCCCTAGAAACTTCCTGCCAAAATCATGTCTGTAGTCCGAAATTAAAACTAAAAAGGGTTAGATTTTATTTAATTTTCAATATTTAATTTTGATAGAATTTGAATTGAATATTTTGTGGAGGGCTCAAAATTACTATTTGCTGACAGGGAAAACTACCCACAGCATAAAAGAGAAAGGAAGACTAAGGAAGAGAAGGGAAGAATGTAGTGCCTATCCAAAACCTGTGAGCTTGATGCCATTAATGATTTGTTTCAACTTTTGCAGACCAATATCTGCAGGAAAGAGATTAACAGAGAAGATTCTGGTGGGATGAGGTTATGGAGAGGAAGGATTGGGAAAAGTAGTTATTGCAGGGGTGAGAAAGGGGATTATACACAACAAAGATAACTAGAGGCAGAGAGTGAAGGTACATGGCTTAGTGGTTAGGAGTATTTGGCTCACCTATTGTAAGGTTATGAGTTTGATACCAAGGCAGTGTGTGGTGTCCTTGAGCTAGACACATTGCCCCAGTTCACTCAGTTGGCAAAAATGAGTTGTACCAGTGTTCAAAGGGCCAGCCTCATCACACTCTGTGTCACACTGAATCTCACTGAGAACTACATTAAGAGTATGCATGTCTGTAGAGTGCTCAGCCACTTACACATTAATTTCTTGAGCAGGCTGTTCCATTGATCAAGTCTACTGGAATGCTTATTGTCTTACTGACTTAGTGCCAGAAGTGGAGAGATGAGTGGATCAGGAGTATTTGAGTGCAGAAAATGAGACCACCCAACTGTAAGGAGTAGAAGTCAGTATGGTAGTGATAGAAAAGACAAAATGCATGTAGACCAGAGACTGGAACCTATCTGTTAGTTATTTATTGCCAATCAGTTGATTGACCCTTTTCTGGGTGTGGTTTAGGTATGTGTGTGTGTGGCAGCACCCCACCAGATGTTGGACCAGTACTGCATTGTGGGACTTACTTGAGGCTAGTAAACTAACAGCAGTTGTTGGGAGGTGCCCTGCAGAGAACCAGTCTCTGGGAAGCAGTCTAAGCTATGATAAGGATGTGCTTTCACCAGGTGAGATTCTCAGTAATAATTAAACCCAATATTTAGAATGACCATGAGGGCTGTAGCTGTGTGCCACTCACATTTAGTAAAAGTTGTGCTGTGATGATGTTTTCTTGAAATGCATAGTGCTTACATATATTTGCTGTTAAAAGACAAAGTTGGTATGGCACCACTAGAGGTTGCTCCCAGGATCTCTTATTTATGAAATCAATGCAGATTTGGCATTTGGTGTCTTGATTGCATTTGGTTGATGATTGGTAGTGAAGGCTAGGAAGGAATCTGCATAAAAGTGGGTGTTATTGGGTGCAATAGTATATAGGCCATTGCTGCATAGAAGGAAGAAAGTTGGGTCCAAGACCAAAGCCTGGGGCACATCAGAGTTGGTTGAGAGTAGAGCAGAAAGAGTTCTACCAATGTATGCTTGATTGTGTGATCTAATAGGAAGAAGCTATTAATCCAAGAGGTGAGAGGTGGGCAGAACCTGTATGTGGGAAGTTTTGATGGATTTACATTTCAGACACAGGAAAAAGCTTTGTTGGTGTTTAGGGTAACAACATTGCTTTCATCAAATTTCTCTAAAGTGAGGTCCATAGTTTAGATAGGTTCTGCGCACCTATGCTATGCCAGTGTGGATAAATGAATGTTAAAATGATATTGATACTTGCTTTTTTTTTTTATTACATTCAAAATTAGAATTCTTTATAGAAATACTATATCAATCCCAAGAAAATATCAACATAACTGATACTTCTATTTTATTGACCTGAGAAGAATGAAAGGTGAAGTTCACTAATATTATTCGGACTGAAAACATGGACCACAGCAAAAAAGTGCAAGTTGATGCTATAATGAGTGTACCAACAAACTACCTAAACTTTGAACATGAGAATGATTTGATCTGTAAAAGTGGAGTTTGAAAAGTCACATCTTCGTACTCTCTATAGTAGAACAAACTTGTGTGTGTTATGTGTATGTATTTGTGTGTGTCATATTTTTCTCGCTACATGGCACACCCATCTGCAACTGTATTTAAATTACTTTATCTCTTAGCATTCTCTTTAAATTGTTTTATCTTTTATTACAACTACAATTTCATAAAATTCACTTGTTGCTAAAAGTATAATTTTTTTTATTGTTGCTTCTCCTGCATTGGTTGTTAATTTCTTTTGATTAATGCTTGAATCACATATTGATCAAGTGGTTAACAGCCTTGACCTTCTGTCTTATTGAGACTATATAAATAGCTGAGTTGTGTTGTTGTTGCTGCTGCTGCTGCTACTTTGACATTGTTAAAGTATGGGATAGGCAGTTTGTATCTAGTAACTCCTAGCACTTCACTACATACAGACCTCTGTTTTCCGTTGCTCCTAAACCTAACTTCAAGTTTTGTGCATTTTTGCAACACTGATTTATATAACTTCTACAGCTACTTCTACCAATTTACTTTTAAAATGGCCAGTCAAAAATCCAGGTTTGTTTTTATACTTTCTAAGTTTTTTCTAATCATTTTAATATATTTTGTTCATTTACAATTTTCAGTTCAACAAATGAAACAAATTTGAAATTCATTTCAGAGGAAATTTTTTTAAAACTTCTGTTGTATTTTTGTAATTTATTTTCTTACATACAGATATACTTCAATCATGAACTGTGTGTAGTTGTGATCTTCATACCCCACCTCCATGTCAGTCAGGTTAATAACTGTTTAACTTATTTTTAGTTGGTATAAAAAAAAAATACTGATAAAATTGCTACGTATCTCCAGCAATTTTAATTGTGAATTTAAAGTGACAATGATGTAGTCTTAAGTAGTTTTCAAAGTTTTAGCTACTTAAAAATTTCCATGAATCTCATTCCTATCAAAATTTGCAAAGTTTTATTGTTTATCAAAGGTTCTTAATTTATTGTTATTATTCTGGATACCTTATTTTCATGGGTGTGGTACAGATACGTCAAAATTAGTAATATTTAATGTCTACTATGCCAAAACTAAATATTAGTTCTATATTTGTTATCTGGAGAAAACTGTGATAACATGAGTGAGTTGATAATATTTAACTCGACATAAATTTGTCTTCCAAGTCTATTAAAACATTAGTTACGCTATGATTAATCAAACTGTTGAAAGCAATGAGGGAGTTTGTGCTGTTACTTTTTGGTTGAATCTCAGATAGGCTTTTAAACAGATTATCTTTAACTTAATTACTTTACCTGATGAATATATATATAGCAAATTTCTGGCCTTTAGTTTTTCTTCAGTCAATATTTTTCATATTGTACTTGGTATATTTTTATTCTCTTAGTAAACAATGAGTTGTTTCTTATTGTCTCAACTGGAACCAACCTACACTTGTGTAAATGAAAGAACTGTATTTATCCAGTTATATTTTTGTTCACATTTCTTTACTTTTGAGAAGTGATATCAGTGTCTTTATTCAGTTTCTATTCTCTAAAACGATTAAAACATTCATTGTTGTAGGTGATTTAGCTTCATGTGAAAGAATGTTAAATATTTTCAGTCTCTTGTAATCCTGAAAACACGACAGTGGACTAGGATATCACAACTACATATCCATTAACTCTTTTATTTCATTGTTGATTGCACAAACTGTTCAAAATTACTCATATTAACTGAGTGGACATATAAATATTGAAATTATCCATCTTATTAAAATGCTTTCCTTGCAGCATTATTATTTTTATTTGTATAAAATATTTTTTTTATTTGTCTAAAAGTGTCAAAATATTTGAGATGAATGTTTGCTTTTTTTTTTTTAAATTCCTAACAAAATATGTGTAAGTTTTTCTATGCCTCAGTAAGTTACTTTTTTGTTTCTTAATTAACCTATATTGGATAGGTGACTTTAAATAGACAAGCATTTTTATACTGGATTATTTGAAGAGAAAGTATTGGTTACTAACTAATAAGAACTTGTCAGTTAAGGAAAGCTTTAAAAAATTGATTTATCTGGGTTGAAATTATCAAAGTTTGGATAAATAATCAAAGAACATTCAAATCAAATTTTCCTGCATTTTAGTTTAACTTTAGATCTTTGAATTTTGTAATAGATATCCTCTGCAAGATATTTTCTACTAAAGATCAACAAGAATGTGACTGGGAACTGCTGAGGTTTCCAGGAGTTCTGACATTTCTGCCAGAGTCCCTTATTAAAGGGGAAGTGGTCAATACAAGTACATATTTTCTATTATTCCAAAATTATTTTTTGCTTCTAGTTGACTAATTTTAGTCTTTTTAGTACTTGAAAAATAAGACAAAGTGACAAAATTTTTTAAAAAATCCCTTCTCAACATCTTTAAACCATTACTATTAAGAACCTAATTTGTAATTTCTGTATAAATCTAAGCTGTGGGTTGATTATTATTTTTTCTATTTAAAACTTCTTTTCATTGTACACATATCTGTAGTATTGTGTATATCTAAACCTTACTACTGCCCCTCTTAACTGCTGCATTTGAAGCTACCAGGATTTCATTGATTCCAATGAAATTCTTAACTTTTTATAAAGATACATCATCATCGTTGTTTAACGTCTGCATTTCCATGCTGGCATAGGTTGGTCAGTTTGAGTGAGGAGTGGCAAGCCAGAAGGCTGCACCAGGCTCAAATCTGATCTGGCTAAGTTTATACAGCTGGATGCCTTTCCTAACGCCAACCACTCCAAGAGTGTGGTGGGTGCTTTTATGTGCCACTGGCACAAGGGCCATTCAGGCAGTTCTGGCAATGACCACGCTCAAAAGGTGTTTTTTATGTGGCACTGACAATGACTATACTCGAATGTTGTTTTCCACATGCCACCGGCACATGTCCCAGTAAGGTCACGCTGGCAATGATCATGCTCGAATGGCACTTTTTACATGCCACCAGCACGGGTGCCAGTCAGCAGCCCCGGCAATGGTCACTCTCAGATGGTGCTTTTAACGTTCCACTGGCACGAGTGCCAATCAGGCGGTACTGTCATCAATCAATTTTTAATTTATGACTTAAAAATACGAATTTTTTTTATTTGTTTTACCTTACTGTCTTTATTTTTCTTAACAATGCTCTGAAAATACTTTTAAAGAGATTTAACCATAAATTCTTTCTGTTATGGCCTTAGCTATAACTTCTCTCTCATCAACTATATCACTTTACATTACTTTCATTTCATTGAAATGAGATTCCTTTAAAAAGTATAAAAAATAGAATAAAAATGTGACCGAGTTTAAATGAAGTTTAAGATTCATTATAACTTCACAGCTGCAAATATCCTTGACAGGCAGAAACTGGAGTAATCTAGGACATAGAATTAATACTTCTCTTAATGTTAATTTCCATTGATGGACATAACAGGTCTTTAGGTGCATAAAACACAGTTGCTACTAATAAGTGCACTACATTCCGCATAAATAATGCCAAACTGAAGTTCTCAAAGTTATTACAGATATCATTGTGATCTCATCTGTAGAACACTATTAAAACTGTTCCAAAGACTAAATAAACTTTCTATTTAAAAACAGATTGTGTAGAGGGTCATCAACTTACTGTAACTGAAAAATATTCTGATTAAAACCTAAATTGAAGTATTAGAACAATGATGCTGCTATACATGCATATCCTTGATAACCTCCACAAGTAGCCAGCTGGTTAATTGGAAGGGACTAGTACATTTTTATCACAAGCTCATAGAAGCTGAACATAATTGTTTCACTCACAATGCAGGATAGTCTACAAAGGACATTGGAGCATTGTCACTCCAATCCCAGCTAATTAGTAAGAAAAATGTTTCTCACAGACATTCCAATTATAACTAATGCTTTATTATGCAATTATTATTAGCTAGTCTTCCAAATTTTATTCCATTTTTCATTCATTTTCTATAATTTATGTTGTTTGTATTAAAAGAACTAAATTATCTAATATGTCAATTATCAATGCTGTATTCTGAAATTACAGTTTGTCAGAAAAAAGAAAAACAAAAAACTATTTGAATTCCTCCATAATGATATTTTTTCCTGCTTGTAATTTGTGTTTTGATAACAGAATTAACAGCTGTAGTTAGTTTGAATTTGCATAGATTATTACCAATCTCAGTCTGCTTTAGAATGTACATTTCACTGTAATCTTGCAGAATCAATGATTCATTTACTGCTGCTCTTTTTCGCTCTCTTAAGAGTATTTTTTTCATTACATTATCTACTTGTCTTTTGATTTGGTGTGCATCATCAATTAAAGAGGTTGGTTCTTCAAAGGCAACACATTTGGACAACGCTTATAGTAACTGTCTTTTGGTCACACGGTTAATAAACGTAAACAATGAGCAGTAAAGACTGACTGCAGGAGCAGCTTACAAAAATCAATGTATGTACCATCTGTAGCCTCCTGGAAAAAAAAAAGAGAGAGAGAGAGAGAGAGATTTACAAGATTAGGAAGTAAAGAGGAAAAAGGTGAAATTACATCAATCACTATCATTGATTATATGTTAGTTCTATCTTTGCTCTGTGAAGAATGAATATTGATTGATTGATTGTCATTCCTTCTGTAAATATCACCTGTTGACCAGTCAGCTTATCAATACTGATGTCCTGAGTTACATTTTTTTTAAGCACAAAGCTAGGAGCTTATTGGAAGTTAATGAACTTGTATAGCTTTACTGCCTAAACGACATTAGAACTATTAGAAGGGGCAATTCACTTTAACCAGGGGTTAAAATTCACTTTGGTCTTATTTATATTTAATATTGCAATTTGTGAACAGTGACATCAAAAAGATTACTTTTCCTCTGAATCAGTCAATGTTACCACTACTGCAAAAATGACATGGGAGTGTCACTAGTTCTTCTGTTTTGTTCTGATGTTTATAGCTCTTATTGAGTATATATATATTTATATATATATGCATACATCCTCCCATACATTTGAGCATATAATGGGCTTCTGTGTCCTTTCCATTTACTAAATTCCACTTATAAGGTCAGCTTGAGGGCTATGGTTGAAGACATTTAGTTAGTGCTACATCATGGAATTGAGTCAGGAATCATGTGGTTACAAAGCAAATTTCTTTGCACCCACTAGAGGCTTGCCCTACAAATGACAATAGAACTGGTTTACACATTTAAAAACCTTGTTACCTCTTGCTTTACCTTGCCCCTTTCCTTATGACATAAACTTTCAGTACTGTGCAATCTTGGCAGAAGTCAAACACTTAACTCTAGATTTTTGCTTTGCCTTTTGTTTTTCAGTTCTTTTTTTATTTCTAATTTTATCATTTTACTTTTCACTCTAAATGGTAGCCATACATTTAACCTATTTTATTGTAATTAATATATAGTTTTATTTCAGCAAATGTTCCTGTTTTCATAGTCAGTGCATGACTTATGTTTATGATTTTCTTCTCAGGACTGTTTGTGATTTTGCATTGTGTCACATAGATACTTATATTTTTTACTTGTATATCCCACTGCTTTACACAAACAATAAAGCATAAATACAAGAATAAAATTTGCTTAGTGGGATGCAAACCTAGTTTTTCAAGAGGATATTCAAAGCATTTTCATTGCCACCCACCCTCAATTTTAGGTGATGTACTTGCACCCCCTGTTCCTGAGCCTATGCAATAAGGCTTATATTTTTGTGTGGTTTTGGTATGTTTTACTTAATATTTCTGCTTTTGTACAATACCAGGTTTCTGTTTTGTAAAATTATTCTGTAAAATTGGAAAAAAATGAAAATTAGGCAGGAGATATTCACCTTTTTTCATTCATGCTTCTATACATAAAGTCTTCATTATAGGACTGTATCCTAATCCTGTGTCCAAATTGTGGCTGCTGCCTTGGTTATTAATATATTTTTGATGTTTATTTTTCCTCTATAGACGTAGTACATCTCAAGGTAGTTTGGCTGGCAGACATCTCAAAGGGTAACAACCATTTCAGATAACTTCTTCAGCTTTCATCTTGGCATATATTTCTTGTTGGAGTTTTATATCTATTGGTTCTCAACTTTCATTTGTTTCTATTACATTATTATAATTTTATAACATTTCACCCACATTTTTTAATATTTGGATTTTTATTAATATTTTGGTTTAATTTTATAACCCTTATTTTCTTTCACAACCTGGAAATTCTGGGTATGTTTAATTTAGAAGCTTTAAAAATAATTTTTTAATTGAAAATTAAAATATATTAAATTACTGGAATAAACTACTAACATTTCTTATTGTCAGTCCCATTATAGTGTGTTTGTGTACGTATATGATATATAAATACACACACATACACTCATGCAAAATATATATCCATAAGCAACATGAAATGAAGTATTATCTACTAAAGTATCACCATGATATAATGCATTATTTTGCAAATAGAAATATTTAAACTGTAAAGTGAGTAGCTACATCAAAGTGACAGATGTATAATGTTGCTACCATTTTAACCCCAGGCAGATTCTTTGCCAGCTGGTTTCTGGTGCAAGCTCAGCACTCTTTATATACAATATATCGCTAGCAGGAGGAGTGAACCCCTACTACCATCCAGCAGCTGTGAGAGGATCCTGGGTACTAGCCAGTTTCGAGCTATTTGGCTCACATCAGCCGTGCACATCTGCGCAGTGGAGTGATAGCTAAGATCCATTTCTGTCAGCGATATATTGTAAACAAAGTGACCATCAGTCACTGATTTGCAACAAGCAAAATAGCTACTTATAAAATCTCATGAAGTGATAGAGTAGTACTTTGGTGTGGCTACTCACTTTACTGTTTAGTATACATTACTACTCTCTTCTTGAGATTTTATGACTGTCAGCTGCTGGAGGATAGTTGGGGTTCACTCCCCCAGCAAGTAATATATTGTTTATAAAGGATGCACAGCTTTCACTGAAGATCAGCTGGTGGAGAATCTGCCTGGGGTTAAACTAGTAGCAACATTCATCTGCCAGTTTGATGTGGCTACTCGCTTTCCTAAAGTATCACTATGATATAATGCATTATTTTGCAAATAGAAATATTTAACCCTTTCGTTACTGTATTTATTTTGAGATGCTCTGTTTCTTTCAATTACTTTAAATATAACAAAGAATTTAATAAAATAACTTAGTTATCAAGAAGCTAGAGTTAGGAACATAAATTGTTGACTAAGGTTTTGTGGAAGATTTTAATTCAAAACTTATGAAAACAAGAAATTTGTACTCAAAGCCAGAGCCAGTTTGAGCCAGGTTGGTATCAAAAGGGTTAAACTGTAGAGCGAGTAGCCACATCTTATAACTAAATATTTAAACTGTTTCATCTACTTCCATAAAGAATCAGATGTTTGCATTTTGTCAAAACTGAAATTAATTGAAACATTTGAGAGAATTGTTTTTTGTTTCATAATTAAAATGATATAAAAACCAAATGGATCTCTATCAGTTCAATAATTGGGTCTCAGTTGTGTGAGCTACTGAGCTGCCTGCTCACTGAACTAGCATATAAGTGGTTGAATATACCACAGACACATGTAAGATAATTTGCATGATACAAAATCACCATAACATAGTATGTATGTTCTACAGTTTCTATACCATTGACCCAAGACTATGCTAAAAGATGAACCTTGGGATCAATAAGTAAACTACTTAACGATTTTGTGCACGCGTGCACACACACGTTCTCATGTGTATGTGTGTGTATATACATATATTATACATATGTATATAGATGAGTGTATATACATACATAAATACACAGACACAGATATTTATATATACTGGGTCATCCCATAAATAATGCAGTTTTTTTTATACTTCTATTTTTCAAAATTAAGATAAACTTTTTTAATCAAAAATATACTCTCTTTCGTTTTCTTCAATGCACTTCCATCTATCTGGTAGACTTGCAAAGCACCTCTTCCAAAATTCACTTGTCTGTGATGAAAAATACTCCTCCAGTCCTGTTCTGACCTCATCTACAGAATTCATATTTTTTCCATCCAAATGATTTTGAAGACTGGAATAAATGATAATCAGATGGGGCAATGTCCGGTGAATATGGTGGATGGGGCATCGTTTCCCATTCAAACTGCTCCAGCCTTTGGAATGTCATCCTCACTGTATGTTGCTGAGCATTATCATTTTTCTTCTAGCACTGATTTAAGCCATTCAAGCTGCTTGCAGTAGATCTCCTTTGTTATCATTTGGTTTGGGTTTTAAAGTTCAAAGTGGACTAAACCTTTCATATCCCACCAAGCAGATAACACCTGACATGGATGAAGACCTTCTTTAGCCTAGGGTGCTGGTGTTTCTCAATTCCTTACCCACTGTCTTCAGTGCTTGACATTTTTATAGAGAATCTATTTCTCGTCACCAATCACTATTCACTCCAAAAAAAAAAAAGGTTCATTCGTGAGATGTGACTGCAAAGAAGAGCACACATTCACTCTCTGTGCACAATTAGACTCAAAGTTTTTGAGGAACCCATTGACCCAATTTCCTGACTTTTCTGATGGCATGCAGGTGTCAATGAATAGTTGAATGACCAAATCCAAGCTTCTCTGCTAGTTCCTCATTGAACTCTGCAGATCTTCCAGGACGAGTCTTGTCTTCTAGGCTCTAGTTTCCGGCTTGGAATTTCTGGAACCACCATTGACACTGGCTTAGGCTTATTGTTCGATCCCCATATACTGTAGCATTAATATTCCTTTCACTTTCCATTGCATTGTTTCTTTTACTGAACTCATAAAGCAAAATATGCCAAATATGTTCCTTTGTCACTTCCATTATAGTTTTGAAAAAATGTTAAAATGGAACTGCATTCTTCAAAACTTGCACTATGGATAAGTACAAGCTAAAATTACTACCTGCTTGTATAGCAAGTTGATGCAGCTAGTTTATCCCATCCCCCTCTGACTTTTAGTTCAAGCAATTGAAAAAAACTGCATTATTTATCGGATGACCTAATATAATGCATGCAATTCCCAAGATTGAAAATCATTGGCGTCTGAAAAATGATTTTCTATCATGGGAATTGCATGTATTATATATATATATATATATATAAATGTGTGTGTATGTGTGCATGTGTATACTCTTTTAGTCATTTCCCAACTTTCATGACCAAGATAGTATCTCTAGTGTCAGTTAGTCACACTTGGGAATCTGGCTGAAAAGTCTAGTAATTGCTTCTGATAGGACCAGAGGAGGTACCTAAGAACCCCACACCCCTCCCAGGAATTGTGAGCAGAGATGGATGAGTGTGTGTGTAGGTGTGGTTGTGTGGTAGGAAATTTGCTTCCCAATAACATGTTCAGTCCCATTGCATGGCACCTTGGGCAAGTATCTTCTATAGACCCACACCAACAAATCCTTGTTAGTAAATTTGGTAGATGGAAACTGAAAGAAGCCCATATGTGTGTGTTGTATTTGTCTCCCACCACTGCTTGACAGCCAGTGTTGGTTTGTTTACATCCCAGGAACTTAGTGGTTCAGCAAAAAGTATTGTCAGAATAAGTACTGATTTAAAAAAAAGTTTTGAAGTGGATTTGTTCAACTAAATCCTGCAAGGCAGTGCCCCAGTGTAATGGATGAGGAATGCTTGGTCTGCTTATCAAGGGCTGGACTCAGCAGAGCCAAAAGTGTAAAGTATAAATTGGTCTGAGTGCACAATGTTCTTAATGGTCTGTGATGGTCTTCCTCAGTCGTGAGTAGTCAGCCACTATATGTATGTATTGATGGATGTGTATATAATATATGCATATATATATATATATATATATATATGTGGGTGTGTGTGTATGGCACATCAGTTCCTGTTGAAGTCCAGCTCATGCCAACATGGAAAACAGATGTTAAAAAATGACACACACACATTCACATTTTTTTTATTATTTAATAACAGTTTGATTTGGTTCTATGCAGCTTTGTTTTGTGGGCTCATTGAACAAACATAGCATTTAAAAAAACTGTTGTTAAATGAATGATATATGCAACTTTTTCCAAATGTGTTGAGTGCCACTTTCTTTCATTTGTCTACTTGCTAATGTATGTATGTTTGTATGTATAAATGTATAGTTGTAACAATAGAATTGCATTTAACTAGAGGATATGTTTCAGAATATAATTTTCATTTCATTAAGAATTTATGAAATATTTTGTGAAAGGTTCATTCGTGAAATGTGACAGCAAAGAAGAGCACACATTCATTCTCTGTGCACAGTTAGACTCAAAGTTTCTGAGGAACCCATTGACCCAATTTGCTGACTTTTCTGATGGCACGCAGGTGTCAATGAATGCTTGAATGACCAAATCCAAGCTTCTCTGCTAGTTCCACTTTGAGCTCTGCAGATCTTCTTCGACTGACAGACACTAAATTTATTTCTCTGAAACTGTTAAAACTGCTAAGTTAATTATGCATTGAACTACCACCATGTATTGTGATTTCAAATCTGCTGCTAGTGTTTCTTCATTTTAGAGACATAAGTTTATTTACCTGAAATTAATACAAGATCTGGGAATATTCCTTTGCTTCATGCCTATCAGAAAGAAAAAAAAAACTTCAGTGTAGATTTTTTTAGACAATTATAGAGATTTTTCATATTCAACTAGAAGTATCATACTTACATAGTACACAAAACAAACAAAAAAAAAACAAAACAAAAAAAACAATTACATCTGATAATTTTAAATTCTCATTTTTTTATAGCCATCAGAAGAATTAAGTTTCACTAATTATGACAAAAATATCATTTATGTAAAACATAGATTAAATTTATTCTATTGTTTATTGTTGTGTGAATAATTTAACAATCTTTGGTGGTGGTCACTTTCCTTTTGTGGGTATTCTTGGTTTTCAGAACTATTTGTCTCACGAGACAAATTATTGGTGTACAATAATCAGTTGTTTCTGATTCATTAAGGTAATAATGATGATGATGATAAAGAAATTGAAAGAGTTTTTCAATTTTTTTACGTGGTTTGTGATTGACAAGAAAAATATCAAACTGGGTGATGGGGTTAAATTCTCCATCTTGAATCTTTATTCCTTTAGATATATTCAATTGTGAATGCAGTTGGGTTATAACATATTTCTAATTAACTTAATCTTTGGGAAAATCCCTTCAAAGCTAGCTAGCTAATTAAAGGATCTCCCTGAATTGTTAAGAAAATATCTGTACTTGACAAGAAGATAAATATTGATACCTAAAGTTTAAAACAGATTGTTATTTTAACTGATTTTCTATCTCTATAAAATGACATTTGATAAGGGGTTGAAGAAGATAATGAATTTCATACATATTGAATAATAAATTATATGAAAGTTATTTAAAGCAAAATTGAAGATCAAAAGAATTTATTTGGGCAAAAAATTACTAGAGTATTTTAATGAAATGTCAAAATATTGTATTGTTTCAAGTACTTTTACATCACTTAAAGATTTGATGACCTGAACAGTTGGAACAAATCAGTTTCTTTCATGTCAAAAGAACAAAATTCCACAAGATTATATTCAGAAATATTTCAGAGATATGTTTTTGTGGGCTCAAATATAAAGACAATTTCCCTCAGATACTCAAACTGCCCTCCTTCCCAAATAAAACCCTCAGATAAATATTCAAAGATGTTTCCATTTAATGTTGTTTTTTCATTGTTGTCATTTCTAAATGCTACATCAACAAATAAATTTACCAGACATTTTATTGTTATATATTACTGAGTATTTAGCATAGCTGTTCAAATGTAAATTCATTACAAATTTGTGTATTTACCATTGTTATTGGAATTTTGACTTCATATTTAATGATTGAGAAGTTAAAACAAATTAATGAACAATTAACTGATGGGAAGATTATGTTGCAAATTGTTTCAAATTTGTTTTTCTCATTCTAATTATCAGCTTTAATAGACTGTTTATAATTTTTTTATCAAAAAATCTAATTTCTTCTGGAGATATTTTCCTTATTAGCCAATTGTTAACTTAATTATTTAATGAATCCCTACTCAAATTTTTAATGAATAAATGCTCTAAATAAAATAAATCACTTTCTCATGAAGTGAATAATACATATTCTAGAATATATTTCAATCATACCATGTATTTTAAATCCAAATGGCATTGATCCAGATAACTCCAAAATTTGTTTTGAAATCTTGTGTGATGAATTATCATTCATCCTTAATGTCTTTAATTAAGAATCATAATCAATGTAACCCATGGATAAATAGCTAGAAGCCATTAATAACACTGTAACATGATTTATGTCCTTGGGTAGCTTACCCCTAGAAAGTATGAAAAATGGCTAATATTTCCTTCAAACTTTGCTTTTCTTACATGTATTCAAACCCCAAAGAATCCTTCTTAACTCATGGCTATGATGCTCCCCCACTACTCCTGCTCATAATCAGAGATGGACATATTGTCAACCACTAAGAAACATGCTCAAGTGGTTGAGGTTAAGCAACAAACAAGCAAGTCTATGGTATTGAGCAGCTTATTTGTTATAACAATATTTCTGCTTCAGCAACTCAGCACTGAATCTGTCTGAAATGTAATGGAAAATATGTCAGTTTGAAAACATTGATGCCCAGGTCACAAAAGCAAAGTTTGAAGTAAATAATAGCCATTTCCTTTGATTTCTAGATAGACAAATAGGAAATAACTTATTGAGCAAAGACAAATTTTAAAGTTTGTTACACATTGATTCATTTACTTTGTAATCTAGTAAATGAAGTGTTCATTATTGTTAAGTTCATCTAATTCCAGTTTCTCACATTATTTAATACCTTTTATTACTTTTTGGTGAAATTCTTTCCTCTAGCTGTTTCTTTGTATACTGTTTTATTTAGTTAAGCCACTAAAGCTCTTTTTCTTACAGGTTTTAAAATTTTAAGTTTATCATTCCTTTGAGTCTTTGATGACAATTTATCTAAAGAGATTTTATGTATTTCAGCAAAATAACACATTTTTCTAAATTTACTAATCCTTGATTAATCACTCATTATCTAACCATGCTGTTATGTTTTGCAATTATTCATTATTAAATTAATAGTTTGTAACTTAACTAATTTTTAAAATTCATTGGTTTCATATCAGTTTAGAAATCTGATACTTTTTATGAATATACTATCATTAGTAACTAAATTTAATTCTATGCATTTATAAAATGCTTAAATATCAGGTTTTTTTCATGACAGTCTGCATTATTGATAAATTTTTTTGTTTGTTTTTATTCCTCTGTGAGTTAATTATTACTTTTGTTCTTTTCTCCAGTTCAAAAGAACCATTTTGGAACCTAGGTAGGGTACCTTTTTATATTTAAATTGCATGTAATGTTGGATGATATTTATTGCTAGTCATTATTTTTTTTTTTTAATACAAAAAAGAAATTGAATTACAAATTGGCTATGGTAATTCTGAAATCAATCTAGTTCGATTTTATCTGTAATTTTAAGTGTTGAAAGGATCAAAAGAACTGATTTTTTTTTTTTTTATTATCAATAATATTTGCTGCAAATCTTGGTCAATCTTGTCATAAAAAATAAGGCTACTTTTATAAATAGAAGCCTTAGAAAAGACATTGGCTTAAGTATCGATGATGGGAAGGAAAATGAAATTAATGAAACTATATTAATATTGTAACAGTAAAACTTCAAATATTTCTCATATTCTGTCAAACACTAAACTTCAACTCAAGAAGATACTAAGCCTCTGATATTCACCCTTTTGATGCTAATCTATATTGATTATTATATTTGTTAATAAGCAACAATCTTGTCATACAAGTTTTCCAAAGTTAATCTTGTCCAAACTGCTGTAAATAGAAATATAAATTTTAAACAGCCTTTGTACATTCATATTTTGATTAATGAAGCAAGAAAAAATAAATCATTTTTGCAAGGTGTCTTTCTGGTTTCTATACAGAAATGCATTTTCTGTAATATTTTTACTTTTGAAAGGACACAGTACTTTTTAAAAGAACCAAGTAGTAATGAGTTCAAATTTTTAAGACTTTAAGGCTCACTGATAGTAGTGTGTCTAAAGTTAGGCTGTAATTTCAGTTTAAATATTCAGTACTGTAATTTAAAATGACAAAGAATATGTTCTCTTTATAATGTCATAAACAATGTCATTTTTATCTCAACCTCTGCTAATATCTCCCCCATACTGAAAATGCCTTACTACAGTGAAAATCAAGTGTACACATGCATTATTATGATTAGTAGCCCCTATTAGAAGGGCAAGGTTGTTAGGTGATGCCTTGTGCTTAAGAAATCAATGTTCCAGAGACATAAGGAAATAACATGTTCAAAGTTCTTTTTTAATTTAAATAACATGAAATTTTAACAGCTTACATTCTTATAGCAAACAACTAACTTCAAAGATAAAAAATTCTGTAAAAGCTACTGTGCAGTATTATAAAATAAATGCGATGAGTAAAGTTTAAGAAATAAAATTACCATATTTGTTGGCATATAACATGCAATTTCAGTACACATTAGGCTTCTTTCAGTTTCCATTTGCCAAATCCATTCACAAGGGTTTGGTTGGCCCAGGGCTATAGTAGAAGACACATGCCCAAGGTGTCATGCAATAAGACTCATCCCATTGTTGGGAAGCAAGCTTTTTACTACACATATGCACGTGCCTTACCACACAACCATACTTGTACCTATATATGCTAAAGAATCTATTACTAGGATCATGAAAAATTCAAAGTATAAAAAAACTCCCTGTACTGTTGTTTTTACAATCACTGGAGATTGTAAAAAGTTTTGCATTCAAGAATGACCAATAGTAGTAATACCATTTGTAATTCTTGAATGCAAAACTTTCAAAAGAGAAAATATTTAAGGGGCATACATGTGCATGTCTGTTCTAAAATATAGCTAACTCAATATTGAATCAAATATGCATTAAAAAGGTATAGGAAACAATCAGGGAGGTGTTGAAAAAATGTGCCCTACTTTTACTTGTATTTAAATCTGATCTAGTTTGGTAGTTAGACTGGAGGCCTTAACTTATAATTACAATTGTAAATGTTTCTGTAAACAAACCCTTTATACATAAAAAATGGCATACATGCATGAATGATTTAGTTTAGCATGAATATTCTTCTTTTTCTTCTTTTTCTACTAGATGCATGAAGAGACAGTGTTATAAAAATGTGTCTGTGGCTTAAGATATTGTGGGATGCTGTGAAAGAACTATTATTAATGCTTTGCATGGTGTGGAAGAGTAAATAATTTATGATGGTGAGAACAGCTGCAAAAAAGTATTTGTAAAGTTCCAAAGATACTGGCAGTGAAGAATAATTTGGTTCCTAAGATAGCAGCAAAGATGAAATTCATAGCTTTGAAAAAGACAGTGATAAGGCATAAAAGTTTAACTACAGCTCTTTGTACTGATTCATAATTTTAAATATATCACTTTGCTAGAGTATTCAAATTTTATTTTCTTTTTTCTTACATTTATAAAAATTTTCTGAAATTTCCCTCTCAAAAGTATAGCGCCTGTTAAATGCAAATGTATGTTATATGCTAGCAAATACTGTTGCATAATTTATCTGTTGTGTCAATCATTGCTATAGAAGTGAGTTGACTAATTAAGGCCACTTTTAATTAAAAGGTTAATGGAGAGGCATCAGGATTCATTGAGATAACAGAAGCCAAAATTGATGCATAATTTTATGTCAATAAAAACCCATTAGTTTTTAGTCTTCCTCAGCAAAACTGAGTTCTGGAAGTGCTATATTTTGGCTTCTCCACCTGTTACAGCAATTTCCTTCCTCTATGCACTAATTCTACCTCCCCTACCACCAGCAACTGTATCATCTTCACTACTTCTGCTACTGCCCCTCCCTGCTCCATCCCTGCATCATCCTCAACTCATAACTTTCATCCTCCTTTCATCCTTATCCATTATGGTAGACTTCCCCCATCACTCATTCACCATTCTCATATCTTACAAACCACTCACCTACTTCTGCTTGGCTTGTGCCTTGTGGGTAGGATACCTGGGCACCTTATTACTATTATCTATGGCTTGCAGCTCCTGATAATTTTCTCTTCTTCCCCCATCCCTTTTCTTGTAACAGATGTGAGTAGCCATGCCTCTCCAGGAACATGTTCTGACCCTTCCCTCAAAGTAGTCCCTGGCATGAAGCTTAGCTCCACCTATCTCAGGGCTTGTTCTGTGAACTTCATGGCAAGTTCAATTGTGCAGGTGGCTTGAAAAAAGCACTTGTACCCCCTGTAAAGCACTTGGTCCCTCCATTAAAAAGGGCATCCAGCTGTAAAAACCTTGCTAAAGCAGATATTGGAGCTCAAAACAGTCCTTGTACATAGTGGTTCCTATTAAACCATCCAAGGAAGATGGATGTTAAATGATAACGATGATTAATTTTTAATCCCCTTAACGCATGAACATTAATAAAATGCTGAAAATCTTTGGTTCCAGCCTCTCAAAATAGAGTTAGACAAAATTGTTTCCAAATTCATCTTGCTTATTTGAAATATTTCTTAATATTATGCTAAACATTTGCTATTGTAAATCAGAAAAGTTTTTTTTTAGATTTTTTGTTGTTTTGTTTTTAGAGAAATGCTTTTCACCAAGTTATCTAATAATCTCAGGCATCATAAAACAGCATCCCCAATTAGTAAAGAAAAACAAAACTGTTTTCATTATGTTTTTTTTCTTGCAATATAACTGAGTGTCTTATATGAAATGAGTTGTCATCATTTTAATGAGTAATGTAAATGCAGAAACATATTTTTACCTTATCTTACTTATACATTCTGTTTTTTTAAAATTTGTATTTTATCCTTCATTTCCTGTATAAGTCTGTAACGACAGACATTACCCTATTTCCTGCAATTCATCTCAGTACATATCTCTAATCTAAATCTTTCATCTCTATGCTCAATGTATTTAGCTTCACTTAGCATTTTCAGATTCCTTGGCTCATCCCTCCATATCATCATTGTACATATGTGATGATAATAGCTGACACAGCTGCTTGGTCAAAAAGATAGCTTCAAAATGCAATCTTCTACAGGCAGTCCTACTCTGCTGTAGTAAATTCAGCTGATCGGTGCATACTTAGGTGGGATATACGTCAGGTGAAAACAATAAGGAAACTCATTTTATATGTGTGTATACATGCATGTAAACATAGACAAATACAGGTATACCAAATACGATGCAGCATAAATTCTGGAGTTATTAAACTTATCTCTGCCTCAAGAGGAAGTATGATAATTGCCATTTGGCAATTAAGACCATCTTCATATGAGAAGGGGAGATAATCACAGGACTCAAGAATTCTCACAAAGCTGACATACCAATAAAGAAAGGCACATATTTTTATAAAATAATAATAATAATAATGAAATTATTGTATACAGTGCTCAGGTGCACCACAACTTGTCAGAAAGTGCGTATAGAGTATATGCAGTAATGTACAAATGTCTGGAAAGCAAACAATGTATGAGTCAGATACATGCTTGTGTGTGTATGGAGGGGAGAAAATCAGGGGTAGTGTTAGCGAATCTCAGAAAGCATGGAAGTTTTGAAGGATGCAGTGCTCCGACAACTAACAACTGATGCCGACAGTTTGTTCCATGCTTCAGCAACTCTCAGCATGAAAAAATGTTTCCTAAAGTCATGGGAGCTGTGCTGTTTTCTGACTTTGTAAATATGTCCATGGGTGTTAGACAGGTGGAGTTTGAAAAGGTGCTCAGAGTTATTGTTTGTAAGATAGTTAATAATTTTATGGGTGTCTGCCAAGTCAGTTGCCAGACGTCAGAGTTTCAATGTGCCCATGCCCAGGAAAGTAAGGCGTTCAGAATATGGCAGGACAGTTGCCTCAGTGGTCATCATCAGAATGACATCCTATCCTATCTCCAGTAACCAAGTGACAATGACATATATTAAAAGAATGGAACACATTTATGGCCTTGTTAGTTCTCTGAGCTCATTTTTCTTTAATTTGCATAAATAAATTGCATAAATCATAAATCCATTCTGTATTGCTATTTAGTAATTGTGATTCATCCTCTAGAGGTGGAGCTAATTTCAATAAATTAAGAATTTGTGTTGTATGGTATTTGAAATACCTGCATTTTTTTTAATGCTGTTTATATACTTCTTGCTGGCCACTCTTTGTTGGGAAGGGCATCCAAGTATATATATATATATATATATATATATATTATGAATATTGTATATATGTATATTATTAGCCCACTTGTATATTGCATTCAAGTATTTCAGCATTTCAGGATGTCATCAGGGTCCTTAGTTACCTATGATATTTTTGTATCATCAGCCTAGTTAGTGAGATTGGCCTTGAAGAATATTAGTTGAACAGATCAACATCCCCAATACATTTTTTATTTTAACACTGGTACATATTCTATTGGTTTCTTGCTGAAATGCTAAGTTATGGGGACATTAGACACATCAACATTGATTGTCAAACAGTAGTGGGACACACACACACACACACACACAAAATAGTCTCCTTTCAGTTTCTATCTACCATATCCACCCACAAAGCTTTGGTTGGCCTGAGCCTATAGTAAAAGACATTTATCCAAAGTATCACACAGTGGAACCAAGCACAGAAACATGTAGTTGAGAAACATACTTCTTACAACATATTGTGCAGCTGACCCAAGACCATACCATACTGTACTCTCAAGGAGGAGATATTTTGTTTTTAATATGAGAATTTATTTTCTCAGGAATCAGTCAGCCATGTAAGTTATTGTGTAAAGCAGATGTGACAAATGTAGGGCATGACATTCTTTGTGAATAAACTGATTTTAGTTGTAAGATTAACAAGATATCTGAAGAGAAATCAGTTACACAGCCTAGTTCAGAGGTTGAATTGGTGTGGGTGGTATTAAATTTCTATTAGCAAATTATAAACTTAGTGTCTTGGGGAGGTTGAGGTCAGGTCAGGTCAGAAAAGTTCTGCTATGTAACTCAGTATAACCTATCATAATGGGGTGGTTGGTGAGTAAACTGTTGCCCCCATCACCTGCACCATCCTGGCCTGCCAGATGAGGAGAGCATTAATTGAACACTTCACATCACTGAAAACAAAACCCATCAAAAATGGGATGAGCTCATTGTGAGCCAATGGCCATTCACATGAGTATTGTCTCATGTAAACATCTCGCTTGTGGGCCAACAAATTGTGCAGCTGATCCAAGACCATAATCATGAAAACTCCAGTGGAAAACAAACTGTGATCTCAAGTTAGAGTTGTTTTTTTTTATGAGTGATGTGGTATAGAGTGAGAAGAAAATGTTGTTTAGTGCAAAGTTTTAAATTCAATCAACAATGATGATTGAATGTATTTATCTTGTACAAACCACATTACATAGTAAGTGATGACCTCTATCTGAATGTGGAACTACTTGTTCTTCTGTACTAGAATTCTCCTGTACTACAATTGTAGTCCAGAAAAACAATTAGTTCTTATGTATTTATGATCTTGTACTTTACATATTACATAGCCTTAGTCAAGTGACTGAAACCAATAATAGCGAAGGATGAGCTTGTTGGGTGTGGATTTATCAAAAGTTATAGTGAGGAGATATTTTTAATGTGAGAATTTATTTTCTCAGGAATCAGTCAGCCATGTAAGTTATTGTGTAAAGTAGATGTGACAAATGTAGGGCATGACATTCATTGTGAAGAAAACTGGTTTCAGTTGTGTTTTAAGACTCGCAAGATATTTGAAGAGAAATCAGTTACACAGCCTAGTTCAGATGTTGAATTGGTGTGGGTGTTATTAAATTTCTGTTTGAAAATTATAAACTTAGTTGAGGTCAGGTCAGGACAGGAAAGTCCTGCTACTGTAACTCAGTATAACGTTTCATGATTGGATGGTTGGTGAGTAAACTGTTGACCCCCACCACCTCCAGCATCCAGGCCTGCCAGATAAGGAGGGTATTTATTAGACACTTCACATCACTGTAAACAAAACCCATCAAAAATGGGATGAGCTCATTGTGAGCCAATGGCCATTCACATGAGCATTGTCTCATGTAAACATTTTGCTTGTGGGCCAACAAATCGTGTAGCTGACCCAAGACCATAGTCATGAAAACTCAAGTGGAAAACATACTGTGCTCTCAAGTTAGAGTTGTTTTTTCTATGAGTGATGTGGTATAGAGTGAGAAGAAAATGTTTTGTGCAAAGTTTTAAATTCAATCAACAATGATGTTTGAATGTATTTATCTTGTACAGACCACATGACATAAAGTGATGATCTCTATCTGAATGTGGAACTAATTGTTCTTCTGTACTAGAATTGTATTGTATTTATGATCTTATACTTTACATATTACATAGCCTTAGTCAATTGACTCGGACCAATAATAGGTTGTTTGTTGTCCTTTGTTTTATACCACATACAAAGCTTCTCATGTAATGTCTGTTCTTCATAGTTATACAGTCTCACATATCCAACATAGTCAACTAAATTTACCCATGGACTCATACCTATACAATTTGTGTGTTGTACAGTCTCTTGGATGTTTTTTTTCTGTAACCCCTTCACAACCAAAAGCCTTGTGAATGGAAGTATAGGTAGGAACATGTCTTTTTGAGCTGACATCATATGCTATCTGTCAACGAGTGTCTTTCTCAATTCCAGCATTTTGTAAAACATCTGATTATTGGGAAGTATTACTTTGCTTTATTGGCAAGAGGAAGGTCATCCAACTATAGAAAATGTGTCTCAATAAATTCCAAATGTTCCATGTAAGCATGGAAAAGCAGACATTAAAACAGCATATATCTCTTATTATAATCTCTTATTATAAAAGGCAGATTTTATCTGCCTCCCTTTGGGAGTTATACAAATCTACAATATAGGATTTCTTCAATTACAATTTACCTAGCAGTTTTAAGAGTACAATGCATCGCGTCATGCCAGGTCCAGTTTTTTAAATTTAAACTCCAATTAAGCAAAATTTACAGAAAACTCACATTCTGGTGTGTGTGTCAAATGCTTTTCTTAGTCTGGTTTACACCACACACACAGTGGGCAACGAATAAAATGAAAGTAAATGTAATATTTGTTTCTCTCTATCACGCTGATAGATAAATGAGTAAAATGTATGGGAAGCTAACAGATAACAGTGAGTGAAAATGTTCTTGGAAGAGAGTAAATTAGCGACAGTGATTTGAGGAAGACTAAACTGAAACTATGAAACAGTGTTTATGTATAAACAGACGACACTTATATAAACTCTTTCGTTACCAAACCGCCCGAATTTACCTATTCATATTTAAATGAGAATATCAGAGTAAATCTCTTTAGTACATTCGTGAAAACACGTATTATACTTCGTAAACACTTCAAATACAGTTTTGTACAAAAATCGAAGTGTAATTTTAATTCCATGAATTATGGGAGATTTTTTTCCGAAATTTGTTCCTATTGTGTTTTCAAAATTTGTAATTCTGACAAAAAATGGATACGAATTTCATTATATCAAGCAGCGAGTCAGAATTCGAAGGATTTTCTACTGAAGACCTTCATAAATCTAACTCTATGACTGAAAAAAAAAAGCATCTTTATATAAGAGTGAAGTTGTGTGTCTGTCCCCTTCGATTTACATTCGTAATTACTCCCACATTTTGCGGTGCAGTTTAACCAAAAGCGGGTATCTTATAGTCGTGATTCATATCGAGCCCTTCTGGGTATTAGCGCGCGTCTACGATGAGTCTACGATTTTAAAAAATTTACCATCATATTTTTCCATTTTAATGCATTTTTTCGCTTTTATATAAGGGAAGTAACTCTCTAAAAATATCTACGATGTGTCAACGATTTAAAAAAAATTTACCTTAATTTTTTTTCAATTTTTAATGCATTTTTTTTGCTATTTTTTGGCTATAACTCTCTAAAAATGCTTATATAGTTATTTCCCTTACAACCCGAGCAACGCCGGGCGATACTGCTAGTCTATATATAAACGGCAAAATGTCTGTGTGTGTGTGCGTGTCCTTTATACAAATCCACAATTTTTCAGTTAGAGGGCTCGCACTTTCTATGGTCATTCAAAACTGTCCAAGGGTGGTTGTGCACATCTTTACATTTCCCCAGTCACTCCACAAAGCTATTAAAAAATCAATAGAAGTGACTTTTAGTGAATTTTCTATCCAAAACCCAATCAAAATGCCTGAAACTTGATACGCTAATTGAATGCCAGCTAGCTGTATGTGATTAACCGGAGATTTGGACAGTACTCGCGTGTATGTGCGCACGCACGCAGCTGTATATGCATGCACTAGCACTATGACCCGGTGTCATCGGGTCATAGTGCTAGTATATATATATATATATATATATATATATGAAAATTCTTGAGGGGATATGAATTAGCATTCATGGAGTTGTTTTTTGTTAAAACAGTTACTCTATCAAATATCATTGGAGTAATTTTGGTTATCGAATTGGTGAGATTGTTGAATACAGAAAACTGGAAATGATTGGCCATAAATGGGCTTTACTCTTTTAAGACTGAGAGTATGGTATCTGTCATTAGTTGTTTTAGTCATGGACTCTTGCTGATCAAGAGTCAGATATATTTAATTATCAATCCAAAGCCTCAATCTCGACTGGCTGGCGAGATGATGGAAATAACTAGGTGTAGTAACAGTAATTATTACCATAATGATATTTGTCTTTTTGCTCGTTTCAGTCATTGAACTGTGGCCATGCTGCAGTATCTCCTTGAAGGGTTTAGTTTAACAAACTGACCTTGGTGCTTTTTAAAATTTAATTATTATTCTTTTGGTGTCTTTTATGGAACTGATGCATAAGCCAAAACTGGTTGTCAAGTAGTGGTGGAAACAAGCACAAACATACACACACTCATACACATATAACAGTTTTCTTTTCACTTTTCCTCTACCAGATCTATTCTCAAGGTTGTGGTCAGTCTGAGGCTATAGTAAAAGGCACCTGACCAAAGTGCCATGCAGTGGGACTGAACCTGAAAAAATGGTTGGGAAGCAAACTTCTACTAAATGGAATTATCTGTAAAAATTGAGATAGTGACATGAACCACCAATTATTAGTTTAAAACCGTTTCCTTTTGCTGCTAAATGTAGATTGAGCTTCTCTGAATGTGTTTGTTTTGTTAATTTATCTGTAATTTTCCTTCCTTTGATGTAATGTCAAGTCTTTCTGTAGCTTCCTTTGCTCTCAACAAACCAACAACTCTTATCTCTGCCATGCAGGCATCCTTCTCATTGCATTTACTGTGAATGTCAGTTGTATTTTCTGCTTACATTTAAACTTTTGATGCTCAAACACTTTAGAAAATAATAAATAATTGTTTCTGAATTTACAAACAGCAAATATACCAGGAATAGTTTTATTATTTAGGGTTCAGACGAAATTAGATCATTTAGTTTTTTAAAACAATTATTTAACTTCCTTCTTGATTTTGTCAACTTTGGTGTTCTTAAAGAGCAATTTTTATTAAACCGAAGCTGCAACATATTTTTAAATGGCATTTAGAAATAATTGTTTTATTCAGTGTGTGAAAACGTCATAATATCCATTTTGTTTCTCCCTAGGGAATTTTGAGTAATACCTCACTTTATGAAGTATTACTGTTAAGAGTACAGTAATACCTCACTTTCAAGACCTCCAGTTTACAAGTTTGTTTTCAGCTCACTTTTGTATGGTGAGCTGAAATTTTTCACGCACAAAATCCAAATTTTGAATGAAGTGCAGAAGTTTCTACTACCATAACAAATGCTTCTGCATGTTACCAAGAAATTTATAGAGAGTGACAAAAAAAAAAAGCTGCTTCTAAGCAAATAACCCAAGACTTGTTTTTTATGTTTAAAAGAAATCTACAAGTCTGTCTACAAGTGCTTGTGAATTGACAATCACATCTACAGGTGATGATGTGCATGAATCTAGTGCGAGTGAAAGTGTTTCAGAAAATGATTATAATAATATTTTTTATTATAAGTAGTTTTGACATTCTTATGTTCTACTGTTGTTTTATTGCCATTTCTTTATGAGTACTATAGATTTTATAGGTAAAATATTTTTCTAGGAATGAATTACAATTTATAACATTGCTACTATGGGAAATTATTGCTCTGCTTTATGAATGGTCTCCAGGAACAAATTAACTCCTATATCGAGGCTTTGTTGTATTATCTTCAACAGACAAATATTACTATTATTCAAAATTATCCCAGAATGCATCGTCATCAGCAGCAGCGGCATTTAATGAATCCCCTTCCTAATGTCAACCACTTTATAATATGTACTGGGTGCTTTTTACGTAGCACCAGCACCAGTGGGGTTGCCAAGTAGCTTGGAAGACAAAAACCTCTCAGCTCAGAGAGAGAGTGGTACTGAGTGAAGGGGTTGAGAGTCAAGTGAGATGTTAGTCTAATAGAGGGAGAGATACTTAGTTACTTCAGTAGGACAGGGATGGAGAGTTAAAGAGAAAGATAGTCAAAGTGAGGGAAAAGGAAATAGATGGTATTGGAGATGTATTTGGCCCTATCTACAGGGAACAGTGGGGAGTATAAGTAGTACAGAGGGGAAAGAGAGGGATGTTTCATGAGAGTGTGAGTGGAAATGTTTAGAGACGGAGAAGACCTGGTTGTAGCAAATGATGGTGAGAGAAAATGGAGTGGCTGGGACTTGGGTATGGTAGATATATTAAAGCATGGAGTGTGTAGATGGGCACTTGAGGGAGAGTGGAGGAGCCTCCTGTGGGTGGTGATCATGGGTAGTGAGATGGAGGGGTGTTGAGAAGGTGAGATATAGTGGTGTTTTGACAGAGGTCAGATTATGTGTGTGTGGTGGGGGAGAATGGTTACAAAGGCTATTCCTGTATGCATGGATGGCCATGTTTTTGCTTAGCTTGATGTCTTTTGAAGCATAGCAAATCACCACTGGTCTCAGTCCCTTGCCATCTCCCCTATGAGCCTCAACATCTGAAGATGATTTTTCACCACTTCATCCCATGTCTTCCTGGGTTCCATACATTCCCTCCACTATTTGAGATTGGCACTTTGTGTGGCCATCCTCATCTATATCCATCACATGACCAAACCAATGCAGTCTTCCTTTTTGCACAGAGTATGCAAATCTTGCTTTTCATTATTTCATTACAGTTGGCTGTAGGAAGTAGTTATGAAATAACTGTAGGTTTTGTAATCAACTTACTATGTCCTCATCATTTAATGTACATTTTTGCTATACTATTAATATAACCCACCAAGCATGCTATATTACAATTTATCAAGCAGTTATTCTATTACTACATTTTCTATGTTTCTAATGTTCAAAGGGAAAAAAGATTGTAATATAATGTTGATTTCTATTCTGGCTGTTGTCTCTATCAACCAAGAGAGAGCTGAAAAATAGAAACATTGTAGGTCTATGATCCATCTCTATAGTAGAAGACACTTGCCCAAGGTGCCACGCAGTGGGACTGAACCCGGAACCATGTGGTTGGTAAGCAAGCTACTTACCACACAGCTACTTCTGCATCTATACTCTAAAAAGATTACTCTAAAGACTGTCATTAAATTGCATTTGAAACAATTTTACTTGAAATTTTGGTGGAAGATTTTAACTTAGATTAGTTTAAAACCAGAGGTTTTGTATCCTGGAACCAGGGACGGCTTCAGGTGGGTTGGTATCAAAAGGATTTTAGTCCTGTTTAAAAGGAAAATTTAATGTTCAGTGTTTCACTATTGGGATTGGTTATATCCTCACTTCATCTCTTTGCAAATATTGACTTTGCATCCAGTTACAAGAATGTACTGTTTTGTTTCAGTTATATTGGTCAATTTAATTTCAGTTATATTTGTTAATTTTGTTAAATTGCAATAATTTTACTTTTCAGATGAAGGCTACCTGAAAATATACTTGCGAGGCCGTCCTATAAATCTGTATGCTCCGTCCAACGTTACTGATTTCAGCACGACAAAGACTGTAGAACCTCCTTCTGAAAAACTACAACTTGAATGGGTGTATCCTTCCTATTAGTTTTAACAAAGCTTATTCATTTATTTAAAGTGAAGCAGCTGCTTATTATTATCACAGATAATGTCGTCAGCTGGTTATTGTTTACAAAAATTACTGTAAACTTGTTTGCTTAACCCTTTAGCATTTAAACTGGCCATAGTCTACATGTTTTATGTTCAAACTGCTCAGATCTGGCTTCTCGCATTTACCCCATAATGTCATTCTAAAAATAAACAATCGCATCATCAAAATCTCAAAGCTATTTGATAATCCATGATTAATTCAAAACAATGTGAATAAATAACAATACATTTGCCTTACTGGCACCTGTGCTGGTGGCATGTGTAATGGGATTCGAGCGAGGTCGTTGCCTGTACTGCCTTACTGGCCCCCGTGCCGGAGGCACGTAAAAAGCACCCACTACACTCTCAGAGTGGTTGGCGTTAGGAAGGGCATCCAGCTGTAGAAACTCTGCCAAATCGAGATTGGAGCCTGGTGCAGCCATCTGGTTCGCCAGCCCTCAGTCAGAATCGTCCAACCCATGCTAGCATGGAAAGCAGACGTTAAATGATGATGATGACATTTGACAGAGTAATCTGAATATTAAAGAATTAATGTCATCAGCTAGTTATTGTAATTGGAAAAAATTTGATCCCTAAGTGATCATAATAAGCAGCTTCTATTTAATTGTATTTAATTTTTTATATTTTTAAAGAATTTGTAATGATTTTCTTTTATTTTTCTATCTCACAATATTTTTAAATTTGGTTGCAAAAATTCAAAACTAGTATTGTAAGTATTCGTTTAACTGTTTTCATGAATACTGAATGGCTCACTTTTATTTGACATAGTAACCTGTAGTATAAGGAAGACACTTACACACTGGATACCAATTTTTTTAAATCGTGTACAAGCATTCAATAGATTCAGCAAATGAATCACTAAAGATCCTGTAACTTAAGATTAATGCTTTCCTAGAGTAATCTTTTAGTTCCAGAATTCTGAGTTTTGAACCTTCAACACACCATTTAAATCTAATTTATACAAAGAAACTGTCATAAATGTTTTTCCTTATAGAAGTAAGAATTTCTATTGTTTATAGACCTTAAAGTCAAACTAGGTTCCATTGCATTTCACTGCAGACCATTGTTACTATTATATATAAGAAATTAAAACATAAAGTTATGTTATCAGTTTCAATTATCAAAGACTGCCAATTGAGACATTTGGGCCATTTGATTAACTATCTACTATGTGATCTCCTCAGCAATTTGTCAAAACAATTGCAAATATTCAAATAGGAGGAGCCAGCAGCCACCTTTCTAGCGATGTTCTGCTGTGAATTAATAGTCTTCTATAGTGATCTGGCATTGAGCCAACAAGGGTAGTGATTTAGCAGGATATGTATACTGATTGAATTAATTTATTTGATAGGACTTTAATCTGAATCTGTTTCTAAGATTCCCTGAGATGATATCTCTAAGATGGAATGAACCAATATTGTGAGATAGAATTTTCCATTTTCACTCTTATATAAATCATTGCACTAAAATCATTTACAATGCTAAGGAAATGTAATTTCCTTTTCTATCAAGAATTTTTAAAATTCCTTTCTTTTATAGCCAAAAGAAATTTTATTTAAAGTAATGTTTTGAAATAAAAATTACTGAATTTTATTTGATTCATTGGTTATTTACTAAACACATGAACTATTGAATTTGCTTATTGGTCACAGTTTAGTTACAGATACTCTACTACATTGTATCTTTTGATTCTCTTAATAAAGTATCAAGACCACAAGCATATTACAAATGACTGATTATTGTTGGGAATAAAAAGGGGAGAAAGGAAGTAATTCTGTAATGTTTTATTGTATTCTTGTTATATTATATTCCTGTTCTGTTAAATTTCTTCTTAACTCAGTATTAAGTTATGGATACAGAGGTAGAGATTGCCGATCTAACCTGCACTATTTGCCAACAGGTGAAATAGTGTATTTCATTGCAGCAACAGTAGTGTTATATAATGTTGAAGAAGAAATGCAACGGCATTACTTGG
>NC_043007.1:69555591-69678091 GCF_006345805.1 Octopus sinensis | reverse complement strand
AATATATATATATATATATATACATATATATATATATATATAACGGGAAGCTTTATGAAAATAAACAAAAGACGAAGGCAGGTGGAAAACAAACGAACAATTGTATTAGTATGGCGCTCAGGAAATATAAATAAAACAAGTCTTTAACGTTTCGAGCCTACGCTCTTCAACAGAAAGATACACAGAGAGAGAAAAACACAGAAAGAAGGAGAGAAAAAAAATGCGTGCAGTAGCTAACGAATCAACATGGCGATCTGATTTCGGCCAGAGGTCAAAGATCAAACATGAGACGCGAGAGCGAAATAAGGGGAGATAATAGGGTTGATAAAAGGGTTGAGGGACCAGCTAAAAGTGCGTGGGAGGGGTCTGGATGTGTGTATGTATAGGGTTGGTGTATGTATTAGTATGTATAAGGGTGTGTGTGTGTGTGTATGAGAGAGTATTAGTGCGTAAGATTGGTCTGGACATGCGTATGTATGGGGTTGGTGTATGTATTAGTATGTATTAGTACGTATTGGTATGTATAGGTATGTGTGTGTGTGTGTGAGAGAGTATAAGTGCGTATGCGGGGTCTGGACGTGTGTATGTATAGGGTTGGTGTAAGTATTATATATATATATATAATGTGTGTGTAAAAACTGACTTAGCCTCTACTTCAGAATCTATTTGGGGTACAACATGCACTGAAATTTATTCAGTAAAACCTTTTTTTTTTTTTTTATATACGAGAACTTTTCAATAATATGTGATTTCTCTCTCTCTCTCTGTTGTGCTGTGTGTGTAAAGCTAACCTTGTGAGAACATATACAGATACTTTTACTGTAAAACTATTATATGCAAATTGTTTCATTGAAATAAATATTTGTATAAAAAACTTTTGTGCATTTTCAACCTGTTATTATTTTTCTTATCTATTTCTTATTTACAACATATATTTATTTTTCTAGCTTAACAGTCCACCCTGATAAAATAAGAATTGCAACTGGACAAGTTGCTGGTCATGACAGGAGAGAAGGACGGGTAAGCAAACAATATTTACTATTGAAAATGTCAAATATTTAACACATATGCTATCCGTCCTGATTGATTTTATTTTATTTAGTTTCAGTTCAGATAAATTTATACGGAAGAATGTGCAATGTTTGTGTGCATATGTGTATAGTTAGAGGGATAAATAATGAAAATGCTTTGTGAGCTGTAATGTATTGATGTGTGTTAATGGATTTGTTTTCTCAATTAAATCAACTCTGTGAACCTTCATTTATTTCTGATCATAGTAAAGAAATGCAAGATGATTGAAAAAGCATCCTAGATTTGGCTGGCTTGAACCTTTTTCTACACTAAGCCACTTGTGTGTGTGTGTGTGTGTGTGTGTGTGTGTGTGTGTGTGTGTGTGTGTGTACATGGGCATGTGTGCAAACATGTATACATGTACAACATAAGAACTGGATTCAAGGAATCGAGTGTAACCTACCATAAATACTCCAGATGAGAACCTGGTTATCAGGTCCCTTGGCTAATTAAATTCCAATGTAATTCACCCCAGTAGCTTTAAGGAATGTCAGTTTATTCCCTTTCTACTTTTGATTTTGTTTATATCATTAACATCTGATATTTTCTCCACTCTACATTTTGTATAATTGAATGAATATTGTTCTAATACATCCATTTTGATGCAGTTAGATGTAGTAATCTCTCTTCCATGTGTCATTGTATGACTGCATGTGTATACCTTCTCTCTCTCTCTCTCCTCTCTCTCCTCTCTCTCTATGTATGTGTGTGTATATATATATATATATATATATATATATATATATATATTATATATAATATACACATATACATACATATATATATATATATACATACATTTTATATATATATATATATATATATACACATATACATACATTATATATATATATACATACATTTTATATATATATATATAATATACACATATACATACATTATAATATATATATACATACATTTTATATATATATATATATAATATACACATATTCATACATATATATATATACACACATAATTACATATACATACATTTTATATATATAAACATAATTATATATACATACATTTTATATTTATATATATATATATATATATATATATATATACATACACACACACACACACACACATGTATGTATACACACGCATGTGTATACATGTCGACACTGAAGTCAATGATGGAATTCTGAGCGGATTATGAAACAGCTGCAACCTCTGTAAAATTTTAATTCTTACCTTTTTGTTTATTTGTTTTGAAATATATATTTATATAATGTGCATGTGTCTTTGTACCTGTGTTTTTTGTCTATCCTTACATGAAAAATTGGTGTATGTTTATGTTCCAGCAACTTGCTTGTTCAGCAAAAAACAAAAACAAAACAAAACAAAACAGAATTAGTTCCAGATTGATTTCTTTAATTACAACCTTTGAGGCAATGCCCAGCATGGCCACAGTTCAATGACTGTAACAAGAAAGAAAAACTATGTAACTATGTCTAGTATGTATCGGCCTTCTAGGTCACATACATCAACACCTACATAGGAGCTTATTCGAAGTCAAGCCAACTGTTTGTGAACTAGGATTTTTTTTCTTCTTATGTATGTACAATCAACTTGATATCTGAATCATTGATGTTAACATATCTGCTGGCAGATTCAATTTTGGAGTAATAGAAGTTTTCTTACTGCTATTTCCTTCTGTTCCTCTATTAGTGTCTTTATCATTTCTGTTAATGTGTACCTTTAGAGCTAGAGCATATACAAGAATTCACAAGACTGTTATTCTAGCTATTTAAAATATGAAAGTTTACAGTGTGATTTTGTTATGAATGTTTGCATCAGCGATTGTTCTTTTATGGAATAGCTACAGTTATGATGCCCCCTATAAGAATTGCTTGATTCATTGGTATTTGCTCAATGTGGGATGCTTAAGGAGTTATCCTTTCCTTTCATGTAACTAAACTATAGGGTATTCTGTTATGAGTTGAACGCTTTGATTTCTATTAGATTAAGGATGGTGGCATTGCCTAAATAAGGGAGAGAGAAAGTTTGTGCTGCATTCAGTACAGGAGATTTCCTTGATGTATTGGTTAATTTTTGACATACTCAAATTCTGGATTCACAGCAAAGGATATTAGTACTGTAACATGAATGGGAATATACATGGATTTCTAAACTCTGGTTATTTGTCGTACAATTTGGTAAATTTGTGCATTTATAAATCTACATCTCTGTTCTGCTCCTTTATTCCTCCCAATTGTTTTAAGATTTGTTTTATGAAAGATCTTTCAACTTGAAGTCCAATATTTTCTACCTGTTTCTACTATGCATGTTGTTCAACTGTCTATTTGGTCCTGTTGTTATCTAGAGAAAAAATGTCACTTTTGCGGAATCACAGACAGGTATTGAAGACCATCAGGTGAGTCACAGTGGTATTCTGTATCAAATAACATTGTAGTGGACTCACTCACTGCCTACTTAAAACAAAGAATATTTGCTTCATTCTTATTAAAATTACTAACTTCTCCTAATCTTTGAAATGTAATTCAGAAGGTAATTGTGTTTTTTTTTCAAACTTGACCTCTTGAAAGGTCATTGTCATTTGCTGATCTACTAACCACTTGATCCAATCATTTTCAAAGATACTTCATATTTCTTCATGTTTTACATTAATAGCACACCTTGGTATTTGTGTATATGTATATACACACATAACAAACACACACACATTAAGGTGTTAAACACTCATTTAAGAACAGCTGCAGATTTCATAAGGTGTAAATTTGAGTCATCTGCTACATGAATATTCAAATATCATGCTGAGTCACTGATTCCTTCTGTGAATAGTCAACTGTTTTATGTTGAAATTTTCAAAATCATTTATCATAGAATTAAAAACATGTAACTGTTCTGATATAAGTGTTCATCACCAAAATTGGCCTATCTCTTTCATTCTATATCTGTCTCTCATTCTGTTATCTCTCTGTCACTCTCTCACACACACTCTCTCTCATTTATATATACGCACACATACATGCACATGTGTGTGTGTATTTATATATATACATACATGCACATGTACATATATATCTACATACATGCACATATGTGTATGTGTGTGTATATATATATATATATATACACACACACATATATATATATATACACACACATGCATGCACATGTGTGTATGTATATATATATATATGCATGCACGTGTGTGTATGTATATATATATATATATATATATATACACACACACACACACACATATATGCATACACATGAGTGTGTGTATGTATGTGTGTGTATATATATATATATATACACACACATGCGTGTGTGTGAATATACATATATATATATATATATACACACATACACATGTGCGTATATGTACTTGTGTGTGGCTGTGTTGTAAGAAGTTTGCTTCCCAACCACAGTGTTGGTATCTCTGTACTTTGACTCTGTATGATAGTTGTAAATGAATGTTACTGACATGCAAACAGTGTCCTTCATTTCCAACCTTCCATGGAAACTTGCTTAGGAGCAGGTGAAGGTTGGCAACAAGGAGGGCATCTAATCACAGAAAGATCTGCTTCCATAAATTCCAACTGAACCATGTGTGCATGGGAAAAAAGGGCAGTAAAACTATGACAATGATTATGTGTATATGTAAGTATATATAACCCCGAGAATGTAAGGAATGGAAATAGTAAAGATTACATATGTTTCAAAGCTAAACAATGCATGTTGTAGAATTTTTAGCATGCGCAAAACTCATTTAGCTAATCTTCAGGTTCATGGGATTGCAAGAGGAGAGAAGGAGGGGAACAGGAATGCAATGAGTGGTGAACATGAGTATATTGGCGAGCAGCAAGAAAGTAGTGACACACTTGCAGGAATGGTGGGGGACAGAGAAATGGTGTGTGTGTATAATATATATAGCTATGCATATGTATAGGTATATATAGGTTTGTATATACGTGCATATATGTGTGTATATATATTTGAATGTGCAAATATATTTGCATGTACATATGTGTATATTTGTATGTACATAGATGTGTGTATATTTGTATGTACATAAATGTGTGTATATATTTGTATGTACATATATGTCTATATATTTGTATGTACATATGTGTATATATATTTGTGTATATCTGTATGTGCATATATGTGTGTGTATATATATATATATATATATATATATATATATATATATATGTATTATGATGATCTCCTGGGGTTAAAAAGTTACAGTAACCCCCCCCCCCCCTTTGTGGTTAGCCATATTGAGATGACTATTATACTTTACACTATATATATATAGTGTATGTGCACATATGTGTGTGTATATAATATATTTTATGTGCATATATGTGTGTGTATATATATATATACATTTTATGTGCATATGTGTGTGCATATATATATATGTATGTATTATACAGCTATGTGTATGTTTGCGTGTCTTCACTTACCCAGCAGATGTGAATGAACAGTCACACAGGCTGTGTTCTTTTACAGTCTCCTGTGGAACTTTCCTAGCTATAAGAAAATCTCTTGCTAAGAAGTGATGCTAATATATATATATATATATATTATATATATATATATATATATTAGCATCACTTCTTAGCAAGAGATTTTCTTGAGACTTTCCTAGCTATAAGAAAATCTCTTGCTAAGAAGTGATGCTAATATATATATACATATATATAATATATAATATATATATATATATAATATATATATATATATTATATATATATATTAGCATCACTTCTTAGCAAGAGATTTTCTTATAGCTAGGAAAGTTCCACAGGAGACTGTAAAAGAACACAGCCTGTGTGACTGCTCATTCACATCTGCTGGGTAAGTGAAGACACGCAAACATACACATAGCTGTATAATACATATATATATATATATATATATATATATATATATATATATATATAATATATGCACACACATATGCACATAAAATGTATATATATACATATATATATATACACACATATATGCACATAAAATATATTATATACACACACATATGTGCACATATATATATATATATATATATATATATATATATGCACACACACACATACACAAAGCTTATTATTTTTCTGTGAAAAAACAATTCATTGTTATATGAATATCACTTTTCATTTCTTCACTACTACCTCTTCTGGTGATTTTTCTCTCCTTTTTTGAGTTCAAAAGTGAATTTTGAAGCTTCTTCATTTTGTTTTGGTAACTGAACTTCAATCTCTCTGTTACAGCTTGGACATTTTGTTTTTATCTCTGTTTATAAATTCTTTCTTGCCAAACTTTTTCACTTATTTGGCTAAATGTTTTTTCTGTTCTTCCTCTTGAGGGTACTAATAAGGTGACTCCTCTTTCTGCCACTCTTGTCTTCCCTGTTGTTCTCCAATTTTTTAAGAAGAGTTTCTGTTCTCTGATAGTTATAATTCTAATTCTAAATTTTAAGTTGATTGTTTTATAGTTTACAAGATTGGTATAAGATTTTTTGTTTGTTTGTTTTTCTTCTGTTACTCCTAACAAATAAATGGTTCTTTGAACTCTGTTTCATTGTGGTTTCTTAAAGTTGGTAAAAGCAGTATTTTTTTTAAGTTACACTCTCATAAGATGCACCCCTATTTTACAAGTATATTTTGTGGTTAAAACAAACTGTTTCCTAATACAGATGTTGAAAAATATTTTAAAGTGGTTTTGCAGTGTGGGAATGTATGGTTCTGTGCATGTAAAAAAATATTGTGATAATATACAGGAATAAAATATAAAATTATAAATTTATCATAAAGAAGCTACATTATATGTGTACTATATTTCAACTTTATCTTTTTTCAGATCAACTGTATAGTTGTTATATTTTGGTTAAGAGAATTGCCATACAAAATGTAGAACTTGTAATTTTTGTTACTATGTTTTCTATTAGTATGATAGGCCACTAGTGTAACAACGCCATCACTATGTTTTTGTTGTCATCCACTCATTGCAAATAACAGATGAAAGTTTAATATTCCTTTCATCTATTTTGGAGAATTTGCATTTAGATAATAAGCAAATATTTCTTAAAAGTAATGTAGTAATTAAATATATCAGGTGTGAACTATACATGCTTAGAAAAGGTATATAAGATGGTGTGACTTTACTGCATAACTGTCAGTGTACTGTAAGCAAATTTTCATAAGTTTATTCCAACAGACTGTGATAATTTGGCTTCATTTCAATATTTTATCATTGCTAATATTTGTGCTCAACTGACTTCTTAGATTAAAACATTGTCTTCAATCCATAATACAGCTGCATTAGATGCAGGGCAATTTTTGGATACATTTATAATTAACAAAAACTCACATCTTATATGTTGGCAAATGCAATGTTTCATTGCTATTAGCTATTTTTTATAATCCTGGGAGAAACCCATTAAATACAACACTAATCAAAACTGCAAAGATTAAGTACATAATCCAAACAATACATACTCAGATTATAACTTGGTCTAATGAAAGAAGCATTTACCAATCTTTGTAGAATTATTCTTTTACTGGTTTCAGTCATTGGGCTATAGCCATGCTGGGGCACCATTTATTTCAGTCTGAAACTTATTTTGTTGATCTCTATTTGTTGAACTACAAAGTTATGGGACATAAAGACATAACATAACAAAACCAACTTTTAGATCAGTGTAAAGATAACCACACATGGACACAGGCAGGAATACACTCACATTCATATACATGTGTATGTTTTTGTGCATATGTATACATATAAATACGTGTTTGTGCGTATGTATACATATGAATGTATTTGTGCATATGTATGCATATAAATACATGTTTGTGCATATGTATGCATGTGAATACATGTTTGTGCATACATATGCATATGAATACACGTTTGTGCATATGTATACATATGAATATGTTTGTGCATATTTATGCATATAAATACATGTTTGTGCATATGTATACATGTGAATACATGTTTGTGCATATGTATACATGTGAATACATGTTTGTGCATATGTATACATATAAATACATGTTTGTGCATATGTATGCATATAAATACATGTTTATGCATATGTATACATATAAATACATGTTTGTGCATATGTATATGCATATAAATACATGTGGGTGTATGTATATGTATCCTCCCCCCATCAAAATGTATACATATATTGAATGATTATAAAATCAGTGTTTATTGAAATACATTTGATTTTCAAAATTTAATAGAATCTACAGAATGAACTTACTTTATTTTTTGAACGTTTTTCATACGGCTGATCATTCTGGCCCAGGCACTGAAGATAACAGAAAACAATAGAATTGTAAGCATCAACAAACATGTTGCTCAGTATTTTCTATATTCTCATTCTGTGGCTGCCCTCAATTTGTTGACAGTTGCCAATTTGGTACTGCAGTCTTTATGTGCCCCTCTGACAAAAAGTCTAATGGTATGAGGTCTGTTGAACATGGAAGGCATTCTACTGAACCATTTGTTCATTCCACTTTTCATCAAAGTCGTTCCTTATATTCCTATGGCAGCTGTGTGTGGTAGAGGTTGTGGGCATCTTGCTGGAAATAAACTTCACATCTTCTTTAAAGTTCTTTTGAACGCTTGTGAGGACAGACTGTCTCAACAAGTCCAAGTAAAAGGGACCAGTTGAAGTATCATTGAGACAGAATTGTCCATTTAATCCTTTTGATGATAAGCAACACCATACTATAACTCCTAATAAAATAATATAAGATTCATCCATAACATTTGTATCCTCAGGTCCCCAGTAGATACATCTTCTATACATCTTGCCATGTACCACTTACACAACTTCACTCTTCAGTCAGGATCATGTTCACTGAGAGCATGGACTATTCTTGGAATGTACCTTTTCCAATGACAGAACTTCAAAATGGGATAGATGCTCAATTTTGAAATTCCTCTCTCACAACTTGCTTGCCACACATTTTCTTGAAATCTGGCAAAACATTTCTGGTATCCATTTTTGCTTTGTGAGGCTCATTGATGTATGTGGTCTTCCAGAATAGTTTTTTTCTTTTTTTTTTTTGTGGGTGGACATTCTGAACAGTTCCATCAACTTCACTCAAAATTATCTCCAGTTCAAGTGACGGTCATCATGTTGGTGGATCTGTTAGAAACTCCCTCTTAAATTGTGTTTGCACTTCAGCTGCATATTCAAACATATAGCAGCACTTCAGAAAAATTTTCCTTTGTGACCTGAATAATAATAATAATAATAATAATAAAATCGAAAAATATCTTAGGAATGAGAACCCAGGTTCGAAATTTCCCCAAGATACATGATGAAAGCTGGAGGGTATATCAGCTGAAACATTGTGTTAACAGCAAACAAGATGAGGACAAATATCCGTCAAATATATATGTACATAATTCCTCATCTCTTAAATATAGAACTATAGAAATTTAGGTTGGTTTTTTTTTTTGGTTTTTTTTTTTTAGTTAAGGTGTAATAATCTTTTAATAATTAATCAAAAATTTTTATTTTAAAAATATTTTACTTCATATTCTGCAAATTCAAATTATACATTCTACAATATTTATGTTTAATTAAATATTTCCACAATCTTTCTTAACAAGATTGTTTTCATCATTATGATGTCTTTCAGGCTGATCAAAAGAGACCTGACTGCTATTTTTACCTAGTTGAGTAAATACATAAAAGCTCTGACATTTGTGAATATGTTAGTAATATTTGTGGTAGATGCCACACAGAAACATATTTTTTTTAATAATTTTGTCCACAATATTAACATGACATTTCAGTCTAATATCTTAACCAAAATTTCCTCATACATAAAATGGTAAATAAGTCTCAGTGAATTATATTCACAAAGAGGTGTATTTTCACATTTTTTATTTCACTATTATATATCAAGAAATATTTTAGTGGAAAATAATATATTTATGTTACAAACAGCAGGTTGACTCTTTTACTGACATAAATGATTTACTTACTTCAAAAATAAGCAATTTCAAGTATAGTAGAGCATTCAATAAATTGAAATTGGTTTACAGCAAAATTATGGTTTATTGCCTGAAGGTTTAATTAAATTTGTCATCTTTATCACTGTTCTTTCTTCTAGAGATTCCCCCATCCCGCTGGCTTTATATTTTCTCTTTCACCTTGCAGTCTATTGTATTTGAAAGTGAAATATTCAGAACCATTTTTTTATGGTGTGTGAAAAAGAATTTTGACCAAAAATATAAACTTATTTTTCTTTGTACATTAATTCAATAAGTATGTCAATTCAATAAATAAACTTGCTGATTTTTATTTTTTTTTTAAAGTAAATTACTTGAAAAATCATAATCTACATATTTATAAAGGAAACTGGCAAATTATAATGTCTTAATAGCAATATATTGAAATCTTTTAACGAAATATAGAGCAAAGGAAAAAAAAAATAAATAAAACTATTAAATATATTACCTCCCTTTAATATTCTGTGTTGAAATTTTCTGATTGAAAGGACATCATAACAGAAACTTTAAATTCTTCAATATGTCTTGTTTCAAGAAATCATTTAAGTAGTCTATGATGGAGGGACTGAGAAACAACCCTTATATTATTCTAGATTTTCCTCTGCCTAACTTTAAAACCATACAACTACTTAACAAATTTATACTTTATAAATGTAATACCTAGTACTTGACTTTTATCCTTTCAAATTATCGGATAATGTTGAAAAGATATTTATGAGGGTCAGAAGAGCCAGTTTTCTGTAAATAGATGCTTCTTTCATATAGACACATAAAAGACACCCAGTACACTCTGTAAAGTGGTTGGTGTTAGGAAGGGCATTCAGCTGTAGATAACAAGCCAAAACAGATTACTGGAGCCTGGTACAGCCTTCCAGCTTATCAGCTCTGGTCAAACCACCTGATCTATGTCAACATGGGAAACAGTCATTAAATGATGATGACCATGATTAATGAATTTCCAAAACAGCTAATGATTTTAGCTAAGAAAATGAGTGGATACTTTTTAGCTGTTGGTTTAATGAAAGTTTCCAACATTTATCAAATATATTTTTCAATCATTAAATATAGTTTTATTTGTTTATATTAAGTGTTCTTATAATAATAGTTTTTACTTATTAAAGGATCCAGTATACATACCTTTAGTGCCTAGTTTTAAAAAATAACAAAAAACTTAGATGGATCAGTTAGTTGATAATGACAAATGCTTCACTAGAAAGCTGTTCTTTTAATATAATTAAACATAAATTTCTTTTTAAAGCTTTTATGTACTTTAGCCAAAGTTACTTTCCAAATTTTGCAGACAACTCTACAGTTGCATCATTATTTTCATATCATGATTTTCTACTTAACTAGTATTTATTTCTACGAGAGTTTGGTTACTCGCCAACTGTACACCATTTAACATATTCATCCTCCTTAAAGGAATGTCTTTTGAGGTAAACTGTTGGCCTCTGAACACAAACAACAGTGCAGTATGCTGCTGTACATGTAGCAACATCAGCCTTTGATGTTATTGTACCACTATAGACCAAGTTTGTTGATAATTCAGGCTCAAAATTTGGCTGCATTGAAGATCCAGCGGAAAAGGATGCCTCTTAGTCAAACATTGGTGAGTTCTCCACTTTGATTCTTGCCTGCTTCTTTTGATGGGACAATTCTCAATACACATTAGAGTTTATTTGCCCTGTAGTTGGCATAGTATTTCCCCACTATTAGTTCTCATTGGTCTTGTTTTGTTTCTGTGTGTTTCTGTTTCTTTTCTTCTAAAAATTGTCTACTATTTTTAGAGTTTGAAGTTTCCTCTTGTCTCTGTTGGTTTAATAAGGAGAAAAAGCACCAATTCTCTATTGTCTACTAAAATCAATCTTGTGTCAACACCATATGCACTGTTCCATCAATCTCCAGCAATACTGTTCCATCAATCTTCACTCAATATTAACATATTTTGCTTCCATTTCATTTTCATTTTTTTTTAAAAATTCACTTTGATATTTCTTCATTTCTAAAATGTGATCTCCGCAATGATTTTCAAATATTTTCTGATTTTGGATTTAATTAATCCATGCTGAATTAAAAACAATTATTTCATAATTCAGTTTTAAACTTTGATACTTTGTATTGAAACTGCTTTTAATTGTAAAAATCAATATCTAATATGAATGTGAAACAGTGATGGAAAATATTTTAAAATATTTTTCTTTTCAATATTGAATATTTTATAAATGACTTGTAAACATTAAATGCCCTCCCACTTTTTTTTTTAATTTTTCAATTTTAGAATTATTTAGTTTTCATGTCTTCTTGCTTGTTTTGTGATGACAAGTTAAGAGAATTCTGACAGAATGTTTATGGCTCCAGAGTTAAAGTAAAATGAATTTGCTATAGCTCTGGTATCATAAATTATTCTATAACATCCTTGAGTAATTATAATTATCATTTATGCCTGTCTGCTCAACTTTATTAACCTTTTTTCATAATATATTCAGTTATAATATTAGAATAGCTCTGGGCAGAGGTTTTGCTTTGTTTTTACATAGCTGCCTAATATTGACTTTTCAACAAGTCCTTTCCCCAAAATTTTTTTCTAAACACATCTATTTCAAATAATTTTTACATTAATTCTATATATGACAAGTTTTGTCTAAAATATACACAGAAATTTGTTTTTATTATTAACCAATGTTAAAAATTCAATCATGTTATATACTCCATGAATCTTTGATCTTGACTTTTTTATTCCAGCAGATCCAGCCAATCTAATTACATTTTCACCATTGTTGATGTATTTCTATTATTTTATTTATTCAGTTTATTACACACAGTTTGCTTTTATTTGTTTGTTACCTATAGTGTTTTTATTTGAAGATTTAATCATGAAATATCAGCTTACTGCTTTCATGTGATATTGGATCAATCATGTCTTTATTTGTGCCATTTGTTTTATGATATTTTCTGACATATCCTGTTAAACATGTAACTTTGTGAGAGAAAAAAACAAACTTTAATACCAGAAGCTCCAGTTCTTGTTTGCTACCTTTAAAAATAAAAGGGATGCAAAACAAGCTATAAATAATTTATCACCTTCAATTTATCTTTTGTATTTAATAATATGCAACAAACTATGTTAACTAATGAATATAAAAAAAAAAGACATGGAACTTCTAGTGTTAATTGCATGTTATTTTAAATAACGCATGATGTTTATATGAACAATATTTCACACATGCTGCAAAAGACAGTGTATAATGGTCCTAGATACTATATTTTTTCCATATTATTTTTAGGAATTGTTCAATTAATAGTTCACTTTTCTTTCTCACAAGTGCAGCTTCAGAAACTGCAAGCTAGATTTTATTGTCTAAGAATATTAACAAGACTATGCTCCAGCATGGCCACAGTCTAATGACTGAAACAAGTCAAGCATAAAGCCCTCAGTTTTTTCTTAAGATGGTCTTGCAGACTTTGGAAATAAACGAAAATTTAATTGGCAAATAAAAATCAGTAGTAAAATCTAGTTAAAAATGAAATTAAATTGCAATATAAATTTAGTAAATGTATGATGCTAAAATATAGAGCATTATCCCTTTAGTATTCATGATGCTGTGACTGTATTTTTAGAATAACATAGGGTAGGTACAAGAAGCTGGCTCTGGCAGAGTATTTGAGCCAGATATGGCTGGTTTAAACACTAAAGGGTTAAGTAGGTGGAATGGGAGAAAATATTCAGCTAAAACTTTGGATTTATTTAAATGTTATGGAAAAATAAAATGAAATTACATAATGAAATTCTATGCAAAATATGGAATGATTACAGGTGGCAGTGTAGACTTACTACTGCAAGTGTTGAATAATGGAATTAATATTGTGTAGATGGGTTAGAAAGATAAAATATTAATATAAAGAGAACATTGCGCATTTTATTTTGAGATATTAAATAATATTGGAAATGGATCAGATGAACATTGCATCAAAGAAGTCCTTTTTAGTATTCCTTGATAATTTAAAAAATTCTTTTTGAAAAAAACATTTCACATAAAAATTCTTTTTAGCTTAGATTGATTTTAGCCAAAATAATTCTTCATATGTGTATATTAATCTCTTTTTATAGATATTTTACAATTTTCTGGAGCCTATCCCCCACCACTTTTTTTCGGCAATTTATGCCTAAAAGAATTTAAACTGTCAAAATAGATTGTTAGTCTTTTATTTGGTTTGCTATTCCACCACAAAGTCAGCTTTGGCAATGTTTTTCTTCTAAATAACGAAACCAGCTTTATTCAAAGTAAATAGTGCATCAAATAGCCAACCTATTTTGGACCTGATGAGTGTTAGTTTGTTGAATCAGTTATTGAAAAAATTAGCAAAAATTGAAAGGGTTAAAATCTCAAAACATAGAAACAATAAATAAAAAAATTTGAAGAAACCCTGCCAATCATTGTGCATGAGCTGATGGTTTGCACTTTCATGAAAATGGAATAAAGCAAGTAGTAAATTCTAACAATATTTTCTAAAAGCTGAAAGATTGGTGGGAAGAAAAGTTTAAAAACATATACAAACAAATTGGAAAATATTTATGAAAACTTATTGTTAAAATAAAATTAAATGACTAGGACAATTTGCCATCCTGAAGCATTATTTTGGGACCCTGGTACTATTGTTTGAAAACTAGCATGAATCCCAGAAAATTGGGATGACTTGACAACCCTATTTTATCAACCTGATTAAGACAACGGACACTCATTGTAGTATTTAACCAATTGTCTTGGTTAACATTGCTTTTAAATCTCAGTTTTGAACCTGTGCAAAGTGCTTGAGGAATAAATGTTTCACTCTCCAGCATGGGTAGAATATAAAAACAAAAAAACTGTCCTACAACATCTCAGGTTCACATTTCACTTGTACATTATATTTTAGTTTGTTACTAGAGCTGTGGGCCCTTCCTAACAACTAATACTTTACAGAGTTTACAGGATGCATTTATCACATCAGTAAGGCAATTGTGGTTGCTTTGTACCTTTTCAAGAACAAGATTGTTGCCACTGTAGGTTGTTTCTGCTTGATCAGAGGCAATGTGACCCAAATGGCATAAGAGGAGTAGTGAGATGCATGTGGTGATAGAGGTGGGATTGAATAGGGACAGATCTAGTGTTTTCTCTTGTGTCCCAGGTGACATTGTTTAGTTAATACAAGAAAGGAAAATGGAGAGATGAGAGGGTAGTGAATAGGTGGAAAGGGTGGCAGACACAACTCAAGATCAATCTTTACCACTTTGCCTCAAATCTTTGCAAGCTTTCTGCACTTTAAATTCATATCTCACTAGTATGTAACATGGTATTTTATGCATAAGCATCATATAGTTTGCCCCTTTTCTCAAAGGGAGAAGACATTTGTTGCCAACAAAAGTGATCTCTCTCTGTGCATTTTTTAAAAATCTATTTTTGCACATCCTGCTACTTCAGAAGATCTACTCCAAATCAGATCACACAGCTAAAAGAGAGTATCACTTAAACCTAAGGAGATTTCAAGGCATTTGAAGAAGCTTATTTTGCATGCATTCTTACTAATAACTAGTGAATACATGCCAGATATAAAGTGAACCTGTTTCTGATGGTATGGTTGTGAACCACTACACCTTTTGTACAGTTATAGTCAACATTCAATTTAAAGTATGAAATTTCTGTGTATTGAACTTAGTTATTCCACTAATTAATGGAAGCAGGATCCTGTCTTCCCTCATACATATTAAAATAATTCTTTGCTTAGTATACTGTGAGAACACTTGTAGACCATATATATGTGTATACAAATGTATATGTTTGTATATGTATGTGTGCTTATATACATGTGTGCTTATATACTAGGGTGGAGCAAAAAGGTACTTTTTACACAGATTTTCAAAATACACTTGCAAGAATATATTTTTTATTGCAAAATCCTTTAAAAACAACTGTTAAAATCTGAAGTTCTTAATTTTACATCTTCAGGCTCTGCTGCCCACTTGAAATTTTGAATAATGAGTGGAAAATCAATTTATCACACATTTGTTGTTCCTCATTTTATTTTTTACATTCATTGTTTCGAATCGAGTTTGTTTTCTGAAATCCTTTAAAAGCAAGTGTTAAAATCTCAAGCTCTAAAATTTATATCTTCAGGCTCCACAATACACTTGAATTTTGAAATTATGTGAAATGAATAGACATTTCGACTTTGTTTTTTTTTATTTTTAATACTAGATGACCAAATATATGTGTTACATGAGATCTAGATGACACACACATTAAAATAAAATTATGTGTAAACCACTTGTTGATTCTTGACACATTTTGGTGATAAAAATAATTACCATTTCCAATTTATTTTAAATAATTCTATGTAACTAAATAATATGAACCAACCTCTGAACGTTCTGTTTAAATATTGCTTGATCTATTCCCCCAATGATCATTTTCCGATTTGTCCATTGATCCTATAAAAATCTTGTTATCTCTGTGGTACTTTTTTCTCTCTACTACAACTGTGGTTTTTAAAGAAGTTGCACTTGGAACAGGAAATGTCAAATCTTTTGTTGCATTGTTTTTAAATACATTATACTTTGTTTGAAGCGATGGTACATTTTTTAATATTTTTCACAGATTTTAGTAATGCTTGGTACTTTCTTGTTCAAATAAAACACATTTTAGTATGTCCCTGTAAGTTGGCAAAACTTACTTGCTAAGATCACATGGAGTACCAAATATTGGGCATTCAATATCATGACACATTATTTGCTTATGAATCCTCACACACACACATATATGATGGACTTCTTTCAGTTTCCGTCTACTAGGTCCACTCCAAAGGCTTTGATCTGCCTAAGGCTATAGTAGAAGACACTTACCCAAGGTGCCATGCTGTGGGACTGTACCTGGGAACCATATGGTTGTGAATCACCCAGTCACACCTGCACTTTATATATATATATATATATATATATATATATATATATATATATATATATATTATATATATATATATGTATGTATGTATATTTTTCTTTAAATTGTTTCAGCTTTAATGCTGTGGTCATGCTGGGGCACCAGATATGTTTTAGCCATTATTAGCAAAGCCTGAGGTAGTCTTTTAAGTCATGTTTTAAAGGCTCATGGCTTACTTAAATAAGCATTTGTTGTTTGTCAAGATGTAGCTAGGTGTCAGTAATTTGTGCAGTTATTACCTGAATGTTATCAGGCATTTTTCTTTAACTTGTTTAGAAATAATGTTGACTAAAGCATGACCAGTTGAAGTGAAAAAGCTGTGTTGCATTGTTACATGGTGTGAACTTGATTTGCTGTTGGGTGTGCATGGCTCTGGGTCACTTGTGAACATAATACTGGCATCATGTAGACAGTATTGATGAAACATTTTCCACATTCTGAGGGCTGAGAGCAATGTGGAGAGAATAAGTTTTGAGCCTTTTGTAGTAATTACAGTAGTAAGGCCTGTTAGGCCATTAATTTTTATTTTCTCTGGGGTACTTCAAATTCTCATGTTTTGGCTTGTGTATGGAGGCCAATGTGAACATCAATATTTAAGGTAAGCCATAGCATACTCAGAGAAGAATGATGGTATCAGGATCTCTTGAATGGGAAAGTCTAAGGATCTATGAGCACATTCTGCAGGCCATATTGACTTTATTGTTGATGTGAACACTCCAGTTTGGGTTATTGTCCACTGTTAAACTTAAGTCACTGACATTGTTCAACAGTCTGAAAGAGTTCACATGAGAGAAGACGAGATAGCTGTTTAAGTATATTCCCTTTGCCAGAGTAGATGAGCTCAAACTTTTCCTCGTTTAGCAGCATGTTATTTTTTCCACCTATTGAATGACAATGTACATACACCAGGTTGGACTTCAATTTGGTACATAGTCCCTTTAACTTTTTAGAGCTTAGTATCATCTGCAGAGAATTTTTATTTTACTGTTTGATGAACTTTGTTACTTGTGACATGAATAATAAACAGTAATGGTCCAAACACAGTACCCTAGAGGACACCACTATAGATTTTTACTGGTCATCAGTAAATTCTAACAGTCACAACATGTTGGGTTCTGTTTATCAGGAAACGTGTTTGTCAGGATGCTAATATTAGATAATTTTTTTTGTTATAATTCTATGGTCAACTCTGTTCAAAGCTTTTCTGAAGTCAAGATAAATGATGTGTCAGAACACTTCCTCTGAGCATTAAGAATATCATCAAAGTAGTTTGGAAGTTGTGTTAGGCAGTCTCTTCTACCATGAAAACCACTTTGGTTGGGATCAGAGATTTCTTTTTAGAAAGCCAGTTTTGAGATCACCATCCTCTTGAATACTTTAATGATGCAAGAAGTTAGTGAGATTCAATGGTAATTCACTATGATAAATTGAGGATACAGGCTGGAACAAAAAAATGTGCTGGAATAAAACCTCAGTCCGGTGAATTTCTCCAGGGATGAGCAAGAGCATGTGCAAATTGTTTGGATCCCTTCGAGATATTAGCAAAGAATCTGTATCAGTTCCTACTGCTAAATTGGTTTTAATTTATTAAATGATGTCCATAGTACCCAAAGTTTCGTGTGTGAGGATTTACTTCATCAGTTCTGCATAAGTTGGTTGCTTCAGTATCACTGAAGACAGAATGGTGTTATGATAAATGTGTTTGATTTTCTCCAGGTTGTTTCCAATTTTTCTACTGTGCTGAACTTCAACTTAATATATTTAAATTTGTTGTTTAAACTTATATACTTTGTCTGCACCATTGAACCTAATGCTATATCTAAACACATGTAATAACAGCTCTCTAAACATATAATTACAAGCAACATATTTCTTTACAGTCATGATTACACACATTAACTGTACTAAACCCTTCTAATTGAATCCAACAGCTCTTTTCAACTTTTTTTCCAGTCAGAGTGATGTGTTTGCCATATAACCTCTATCTCTTTTACTTTAATTTTGTTATTATCAGGAAAGAAATCATTATTTTAAAATATTTTAGTGAAGAGGGGAGGTACTTTATATGACATCTGGGACTGATAGGAGGAAAGTATCTTCAACCAGGATGCCAGGTTGTGGTGTTAAACCAGGCAATAAAGTCTATCGTTGGAAATTGGAATGCAAAATCAGAACAATGACTACAAGGAATCTACAGTTGCACCAGTCCAACATCTTCGATTGATATTTTTATTATTATTATTAACCCAAACATGAAGGGCAAGGTTTCAGTTCATTACTGTAGATAGAAACTATTTTCTATAGCCCTCTCTTCTCACTGTCTCTTTCTTTCTGTCTGTCTCTCTTATATTTTACTGATGTAAGTATACTTTTTATTATTTAGTACAGAGCTACTTGTCATTTGTATTAAGTGAAAATATGCTATATTTCCTCTGCAAAAAAATAGGCTTTTGGTGTCAGTGACTAATTGTAATAATCCAACAATAATGATATTTGTATTTCTGCAAGTCCATATTATGTGTGTGTATTGTAATTTGTGGTTTAAAATAGTGTGTGTGTGTGTGTGTATATATATATATATATATATATATATATATATATATATTATATATATATATATAATATATATATATATATATATATATACACACACACACACACATAGCATACTGCACACACTCATGCTTACGTATGTTTTTAATTTAAAATCATGTTTGCAGTGTTCTATCAGGTTTGAATTGATATTAGGTAAAAATGCATTTTTATTTAATCTGTAACATAGACATTGTTTATTTTAGGCTTTGGTTGGAATTTAATTTAAATTTAAGAATTGTTTTCCTTACATTTTGATGCCAAAAGTAACCATTAAGCTAAGGTTTTTTTTTTTGTTTTTTTAAAAATCAGTACAAGTGTTATTTAATGGATCAAAAATGATGATTAACTCTTAAAGTTCTGTTGTGCTTTCTCTGTCGAAATCTCTTCAAAACCTAAAGATATCCTAGTTTAAGAATCTTAAAAATATAAATTATTGCTTGAATCTGGATGAAATTTATTGATATGTTACAGTGGTTGTTGGTATCAATAGTGAATGTAGTTTTTACCTATTGTTGACTTTTTGGTGATAAGTAGGTTGAATACAATGAAGTTGATATATGCATAAACATTTTCACATATTATGGAGATGTACTTGCATAGCAAGTGACCTGAGATGCAGCATGGAATTTTGTCAGTGAACAGGTCGCAGTTTCAAAACGATGAAAATATTTTGACAAATTAAATTGAAATGTTGAAGTGAATCTAACGGATTTTGTGTGTTTCTTAAATGGCTTATAAACACCTTCCATGCTGCAATTATTTTCACATATATTTACAAGAAATTGATTTCTTAATTGAAAAAAATCATTAATAGATAATGACACTGAATTCTAACTTACCATGCACTAGGATATCAGTCACCATTAAAGTCAAAGGAAGAAAAATCTAGAGAAATTTACTTAACAAAACGCAGAAAAATATCACACATAGGACAAACAAAAAGTTCATTCTAAAATGAGGTTAAACTTTCTCTCTTGGGAAAAGTGCTTAGTTCTAGTTGTTGACCTTTAAAAATAACAACACTGTGTCTACTGTGATTTAATGTTGGTCGGGATTTGGTGCCAGCTGCAGATATCTGCAGTACAAGACTTAAAAACTTAATTAGGTTACCTTCAACTTAACTGTTTTGTATATGAAAGTCTTAGCAATACAGTTATTAGCATATCAGTATTTCAATATTTAACAAAGATTTTGGCATCAAAACTATTATTAATTTGGCAGAAATTTTCTGAAACACATATCGATTTTACAGTAAAAATAACAAACTAATGATAAAAAGATATAAAAATAAGATAACTTTTTGTCTTTTAATCTGTAGTCTTCAGTTCTGCTCTATAGATGTTAAATATATCACTAAAATATAGGTACTCACTTTCCAATAGTCATTATATAACCTGAAGAGAATTAATTATCTTTCTATAATTACCTGTAAATTTAGCCAGCTCCTCATCACAGATGATGTTATGATTGTGATTGCTTAGGTAAAAGTTTTACAACCACAAGGCATGACAACTGATATCCCTAATTACCAATGCAGATCATATCACCTTGAAGGAGGCCTCTTCAGATACATAAAACCATACATCCAATGCATAACTGTACCATTCTATTAAGGGCATTATAACAGATGCCATCTCATCTTGAACTCAATTGGATCGACAGTATTTTAGATAAATTTTTTGTCTGCAAAAACTTCATTAAATTTTAACCACCTGATAAAATGGGGATATGAATCCTATAACTTGACATTGCATTATACTATTTAGCAAAACCCTTATGAAGTCTTTTTTTTTTAAATAAATATTTGCAGCAGTATATATTTCCAGATATTATTGTTATGATGATGTTCTATATGTAATTTAAATTTTACTTTATTATGTTGTATATTATGAAAACTGAGTGCAATCTCTTGCAGATATTCTTTTCTTGTGTAGAGTTTCAGGCAAATCAGACTGAAGTTTATCTCCTGCCAATTTAGTTTCAACTGTCTTAAGTTATTTGTAACTGAACTGTGATAATAAACACTTGAATTGTTTTTAATTTTTTACCATTTTTCTCTGAAAGATTATTCTTGTCCTATGAATTCAAAATTTTATAACCTAGACTTTTGATTACATTGTAGCCTCATATTCGTATCTGGGAATCGGTGCGTCTTACAACCTTAATGGTTATTGGCATTGGTGACTTTGAAAGAGCTGTATGCTGTTTGTCTTTTTCGAAGCTGGTAAGTTAAAACAAAAGCCTTCATTACCTGTATTTTCTCACTTTATATATATATATATATATATATATATTATATATATATATATATATATATATATATATATATATATATATATATATATATATATACACAGGTTACTTTGCATTAAATCTGAAAGCATTTAACTCCTGTGCATGTGATTTCACTGAGATTCATTTTTTTAACTTGGTGTCACAGCAAAGTTTAATTGTGAAATTTACATAACTATAGAATGTATAGTTTATGGATTACTTGGAAAGTAAGGTGTTTAAAATATCTTGAAGAATGAAACACAGCCTTGTCACCCATATAGTTAATCAAATAGTTCAGGAACATACCCAACAATTGGTATTGTAGTCATCTGTTACAAGAGTAAAGGAGATGCCTTAGAGAGAACTAACTACAGAAGTATCAAATTGCTGAACCAAGTCATGAGGCTTACAGAAAGGGACATAGCTCAACTAATTAGGAAGAGAATTAGATACAATGCAGTTTGGTTTTGTATCAGAGATAAGCACTTCTGATGCTCTCCTTCTAGTAAAGCAACTGCAGGAGAAGTATTAAGCCAAAACTAAACCACTGTGCTTGGCATTTATGGTTGGTGAGAGCCATCCAAGCCATGTACAGGAATGCTGTCAGTAGTGTGAATAATATTGTTAGTAGGGTTTTAACCCTTTCGTTACCAACCCAGCTGAAATTGGCTCTAGCTCTGTTGTACAAATGTCTTGTTTTCTTAAGTTTTGAATTAAAATCTTCCACCAAACCTTAGTCACAATTTATGTTCCTAACACTAGTTGAATGAAGTTATTTTACTAAATTCTTTGTTATATTTAAAGTAATTGAAAGAAACATAAAGCATCTCAATAAATACAGTAATGAAAGGGTTAATTGATTAAATCAACCTCATTACTTGACTGGTACTTGATTTTATTAACTGTAGAAGAAAGACAAAGTTGACTTTGAATTCACAATGTAAAACTGTAATCAATACCACAAGGCATTTTGTCTGATTCTGTGATAATTTTGATGATTTTACTAATCTGCTGGCTGATATAATTAGGAACAAAGAAAGTCTGGAAAATGGAAGAAGAGTTAAAGAACAATAGAATGACTGTTTGTTTTCTTTCTTACAAAGATTTTGTTTTGATGTGTAAATATTTTTTAGGATTTGTCAAAAAGAAAAAAATGTTCTAATTGACATGTTTGTTTGTTTTTTTTTTTTTGTAGGATGGAGGCCAACATCTTGTTGCAGTGGATGAGGCTAATGAGCATGTAATCTCTGTGTGGGACATCAGTAAAGAGAAGGCACATAAAGTCACAGAAACTAAGGTAACATTGGTTCACTGGTGGTATGGTAAAGTTGGCTTGTAGTTTTAAGAAAGAATATTCACCTTATAAAGCAATGGTTCTCAACAATTTTTTTATCTACAGTCCCTTTGATTACTCTTTTATTCTGGTGGACCCCTTAGACATTCATTGTTTACAAACCAGTTTTATAGATACTTTTTCTCAAAATTCTTATTTTGTTATTCACACATTAACTTGTGTAGGTTCAACTATGTAAAATGTTAAGAGAAAGAAACCTAGCTATTTCTTACAAGAGATACATTTAAGTCAAAATTTTACATTAACACTTAAAATACTACTGTGGATCTCCAGTTTACTAATTTGCTAGTGTGGACCCCCCCCCCAATCTTATATGGACTTCCAAGGGATCATATGGGCTCCAATTGAGAACCACTGCTATAAAGCAGTTTGATTAATAAAATGGTAGCATTCATATTGCTTCTACCCTGTTCCATATTAAATTGAAGGTGAATAAGGATTGAATTTTAATTTACATGATTTTTCATGGATTAATCTAGGGGACATGAATTATTGACAAGATCATGCAGGTAACTAAAGCTGCATGATATTCTTTATTGTCAGTTGCAGCAACGTGGTGATTGAATTTGAAGGATGTGATGGTGATATTGGAAATGTAGAAAGAAACAAATGCAGCCTCAAGACAAGCATGAATAAAATTGGCAAGCAACCCAGCCAACAACCCTCTCTAACCTTCAGAGTAACTTTAAGTCTACTACAAGGTGCATTCCAGAAGTTTTGAGACTTTTTCTGTCCCATATTATTGTAATTTTAGTATATCATTACTATACATGTGAAGGCGCATGGCTCAGTGGTAGAGCGTCGAGCTTACGATCGTGAGGTTGTGAGTCTGAATCCCGGACTGGGCTGCGTGCTGTGTTTTTGAGCAAGACACTTTATTTCATGTTGCTCCAGTTCACTCAGCTGTAGAAATGAGTTGCAACGTCACAGGTGCCAAGCTGTATCGGCCTTTGCCTTTCCTTTGGATAACATTGGTGGCGTGGAGAGGAGAGGCCAGTATGCATGGGCGACTGCTGGTCTTCCATAAACAACCTTGCCCGGGCTTGTGCGTGGGAGGGTAACTTTCTAGGTGCAATCCCATGGTCAGTCATGACCGAAGGGGGTCTCAGACTAGACATCTAATAAGCTGACCTGCAAACATTTTTTAAAATCCATATTGAAGGAGACAGCTTACTAAATGCTGCTTGCCACAGCTGACTAATTTGTAGAATGCAGTCAGGATGTGAAAACAATTTGGAAGCTTTCTATGCAATAAAATTTTGTGTTAAACAAGGGAAAAAATGCTACAGAAACTCTTTAATTACTCCAGGCAGCTTATGGATTAACTTGTATGAGCTGAGCATCAGTTTTTTTTTTTACTGGCCTAAGTAGTTCAAGGATGGTAAAGAGGTGAGAGATAATGAGTGGTGTGGGAAGGAGAGGGGCATCAGAATATCAGAGTTGGTTGAGAAAATTTTCAATTTTCTGGAGAAAGACTGTCATGTCCATAAAGGTATACAGTTTGGAGTTGGTATGGCAACTGTACACAGAATTATTCATGAAGGTCTGAACATGTGCAAAGTTTGACAAACAGAAGGGAAGACATATTGGTGACAGCAGGGAGATAGTTGAACTCATTATCTCCAATCCAAGAGTACTTGAGTCTCTGGTGACCTGTAATGAAAGCTGGATCTACTGTTATGATCAAGAGGGCAAGTGCCAATGGAAGCATCCTAGCTCTCTGAGACCCAAGAAGGCCAGGCAAAGCAAGTCCACTGGGGAGCTTGAGATGATCTATTTTGACAGAGGGCATCATCTACATCCACTAGGTTCCCATTGGCCAGACAATCAACAAAAGTATTTTTACTTTTTAATGAGTTCAGCAAGAGATTTCATTGCAAAAGGCTGGGGCTCTTCCACTTGGATCAGTGACACTTGCATCAGGTCAGTACATCAGGTCACAATCCCATCCTTGTAACCAACTACTTAAGAGATGGACATCAAAACTATCCCTCACCCTCCCTGCAGTCCAGACTTTGCTCCCAGTGACTTGGTTGTTCCTCTTCAAGCTGAAGGAGAACCTCAGGGTCAGTTGTTTTGAACACACAGAGAAGACGAAGGAGGCTGTGACAAGTATCTTGGACACTTTCACTTTGGAGGACTTGCACGAGGCCTTCACGAAGTGGCTGGGACTGCTACAACAAATGCACTGAAGTCAGAGAGGATTGTACTTTGAAGGATATTAGAGTTTTCTACTTCTTTGAAATAAATGTTTCTCCTGGAAAAAGTCTCAAAATTCAGGAATGCACCTGTAAATCTTGCCAATGACTTGTTTAACTATTTTGCTGAAATTTGTATAAAATTTACTTTTGAAATTTTTCTGTATTAGTTTTGTGTCTTAATGGATCAGATATTCAAATTTTTGGGGACATAAATTTATCCAACTCTTATTTTCAAATGTACCAAGGATACTTTTATATTTTAAAGGAGGTTTTTTAAAATAAAAACAATTTTGATGTTCATTGTTTATTATGTGAGGTATCACAGTAAAATACAGTAGAGACAGGTATTGCATTGGTTACAACTTAATTAGTATATCAACTACATATATATGATAATATCAACTATGTATATAATATCGTCTGTCTTTTAAATATGTAATGTTATATCCTTTAAATATATAATATAATATTGACTATATATCTTTGAAAATTGCATACATATGCCTTATTGTTTCAAGAAATTTTAATTAAATGAATAATGCTTTGTCTGCAAAAAAATGTAAAATTTCTGCTTCTTGAATTTTAATGAAGTTTTCCCCTTTTCATTATCAGAGTTCAACCGAAACTGTGCTATCAGCTGAATTCCATCCGTCAGAGAAAAACACTATTGTCACATGTGGCAAAAGTCATATTTCATTTTGGACTTTAGAAAGTGGTGCATTAACCAAAAAGATGGGAATATTTGATGTAAGTTAATTTTGGTGAAGTAAATTCAAGATTTGTATTTAAAAAGATCTTAAAGTATCTCTTTTATTTTTTTCAAATTATATTAAAATTCTTTTTCAAAAAGTCTTTGAATAAACTTAAACCCTAAAAAATAAATTAAAATAAATAACTATTATAACTAAATAACTCTTTTAGCTCACATTAATTCCAACTAATTAATAATCATCTTTCTCAATTATAGTATAGATACATTTCCTCTCACCTTTGATTATCACTCAATATTCTTCAAAGGTGATGATTGTGGCAGAAACTTTTCTATATTGAGTTGAAATGTTATCTAAGTCAAATTTATCCTTTATGCAACCAGTCAGTAAAATAAGTTTTTGTGGATCAGTTTAGATATCAAGCTCAACCTCTGAAAAAGTGTAGCCTTGTATCAATGTAGGGAACATACATTTTAAATAATATTTCAATTTTATTGGAGTAATTTGAAAATTTTAGTTGCTCAACTAAGATTTTTCAATCTGAGTTCAAATGTTTTAGCAGTTTCAAGATCAATGTAACTCATTTACTGAAATATATTTAGCTAGCAGGAGATCATCTATATAATTATTTGGCCTACTTGGTGTAACAGCCAAAGCTCTTTCAGTAAACTTACTTTTCTCTTTAAAACCGAGACTATATCTTTTAAGTTATTGGGTCATCCTTTCATGATAAAAAGCTGGTTTAATGTACCATTTGCTCCACTTACACAATGAGCTTGTTTGCGTAAAGCTGGCTGAAGCTCACTTGCCCTCCCTCCTTCTCTCTCTCTCTCTCTCTCTCAACAACGGTTGGAATGACTTTTAAGAAGAATCTGTTCTCATTAACTAACTCACTAATTAAAACTTTTATTTTCCCTTTCAGAAACATGAAAAACCAAAATACATTTTGTGCCTAGCATTTGCTGATAATGGGGATGTGTTATCAGGAGATTCTAATGGGAATATATTTGTTTGGTGTAAGGGTAAGTTTCTAATTTGTTGTGATTGAGGAAAATTTCTGTTTTCATAGTGAAGTTCTTTGAAACTGTCAATTTGTTTTATGAAACCTGGATTCTAGGATATTTTAATGTGGATTAGAGCTGTCAGGTAGTTCTTCTCTTCATTTGTTTGTTGTAAATATATGGCTCTCCTGTCACCTACACACAAATTTGTGCACACACACACACTCAAATCTATATGTTTGTGTGTGTGTATATATATATATATATATATATATATATATTGTGATGCTAAGGTTTAGGATGTTGTGGATGTTTATTTCGTCCATTGAGAAGAGATAGTGCATAGGGTCTTTATGATGTGAAGGTTGAGACTTAAGTGAAAATATCCTTGCTATATACCAGTATTAAACTGGTATATAATTCATTCATGGTATATAAAATTCATTCAGCAGCTGTTGTTTGATTTTTTTTCAAATTAAACAGGCTAAGTTTTGTTGAGTATTTCATTGAATGTGAGAAAATGAGTTAGTAATATATACTTATTCCTGTTAAATGCTTTTTTAATATGCAATTTTCTAGTTGATATACTGAGTTTAGGATTCAGTAGACTATTGTAGTTATTATTTACAATAATTTGGTTGTTTCTACAGGCTTCAGTAACTTACTTGTGGATGCTATCCTACCTCAACTCTAGCATTGCTTTGTACTAAAATGTTTCCATATAACACCTTGCTTATAAAGTTTCTTTGATAATATACTTGCATATTTTTTTTCTCTAGGAGGTAACCGAATCAGTCAAGCAATCCTTGGAGCTCATGAAGGAGGGGTGTTTTCATTATGTGTCTTAAAGAATGGTCTACTACTATCTGGTGGTGGGAAAGATCGGCGTATTGTTGAATGGGATGGTAACTCTTACAAACAAACTGGCAATCTGACAGAGGTTAGTTTTAATGATTATGTTTTTATCAAAGTAATGGTGTAGTTTTTCTGTCTAATCAGCTGTCTACAGTTTCTAAATATTACTTATGAATCCACAAAATTTTTTTTATTGATTGTGGAGAGAAGCAGGCAGTAATTGTAAGGTTAGTGTGGCTATGAACATAAATCTTATTATTGATGCCATTATATTCATTTTGACATGGGAAGGTACATTTGATTGCTTCTATCTGCATAGCTATCCTGTTTCACTCTTCTTTACTCAGTTAAATAATTTGTAAGAAGGGCATCAGACTGTGACAAGCATTTAGTCCAGCAATATGCAAAATGTCCTCATTTGCTAAAAGCATCCTCACCATGTTAGAATGGAAAAACTTATGCAAAACTTAAAAGAAATCTTAAGCAATATTTTATTACTAAGCTACCTAAATATTTTGCTTGTTTTTAGATACCTGAACAGTTTGGACCAGTAAGAACATTAAGTCAGGGTAAAGGCAATCTCATTCTAGTTGGAACTACTAGAAACTGTATTCTTCAAGGAACTGTATATCTCAAGTTTAACCCAATTGTACAGGTAAATTGATTATAATATATTCAATTACACAATATATTTTGATGAAAATTATTTTTAAATGCACCTTTAGAATTTTGTATATGCTTCACCATAAAGTTCAATAGAATAATTTATCAAAATACATTTTATACATATATGTATATATCTTGTGTATGTGTGTGTACATACAGAGTGTCCCAAAATTAAGGCAACCTACTTTTTTCAATTTTGCCAAAGCAGAATATTGTTAGGTTTTGTGTTCAAGCATTGCAATGAAATGGTAAAGGAAACAATTATGACACTACATTTATTCAATATTACCACTTCTGTTTTGAACCACAGCCTTAAGTCTAGGTACGAATACTTCACACACAGCTGTTTTTGCAGAATCAAAGCCCATTCCTGGTGCAGTTTTGCCTTCAGAGCATCAAGCGAAGCATGAGGAGTGCTCATCTCCAAAATTCAATGGGTTGAGATTGGGGCTTCTGGAGGGCCATATGTTCTTGCCTATGAATGACGGAATGTTTTTCTGACTTCAGTGTTGTGTCTGTTTGGTGCTGAGTCCTGTTGGAGGCTGCAAGGTGTGCCTTGAAAGTGCTCATTCGCCCATGGAAGCAGTTCAGCTTCCAAAATGTTACTTATGTATTGCTGGGTGTTAATTTTAACACTTGAGGGCACAGACACAAGGGGAAACCTTCCAGTGGCTGCTACAGTTGCCCAAATCATAACTGACTGACTGGATTTTAATGTTGATCTACCCTTGGCAGAGCCAGATACACCCCAAAGTTGGTTATTTTGGTGGTTTACTGACTGTTTGATGTCAAATTCCTTTTCATCAATAAACACCAGGTTGGGCAATGTTCCTTCAATCTGACGTAGGATAAGATGACTTCTCAACAGTCTCATGGTTTTTTAAACTTGCTTCTGATGGCAGATCATTTTGTAGGGATGGGTCCTGGGATCCTCCTTCAGCACTTGATACATCAATGTTCAGCTTATTTTTGCTGTGGCAGCCAGTTTTTCTGACAGAACAGTGAGGATTTCGCTGTATCTTTTCTCTGATACTTTTGATAAGCTGAAGGATCAGCACACTTTTTTATTGGCCACATCCAGGTTGATCTGCCTGGATTTTCTTACATCTAGCCCAGGCTTGCACAAAACTGGAGAGGACATGAAATGTAAAAACCAGGCTTGATCTCCCAAGACAAAAGGATGCCAACAATATGTTTATATATGTGTGTGCAAACACATATATTCTTTTATTCTTTTACTTGTTTCAGTCATTTGACTGTGGCCATGCTGTGGCACCTGTTTATGTATGTATATACACACATCTGGAAACTTTGTCAAATATATCCACTTGGATCTGTAAAGAAGTATCTGCATGTCCCTTATTACCCCGTCAACATGGTCTGTGTCTATCTGCAGATCTTTATCATCTTCCCATCTTTAAATTATTTTGCTGTTCATTTATTTGCTAATGCTCATCATGCATGCATCTGGTTTTCTACCTGTCTATCCATTTATTAAATTACCTATTTTTTCTGATTTATGTAGGGTCATACTGATGAATTATGGGCATTATATCCTCATCCAACTCAAAATCAATTTCTTACTTGCGGTTATGATAAGCATGTTTATCTTTGGGACAGTTTATCTCATACAGTTGTCTGGAGTAAAGAAGTCAATGTAAGTTGATTTTCTTTTTTCTTTTTTTCAACTTTTATCATAACTTTTCTTTTTTATATTTAATATAAGGTTGTCCCAAAAGTTCGTAGAAAGTCTTGGAAAATAATGGTCTTTATTTTGAGGAATAATTTTTGTTGTTTTTGTTCGTACTTGGCGAGTAAAAATTCAATTTTCGCAAGTGTTTATGAACTTTTGGGACAACCTAATATATTGAAGAATATTTTTAGAATTTCTTTAACACTAGTAGTACCAACATTTCTTACTTCTTACAAGAACCTTAGTGGTCATTTTTGATCAGCATTGAAAATCTTTATTGAATACAATTTGCAGAAAAAATGCACACACACACACGAAATGATGCTCATGATTGCACATTCAATAATGCATGATTAATTCAAAGCAAATAAAATAATTAAGCATTACCTTGGACAGAATAATCTGAATGCTAAAGGGTTAATTTAAGTATTCTTCAAACAGCATTTTAACTCAGTCTCTTGGCTTTTTTAATAATCTCTTAACAACTGCTATATTTTGAACATTGTTCTTTTGATGAATAGACACTTTATTCCTGACTCTGTCTTTGGTATATTGTAATTGATATTATTGTTGTTTACAAGAAGTGCAATAGACCAACACTGTTTATTCAAGAGACTTAGTTTTATATCATTTCAACTATTTTATGCTCAAGTAAGAACTGGCACCAATAGTATTGTGATTTGGTTATAACCTCTCCTTGAATAACATTGTTGCTTGAAGTTCAATTTAGAACATGCTTCTCTTATTGCATTACTAATGTAGTTTACTGTCTTAGTTCTAATTCATAGATATTCAGTTTTATATCTATATATAATAATAATAATAATTATTATTATTATTATTATAATGATCCTTTCAACTGGAAGCACAAGTCCTCAAATTTGGGGGAAGGGATTAAGTCGATACATCGACCCCAGTGCGTAATCATCCCCAAAAGGATGAAAGGCAAAGTTGACCTCGGCAGAATTTGAACTCAGAACGTAGCAACAGACAAAATACCTATTTCTTTACTACCAACAATGGGCTAAACACAGGGGGAACAAACAAGGACAGACAAACAGATTAAGTCGATTACATCGACCCTAGTGCATAACTGGTACTTAATTTATCGACCCCGAAAGGATGAAAGGCAAAGTCAACCTCAGCGGAATTTGAACTCAGAACATAGCGGTAGACGAAATTCCGCTAAGCATTTCACCTGGCATGCTAACGATTCTTCCAGCTTGTTGCCTTAATAATAATGTTTTTTTTTTCTTTTCAGGAGTCTGCTCATTGTTGCTGTTTCCATCCAGATGGTCACTTAGTTGTAATCGGCACTCAGACCGGACGTTGGCTAGTATTAGACCTGACCACACGAGAAATTATTACCACCCATTGTGATGGTTCTGAACAAATTGAATGTGTTAGATTTTCACCAGGTAATTTCCAATTTTTCAACCCAGCTGAACTTGAATTTGATATATTTCAATATGTTGTTTGTTTAAACATATATATACTTCATCTACATCATTAAACCCAGTGTTATATCTAAACATATGTAAAAACAGCTCACCTAAACATATAATTACAAGCAACATATTTCCTTAGTCATAATTACACTCTTCTCATTGAACCCAACAACTCTTTTCAACTCAAGAGTAATGAATTTTCCAAATAACCTCTTTCTTATTTATTTCAATTTTGGAAGCATTATTAAAAGAAACTGTTATTGTCTGTAATATTGTAGGTAGTTAATTGCAGAGATGTTGAAAACATTTCAAATATCTTGAAGCTTTGATGAAATGCCTGTTTTTTATTATTAATTCATAACTACTTTTTAAAATCAGTTTGTTTATCTGAAAATAATGCCTTTGAAAGACTCTAAAAATTTACATATATATTTGTACTTAGATGGTAATTTTTTGGCTGTTGGGTCCCGTGACAACAGTATATACATTCATCATGTATCTGAGAGTGGCAGCAAATATAGCCGAATTGGAAAATGCACCGTAAGTTATATTTATCTAATATCCTAGATCCAAATTTTAGTATATGTACCTTATTTTATTTAGAAATAATGTTCTTATGTTTCCTTTTTTTTTTAATCTTTTGTTTCGTTATAGGGTCATTCCAGTTTTATCACTCATATAGATTGGTCAGTTAACAGTCAGTATATTCAGAGCAACTCGGGAGACTATGAAGTTCTTTTTTGTAAGTAACTGTTACCACTTGGATTCATTGTATATCTCGCAAATCTTTTTAATACCAACTTGTATATATGGAAAGACAATTTTAGCACACAAAAAGAGGTTTCACATCTCATCCTTTCTTGTTATTTATTTGATCCATTTTTCTCAAGTAGTTGATCTTCTTTGAAATTGACCATGACAGAGAAAGTTGAGCAGAAAATCTGCATCAAATTTTGCCAAAAGCTTGTCGATACCTACTCAGTGGCCTAAAAGGAAATCTTGTGCAACTGAAACCCGAGTGTCTTTTTGGTCAGCTGAAAGCAAGTTTTGGTACAAACTTGGCAGACATGTGTCTCATACCCAAATCTTCAGTGATAATGGACTGAACTGAACCATAACTAATCTGCCCATTTTCTGATAACTCATGGATGGTGATTCAATGATTTCCCTTCACATCCGCACACACATCTGTGATGTTTTTCTCAGTTCTGCTGGTTGCGGATTTCCCAGAACATTCATCACTATCGACATTTTTTGGCTGTCTTGGAAATGTCTGAACCAGTAGTACACTCATGTGCGACTCATACACTCCTCTCCATACACTTTCTGCAACTTTGCATAGGCCTCTGAGTTGGTGTTGCCATGACAACTTTCTCTGTCATGGTCAATGTGACAATCACATGTTACACATCTTTCTTCCAAGCACTGCTGTAAACAGCAGAACTGAGCTTGAATGTTAAAACTTAGTGAACATGCACAACGGAGTTCAAGGTCAATCTTTGCCAAGCAGCTTCATTCTACGTGCTTTAGCTTCATTACTATGGCAACAGTCTGGATACTTATTGATCAGCCCTCGTAGTTATAAAATGTGCATATGTGGGTGCATGTATGTATGCAGTTGCTGTGTATGTGCATGTGTGCACTTTTTATTTTAGCAACCACAACCAGGGCAATACCCGAGCATCTTCATACTGTTATGTGTGTCTAGTTCCGCTTTATGTGCTCTGTGTCTACTATTCTGTAGGCTTCAACTGATACCTTGTGTATCAGTGTGTGTGTGTCCATAAATCTCTCTGGCTATCAATCAATCAATCAATTTATAAACCAATCAATCAAATGCATAAGCAGTTGTAGTGTCCATTGTTGCTTGGGTATACAATTGTTTCAGTATAAATTTATAGTTAATTAAAACCTACCTTTCTGTTACAGGGACAGCATCTACTTGCAAGCAGTTGATTAGCCCAAATGCTATCCGGGAACTTGAATGGCAAACCAGCACTTGTACTTTAACTTTCAATCTTGCAGGTAATTTAAATTTTTTGTCTTTTCCTTTATTATTATTATTATTTATACTTTACTCATTTTTATTTTGCAACTGATTCACAATCACTTCTCAAGATACTTTGACGTTGAAATCAAAGAATTCTGATAAAAATAAAATAATAAATAAAATAAAATCTTTTCACATTGCGACACTAGTTGCCGGTTTTTATTTTCATGTATCATTGACCTAGTTTGAGCTATTTTTTAACAATCATTTGAGAAAGGCATGAAATGAAAAGGAAAAAAAAACGTTTTAACAGATTAATTAACTTTATAAAAAACATCATTCAAAATTCTTATTCACTTTGTGCATGTCTGTGTGTGTGAATTATATATATAAAATAAACACATATGTGCATGTATACATGTGTATATACATATTTACTGTTAGTGTTTCTTAGTAAATGTTATACAACTTATTTCATTGTAGGTATCTGGCCTGAAGGTGCTGATGGTACAGACATCAATGCAAGCTGTCGATCAAATAGTGTAAAGCAATTAGCAGCTACTGCTGACGATTTTGGCAAAGTCAACCTGTATAAGTATCCCTGTAGCCAGCCTTCAGTAAGTTTAGCTTATACTTCTCTTTCAAACTTATGAAATTTATTATTTTTTATTCTTTGACTAAAATATTCTGGTATTAAGAAAATACTAGGGGAAGTAAAAAATTATCTGTTTTCATCTTCAGTGCTTGCATGGTAAAAGATAGTACTCTTGTTATATAACCAAAGTTAGACCTTGATCGCTACAGTTTCCTTCCTTGTGTTACAGAGCAAACCTGGCTGCACTGCTGGTAGTGTGCACCAAAGAACAGAGATAAGTGATCTGATTTCTTTGGTCTGAAGGGCATCAAGGGCTTAAATTCATATAACAGGCCTTCAGTGCAATATGGGGACGTTGCTCTTCTATGTAGAAGTGTGTATGAGTGGGTTGAGAAAATCAAACATGGCTGGACGATCGTGAAGCATGAGGGAGCAGGATGCCCATCAATCTCCACCACTGATGTGAAGATTCAACAAGCTTGAGAGACGATTCTGGTAAACTAACAAGTGACCATCAATAGGTTAGCTTGTTCACTGCAAATTAGTCATGGTTTTGTATACACAATCATCCATGAAAAGCTTCATTTCTGTAAAGTCTATGCAAGATGGGTGTCAAGAGAGCTTACTGAAGTGCCTAAACAGAATTGTGTAGAGATCTGTCAACCCTTACTCAACTGCTACAGTGATGTAAGCAAAGCTTCCTTGGACACAATAGTCATGGAAGATGAGATCTGCATCCATCACTTTGAGTTAAAACCCAAAAGGCAGAGTATGAAGTGAAAACACTTGGAATATCCAGCAGAAAATATATTCTAGACTCATCCTTCTGCAGAAAAAGTAATGCTAGCTGCTTTTTTCTTTCTTTTGGGACACAAAAAGGGCCTACACTAGAACATTACCCAGAAAAGGGGTCTACAGTCATTAGTGCTGGTTACAGTGAAATACTGGCTGACAAACTAAACCAACAATTCATACCAAAGAAGTCTATTGTCAAATCTGGTGTTGTTGTTGCACAACAATGCATGTCCACACACACCATTGAAACCTTTGAAAAATTGGGTTTTGAGTTGCTGGAACACTCCTCTTACAGTCCAAATCTCACCCCTTCTGACTATCACCACTTTGGATTGCGCATGCATCATTTACGAGGTCGTCAATTTGCTACAGATGATGAAGCGCAGAAAGTGGTGCATAAATGGCTGTGTGACCAACGGAAAACCTTAATCTCAGATGGAATAAGCAAGCTTGTGGACCGCTGAATAAGTACATCATAAAACAAGGAGACTGTGTCAGAAAATGATGTAATCGTTCAACCCCTGCTTTTACTTTCATTACTGGAACAAGAGCATATAAATTTTTCATTTACCCTCATAAGCATTATCACAGCAAAATAAACGAGTTTTATCCACTGTTTTCTTGGCCTTCATTAAAATAAAATTATAGGTTGGGAATTGAAGTCTACCAATCTTTCATTGTCTCTGGTCACACCCTTTGTTACAGATAATGTCAAGGCCTCTGGAAAAATCACTTATGATTGACTTGACTCTTATCATCTTAACACTGCTTCAGCTCATAATTTGTGAAAGATAAAGTGGAAATGGTTTGAAGTGTTGTAAAATGATCCTCAAGACAATGTTGACTACACACAACACTTGAAAATGTCTTGAAGATATAAAAATGTCTGGATAGATCATCATCGTTAATGTCCGCTTCCCATGTTAGCATGGGTTGGACGATTTTGACTGAGGGCTGGCGAACCAGATGGCTGCACCAGGCTCCAATCTTGATCTGGCAGAGTTTCTACAGCTTGATGCCCTTCCTAACACCAACCACTCCAAGAGTGTAGTGGGTGCTTTTTGCGTGCCACCAGCAAGGGGGGGGGCAGTCAGGCGATACTGGCAACGACCTCGCTCAAATTTTTTTACACATGCCACCAGCACAGGTGCTAGTAAGGCGATGCTGGTAACGATCACGCTCGAATGGTGCCACTGGCATGGAAGCCGGTTAGCCACACTGGCAATGATCATGCTAGGACGGTGCTCTTGGCACCCTACTAGCACGGGCACAAGTGCCAGTAAGGCGACACTGGTAGTAAGTAAATGTAATACCATTTCAATAAACACGTTTTCTAATTGTCTCTAGCAGCTATGTATTAATGAAAATAATCTATAAAAATTATAAAAATTTATTTTTAAGCAACATTTAAGAAAATTTTTTTCTTTGATTGTATTTTAATTGTAACAAAATTTATTAGCTGAATTTTTTTTCTTCCTCTGGGTTACCCTGAGTTAGTTCTGCTTGTATAAAAGTATTGTTTTAATTGGAATTCTGTAGAGGTACTGAGTTGAGAAGATTTAGAACATATAGACTACAGGCATGAATGTACCCTCTCCCCGCTACAAATCTACTAATATTAACCCTTTTGATATCAACCCGCCTGATACTGTCCATGGTTCTATGACACAAATTTCTTGTTTTTACCCTTTAGCATTCAGATTACTTGGTGAAATGTAATGGTTATTCATTTACACTGTTTTGAAATCATCATGCATTATCTCACAGCTTTAAAATTTTGATGATGTGATAAAATTTTTTTAGAATGATATCACAGGGTAGGTGTAAGAGCCTGGATCTGACTGGTTTGAACACAAAACAGGTAGAATATTTGGGCTGGATTACATGCTAAAGTGTTAATATGATGCCACTAAAAAACTTCCAGGGAAAATTTATGCTAATTTATGTTCCAAATGTCAGCTTAACCCCTATGATATCAACCTACTTGAGACTGTTCTATGATATAAACTTAGTTTTACTGTGATCTAAATTAAAACTTTCCTTAAATTTTGTGTTGAGATATGTTCCAAACACCAGCTTAATAGCAAAATTATTTTATAAAATTCTTCATTATTTTAAAGTTAATTTTAACAAAAGCTCTGTATATCAACAGAAATATGTTAAAGAAATCATTTTATTAAATTCTTCATTATTTTCAAAATTAATTCAAACAAAAGCAGAACATTTCAATAGAAATATGGTAACAAAAGGGTTAAAAGTAATATTAACAAAGTTCATTAACCTTTGTTGTTGTTTTTTCTTCTTCAGGCTAAATCACATACATACGGAGGTCATAGCAGTCATGTGACCAATGTCGCTTTCTTACATGATGATTCTCGTCTGATCTCAGTTGGTGGGAAGGACATGGCTATTTTGGAATGGAGTGTCATCTGAAGCAACACGTAACAATCCAAGAACTATGTAGCAAAACTGATGAAAAATGCTCTATATTTAGTTGAAACTCAGTAACTGTTACATTTATTTCCCCCCAGCACTTGGCTGATCTTTCAATTAATTGCAGGCTTTCTCTTTTCATTGTCTATATCACTTTATTTTAAAGTTGCCATAGTATTATTAATTCTTTTTTTTTTCAGCTGGTTTTATTAAACATATCTTAACAAAATTCGCTGAAATATCTATGAAAATTAGCTATTCTAAAGACACCTCTGTAGTCTCTCACAGTGAAATCCAGTGAGTCATAATTTCCTACAACTAAGAGCGAGGAAGTAACAGGAGGTTTTTTTTTTTTGTTAAGGACTTCATTTTTAAATTTTGGGATTTCTTTGTTGAAGATGATTCCAACTACAGCTTCCAGATTTTTCCTGGTTCTATTTAATAAATTGCATCCAGCAGAGCTAAAGTTATGATATTAATTATGGAAAGGATATATGCTGGCCCTTGTGGGGCATTGACTTTCCTATGTTGGTTACATAGCTTTTTAAGTCTGATGGATTATGTCTTGTCTAGAAACCAATCTCCTGCTACTGCTGTTTATATCCAGTTTTATTATATCTTTTCTCTCCAAGCTTCTGTGCAGCCTTGTTGCAAAATGAAGATATTTTGACTCCTATTCTTTATGTTTGAGTAAACGCTTACACAGACATGAATAATATTATATTATATAAAAATATAATACTTTAGGCAATGCATTTAAAAACAAGCTTATATTTTGATTCATAAACAGCACCTTATTTGCATGTATACTTAGAGTTGATCCCCAATTCATTGAGATAATCATTCATTTCAAGGATGTCTAAATTGTAATGGTTTAACTGACAATTCATGCAACATGTTTAGCATCAACATTCACATTTTTTTCCTTTTCTTTCCATCTTAAACACAGTCTTTCAGAAATAGTCTTGTAATAAACTTTCATTTTGATTCTCATTTTACTGAAATAACTTTCATTTTATAAATCCATTAACAAATGATTTTTGAGACAGAAATACACTAATTCAGACAATTTCATGCTTGGTGGTGGGGAAAGTATTTTGCCTGTCTTTTTTTTTATTTTATTTTGTTAATCTCTGAGAAATATGCCTAAGTATACTTTGAATCAACCATAAAAACATACACACAAACACACGTGTGTGTGTATATGTATGTATATATATATATATATATATATACACACACACACACACACATATATATATACAGAGAGAGAAAGAGAGTCATCTACCTATTCCTGTTACTTGGATTTCTTTTGCTCTCCTTGTTGTCAATGCACCTTGTGCCTTCTGTTTTTAATCCTCTCTGATATTATTAAATTTTCCAATCTGGGCACTTCCCCTTCCATTTAAATTTCAAAAAATGGATCATTTTAATAAATATTTTAGATGAATTTGCATTCAAGAAAGTACTTCGTTTGGGTGTACAGCTTACCGAATATTATCAGCAGAAACATTTATAATACTCAACATAGATGATTGTCTTAGCTCAAATAAGAATTTTTTTTATTAGAATCTTGAATTATAATTAAACAATGAATTTTATCTCTGATAAAAGAAACAAGAAAATTTTATAAAATTTTCAAGTTTACTCAGTCAACTATTTGATTGATATATCTGGAAAATTTTTCAAGATATTTTACCAAAATAGATTCTAGATTAGATTTTTTAACATGAAAATACCAATGATAAATTGGATTTCAAGAAAAATGTTTCACTTCTTACTTTCCAAGTGAAAGTTTAAAGTTTCACTTCCACTACATGAAGTTTCTGTATAAATGTTTGTTATATTAATTTTTTTTTCTTTTTGAAAATTCTAATTTTAAAATTAAATTAACCGAATGCCTTAACAATTTTGATCTTGGTAAGTATTTGGAAAATAAGCAATGCTTGATTAGGATGCTCTTTCTCTTGCATCAAGAGAATGTCTGAACGTTATTAAAATTTCAAGATGTTTAGGCCCACTAGGTTAAAGACAATCTTTTATATAATTAGTATTAACATTATTACACCTCAGGAGCTGGTTTTCATCCCTATTTTCTAGTAAAATAAATATTGGTAATGCAGAAGTCAATTCAATTGGCCATATCCCTCAAACAAAAATTGGTCTTGTCAAAATGATATCAGTATATTGAGATCAGATGATTTGAACAGAGAGTTGTTAAAGTTGATACTTTGACAGAGCTGATGTCAATGTTGACTTTGACATCAATAAAAGAAATATTTGCCAAAATCTAGGATGAATTTAAGTGAATGTCAAAACTGACCCTGAGCCTGGTCAAGTAAAATCATGAATGTTACTAAAAAAATTATGGTTTCATGCCGTTATAAGAAATCAGTTTAATGAAAATACAACAAATGTTGGAGTTAAAGACCAAGTGGGTTGTTTATGATGACTTTGGAGTTTTAAGTGTTTATGCAGAATGGGTGAGTCTTGGTCAAAACCTGGGTTTTTAAATTAAGAATATCAAATTTGTAATTTGGGTGGTAATATATGAATAAACTGGACCAATGATGGAAGAAGAGTTTTGAATGTTCAAGTTAAATTGGACCAAATTTGGGAGGGAAAATTGTACATGTCAACATTAAAGTTTTAATCTGGGTGGGGATACTATGGATCTGAGGAAATTTTAATTTGGATTGCCAGTGTGACTGTTAAACTGAAATGGGATTAATAATGTGGGGTTTTGGTGAATTTGCACAAATCTGAAGAAATTGTTACAAGATTATTTTCGTTCTAAAATGCTGATAATTATTAAATAAACAGTGTCTTTAATTACTAAGGATCAGTGGGACTTAGAATGCTTGTCTAGTTAACTTCAGTTTTCAAAATTAATCGGGGGTAATTTGTTTAAAAAATGAAATGAAATGATCTGAAAATTTTCCCATTTTACTGTGATGTCCTTTTGCAAACTAACTATTTGCTTTGGAGTTATTCAATTTATTTTGTTCAAATATGAGGCATACATGATTTCAACATTATCTTTCTCTGTTTTTAAAGGCATTTAAAATGAAAACCTTATAAAATCATCTTCAATTTTCTTGATTATTTTTACTGGCTTCTTTAAAAAATGAAAACAAAACAAAAATGTAATGAACTCTTGCAAACTCCAAAGAAAATCAAATTAATTCTATTTCGGATTTCGAACATTTCTTTTTGGAGATCAATGATTTATTTTATCAAAGACTGTCTCATCATATTTAAGTTGGAATCTCAACAAAATACTAAACAATATTCTCTTTAAAATAAAATTAAAAAAAAAACAAGTCTTCAGATTTCTATTCATTTGTAGCTAATTTCTTCTCTCAACTGTTATCTTAAACCATTAAAAATGGGGAAAACTTTACATTTTTATAATTTTCTAATTATTGACAATTTTATTGAAATATTGGACACAAATATTACCATCAAATCTTTTCTAAACAACTAATTATTAAAAATTTATAAAATTACAAATCTTTTACTTATAAACTGTTATGTTTGTTGCTTCTGACATTTTTGTAAAATTTGAACTTTGCACTAATATCCTACAATCTTGCAAAATCTTATTTTCCTCTTATCCTTGTTGCCTGTCAAGTTCACTGTATGTCTTTTTAGTCTTTTGTTGCACTATTTGAAATTTTATTTATAAAAGAAATATATATAGAAGCTCCTGTCGACTGAAAAATAAAAGAAATCTTGCCATGAAATATTTCAGAAATGAGAACTGGACATGCCTATCTTTTTTTTTTTTTTTTTTTTTTCGTAAAGAATTTTGTGTCCATATTCTTGCAAACTTTAAATGTTGCTGTATTTGATGAAATATAAATATTGGACCTTTTTCTATTTTTCTTTGTTATTTTTGTCTTTTTTTATTTTTATTTTTTTTACCATTTAACAACTTTACAATACTGAGTTTTACAAGAGTTGTTCAACTCTTATCACCAGTTTGAATATAGGTAACTTTTCAGTTTTCACACTCCAGTTTAGGTATCAAGCAGTTTACTTATGAAGTCAACTATTCTTTTCAGTTGTGAAGAAAAATATCACTACTGTTTCTGATTAGTCTTGACTGAAAATACATATTAATCAACCTTGCCGCTATATATTACAATTGTCAATTCCATAATGGTAGCAATCCATTATTAACAACTTTAGACCAAACAGCCAACACCTTCGATGCAGTCCTCCAGATTACTCTAGAGTTATATTTTACCACTTGAGGATTCAACAACCATATTGTCTAGAATAAAATGCCACTCATTCTCGTCCATGCCATTCCTGGCAATGGTGACTCTTGTGTCAACATCTATTTTGACCGTGTTTTGGGATGGATAGGTCTGCTTTTTATTCATTATTTGATTTTTTTTTTTTTTGTTATCTTAAACCATTAAAAATGGGGGAAACTTTACATTTTTATAATTTTCTAATTATTGACAATTTTATTGAAATATTGGACACAAATATTACCATCAAATGTGAAGAAAGGAACTGTGTCAATGGCCTTTGCGAATCCTTCCACACTGGTGAGATTGATGTTAATATTGCTGCAGGGAGGGAATTCCAGAGGGCTGGCATTTAGGAAAGGCTGGGTGAGGTGTTAATACAAGGCTTGAAGGAGTTGAATGCAAGGAAAAAGATGGGAATCAGGAATTCCTGAGTGGAAATGGTGTGATGAAAGCTGAGGATCAGTGGACTATTATAGAGTGGGGTGCAGGAAGAGATTGAAGTATCTTCTGGGCCCTTGAAGAGAAGGGTTAATAGTTAAGATGCAATTCTAGCTATGTTATGGATGCTTTCATCTAGAGGCCCAACATCTGGGACAGTTGTGAGAGCTTAGTTGTATATTTAACCCTTTAGCATTCAGATTTATTTGTTGAATGTAATGCTTATTTCTCCACATTGTTTTGAATTAATCAAGCATTATTTTGTAGCTTCAAGATTTCAATTATGTATTTGTACATTTTGAGAATGACATTGCAGGGTAGGTTTGATAGGTTGAGTCTAGTCAGTTTTAACATAAAGCAAGTAGAATAAGGCCAGATTAAATGCTAAAGGGTTAAGGGAGTTGTGGTGTGAAAATATTTTCTTGATTTAAGAACACACTTGTTTTGTTGCTCTTGAAAGAGACAAGATTAGTACATCTCCACTGTAAGATGCTTTCAAGGTCTTTATTCATAGAATTGGTACCTTGTCTGTGCATGGGTTATTCATGATTATGGATGAATGAATTGTATCATTGTTGGGCATAACAGCAAGTATGTCATTGCTATGTAGTAGGAAGAGAGAAAAGATGTCAACCCTGGGGCATGCCATACAATATATCAGTAATACTCTTTCATCCACTCTTTTTTCTAAAGCACAATAGCACATGTTCATATCAGTGCAGTTACACACTTTGGCTGATGCTTTTAATGCTCATCAACATTCTCAGTTCACTTGTGCTCTGTGTCCCATGCTGATTATAATCTGACATATCATGTTTTCCATATTTTGATCTAGTCTCCATTGACTTAAGTGGCTGAAGAACTGAAAATATGAAATTTTGTGCATGGATATAATTCAATATAAAGAAAATCAGTGGAGGCAAAATGGCCCTGTGGTGAGGGTAGCAGACTCGCGGTTGTAATTCACAGACTGAGTGTTGTAAGTGTTTATTGAGCGAAAATACCTAAAGCTCCACGAGGTTCCAGCAGGAGGTGGTGGCAATCTCTGCTGTACTCTTTCGCCACAACTTTCTCTCACTCTTTCTTCTGTTGGCCTACTCGCTTAGCCAGTGGGGTGGCGTCATTTAAAGGCTAAAACAATGCAAAACACATTGTGACCAGCGATGTGTAGCAACATTTGATAGCCTGGTCGATCACGGTGATAAAGACAATCAGCTGAATGAATTTATTGGTTTGTTGGAGCATACTTCAAAGTTCCTATAGCCAAGCTCATGAGAAAGCTTTAACTTAGAACATAGCTAACTCACAAAACCCTGTTTTACAGAACTGCTATGAGATGGGTGTCTTTAGAACAGAGTCCGAATTACCAGTTGTGTTGATTAATTACTAAATAAATCATAGGAATTGTGTGCTGTAACTCTCAAAATAGCTGTTTAAACAATACTCCTAACATTTCAACCCAGATTGTGATGTGAAATCAAGTTTAGGAGAATAAAATTTAAAATGTAATTAAAGCAATTCAACAAAAAGTTCAAAGTGTAATATTCTACCACATCTCCAATACCAATGTTAATAGCTACAACAGTATATATATATAATCTGAACATTTGGTTAGAATTTAAGAAAGCTAAAATATATGGTCAAACAAAATATCTTGATATTTGGTATATTTTTATTAAAAATGTTATTAAACTATTCAAAATAGAATAAATATCTGTTTAAAATTTTTTGTTCTTACATAATTTTTTTTTATGAAATATACAATAGAATTTCAATGATACAATAGAAAAACTTACATATATACACATACGCACTCAGACATTCATTTTTTTTTCTTTCTCTTTTGAGCCAATCCCCTAATAAGAAAACGAAGATTTATGAATTACCATAAAGTTTTCTACAATAAATTTAAATATATTACTCGATGACAATAGTTTCTGTTCTAGGCCGTTTTTTTGGTGGTGGGTCGACAGGAATTGAACTACTTCCGACAATACAATCACTATCTGAGCTTTTTCTCTCAGACAAATGGCGTTTCTGCGGTATTTCATTAGCATCTGTATAGGTAAAAACTGTGCATGTAGTGTTGATACATTTTGGAGTTTCACTTGTGTGCAACATGCTCCTACCAGCAGTAGCATCATTACTTTCAGGTGTATTTAATGAGCCACTATTGTAAAAGGGGAAACCAAACTGGTCTGAACATTGATATGGTGAGGAATGTTGATCTAGTAACTTTTGTTGCATTAAACACTGAGAAGAGGTTTGTTCATCTTCAACAATAGCTGGCTGCTGCTGTTGTAGTCTAATAGATTTAGTTGGTATGAAACCGGTACTGCTTTGTGATATATTAGATATCGTGGAAGTATTTGATGTGTTTCGAGAAGATGAGTCGGTATGAGGAAAGTTAATGTCTATAGGATGTTGATTAATGGTAGGGGATATGGCTACTGCTGCCATGGTTGTTGATCCTGCCGATACTGAAGATGAAGATGGAGAAGATGCAGTGCTGTCATTTGAACTACTTCGGGCATCCATTGAGTTACGCTTCATTTGTCGCCGTTGAGCAAGAGGTGCATTAGCAACATCTTGTAATCGGAAACCTTCTCGAGCAGCACGATGGAATGCATCCATGGTTTGCACTAACTGCTGCTGCAAAGCATTGCTTGTGGAACTAAGAATTCCTGGTGTATGCAGTGGGGTTTGTGAGAAAACTCGGTCATTGTTTCCTTGAATCCATTTGTTCTGTAGGAGATTATGCATTGTTGATCTTTCTCGGGGGTCTACAGTCAGAAGGCCTGTGATAATTAGAAATAGGTTCCAATGTTAGTAAAATAGTCAACAGTAGAGATTCTAAATCAACAGAAGGAAAAGAAAAGGGAAATAAGAAGGCTTCTAACAATGCAGAAAGTTGGACAAAAACCTTTTATATTTCAGACACAAAGGTCCAGCCTCAGAAGGAAGCAGTCTGGGAAATGTGCAATACAGATTCCATTACCTTACTCAAACTTCTCAGCATTAGGTTAGCAACTCTCTGACTGTGGGTATAAGTAAATCTCCAACTGTTGGTTGATGGAGATTTACATACACCAGTTGGAGTCACTGCTAACCCATCACATCAACAAACAGTTGGAGAGTGGCTGCCACTGTTGCTAACCTAACGCCGAGGAGTTTTAGTAAGGTAACGGATTCGGTGTAACTGCACATTTCCCAGATTACTTCCGTCTGAGAATGGCCCCTTGCACCTTAAATATAAAGGTTTTTGTAAAACTTTCTGCATTGTTAGGTGCTTTCTTATTTTCCTTCTTCAGTACTACAATGCTTCAAGCGAACTACAGAGCTCTTATTTCTAAATTAATTTAAAGCCTTAGAAATGAGAAAATGAGTCACAAAAAACCTGAAATCCCTAAAGAGGAGAAACAGTAACTAACACACATTTGTATTCTGCTATAAAGACATGAAGTGAAGAAATACATTGAATGACTCTGAATTATAGCACATCAAACTCCTTACCTCGGATTAGTTTTTTGGCATTGGCAGAAACAGCATGCCATTCTTGTCCAGAAAAGTCAAATTCTCCTTCCTTGATTCTTTTAATGATCCCTTCAGGTGTTTCTGACTTATTTCTTGTTTGGAATGGAGCTTTCCCTGATAACATGGTGTACTGTAAATTAGATGCAACTATGTTATTTGCTTTATATATGACATTTTAAAAACCTGCATACAGCCATTATGAAGTTTACAAACTTGTTAATGTAGCAACAGGTTAACTCAGAAATACGACTGGAACAAAGTAAATTGTTTCAGTTAATAAATAGTCTTATCAATTGATATAAGCATGGCATCCTTGCTAGTGGAGTGCTAAGAGCACCATCCAAGCGTGATCGTTGCCAGAGCGGCTAACTGGCTTCTGTTCCGGTGGCATGTAAAAAACACCATTCGAGCATGATTGTTACCAGCATTGCCTTACTCACACTTGTGCCAGTGGCACGTGAAAAAAAAACACTTGAGTGAGGTCGTTGCCAGTGCCGCTGGACTGGCTCCTGTGCTGGTGGCACGTATAAAAACACCATTTAAGCATGGCTGTTACCAGTACTGCCTGACTGGCCCTCGTGCCGTTGGCACGTAAAAGCACCCACTACACTCTCGGAGTGGTTGGCATCCAGCTGTAGAAACTCTGCCAGATTAAGATTGGAGCCTGGTGTAGCCATCTGGTTCGCCAGTCCTCAGTCAAATCGTCCAACCCATGCTAGCATGGAAAGCGGACGTTAAATGATGATGATGATAATAGACCATTAACAATAAAACAATAATTACATGTAAAAGCTATAACAGGCTGCTGCGCTAGAAGTTTCAAAAGTTTATAACATGCTTGTAAAGAAATTCATAAAAGCTTAAGATTTGCTACGTACCAAAATAACACCAAGACTCCATAAATCACATGCTTCATCATAACCCCTAGATTTGTTGTTTGCCGTGGCTTGGGAAAGAACTTCAGGCGCAGCAAAATTTAGAGTGAAACATGGAGTTTGCAAGGGTTGATTTTCAGTTTTTAACCGAGCAAATCCAAAATCCACCACTTTCGCTTGTGCTCCTTCGGATTCATCTTCAAACAAAATATTCTAAAACAAATAATAATGAATATATATGATGATTCAATCAACTGTGAGTTTTTTGCTATGTACAATCATTTAAGCAACATAAAGATGGAAATAGACGAAAACAGCAAAGACAATCAGTTAATAGGTTGCAATATGCCATATCAGTAGCTGTTGGTACTAGAGGATAATCTTACAATTTAACAGGGTAGAAAATTCTTAGTAATCTTTTGGTGTTACCATAAATATTACAAGCCCTTTAAAACAAATGATAGCATGGCTCCCAAGATCTCGCATTACAACAGGCAGCTTGCAACATATGTATATATCAAGCGCTAGCAACATATGTATACATTAAAGCTATGTGCAGTGCCAGTGTACATGTGCAGCAACAGAGCACCAGTGTATTGAGAGAAAAGTTGGGAATGAGAGGAATTAGATGCAGTGTGCAAGAGAGAAGACTGCAGATGGTTGCATACAGATGTATGCAACTTGTAGAAGAGGGAGAGTCAGGAAGACATGGGACAATGTACTGAAGGCTGATCTCAAGACACTGAGCCTTAAGAAGAAGATGATTAAGGACTGAGATATCTGGTGCCTTGCTGTACTCAAGGACCATCTTCCACAGCAGAATTGATACTGATGCTGGTGCCACATAAAAAGCATCCAGTACATTCTGTGGAGTGGTTGGCATTAGGGAGAGCATCTAGCTGCAGAAACCATGTCAGAACTGACAATAGAGTGTGGTGCACCCACTGACCTTATCAATTCCTGTCAAACTGTGCTACCCATACCAGCATCAAAAACAGACGTTATGATGATGATAAGACACTCAGAATGTAAAATTGCAAGATCACACAAATGTATAATCACACATCATTCCTGCAAGTAACAGTATGCAATTACTGAAGTCAACAAGTTGTGTGTAATATGGTGTGTGGGTTAGTGATTAGGGTATTTGGCTCACAATCGCAAGGTCATGAGTTCAATTCCCAGCCATGTGTTGTGTCCTTGAGCAAGACACTTTATTTCATGTTGCTCCAGTTCACTCAGATGGCAAAAATGAGTTGTACCTGTATTTCAAAGGGCCAGCCTTGTCACAATCTGTGACACACTGAATCTCCCTGAGAACTATATTATAAGGGCACATGTGTCTGTGGAATTCTCGCCACATGCACATTAATTTCATGAGCAGGCTGTTACATTGATCGTATCAACTGGAACCCTAGTCATGAAACCGACGGAGTGCCATCTCTATAAGTGCAAAATACTTATATAAAAACATGTGGAATAGATGTACTGTCACATCAAAATAATTGTATGTTATGCAGTAAATAAGACTGAAATTGATGCCTAAAACTTGGCCTGGTAATTCAATTAAAATTGTGGAAAAGTAGTAGGGTTGGCTATATCGGGGTTTGATTTTAAGTTATGTGGAAGCTGATTATAGCATACTAGTTGTCTGTTCAGTTTGCTTTATGGGGAACTGGGGATTTGGAAGGAAAATACCAATCAAACAACATAGTATCTATATAAGCATAAGCTATAACCAGGTCATCAAAGGCCATATAAGAAGCAAAAGCAAAAACTCTCATTGTGTGAAATAGTTGTATACATTAAACATTCAATGGCAAAGATCTTGAAATCATAAAACTTCCAAAGAATGTTTGCAATAGTTTAATAGTTCATATTAAAATGATTTGTGGTTCAACCCAACATTTACTATGAATGTATAAACTAATGAAACTAAAAAAATTGTGTACATCGAGTTTTTATTCAGTCTGGTTGGCTATTTGCAATACCAGTGAATATAGTGTTCACTGTTTCTCATATACTGAAGGGGACAAATTCTGTCTAAGCATGAAGCTGTGAGCATATGCCATAGACAAGACTATGAAGGTTGAAAAGCATCTGTTTATTTTAGTGTGACCTCTCCTGGTTTGGAAAAAATCAGTAATCTGGAATGACTTTGGAATGTTGTACTTGTGTATATATAAGTGTATGTATCTCTACTGATGTACAAACAAACGCAAATACCTATGTACAATCATAGCCATAATTCAGGAACAATGATTATATATATAGGCGCAGGTGTGGCTGTGTGGTAAGAAGCTTGCTTCCCAACCACATAATTCTGGATTCAGACCCACTGTGTGGCACCTTGGGCAGGTGTCTTCTATTATAGCCTCAGGTCGACCAAAGTCTTGTAAGTGGATTTTGTAGATGGAAACTGAAAGAAGCCCGTCATGTGTGTGTTTGTGTCTGTATTTGTTCACCCTGCTTCACTTGACAATCAGTGTTGGTGTGTTTACATCCCCATAACTTAGCAGTTCAGCAAAAGGGGTTGACAAAATAAGTACCAGGTTTATAAAGGATAAGTCCTGGGGTCAATTTCTTGGATTAAAAGCTGGTGCTCGAGCATAGCTGCAATCAAATGACTGAAACAAGTAAAAGAATAAAAGTATATTGTCATGTTGGAAAACTCTGAAGGATTTCATGGCATGCACAAAGGTTATGGCTTTGGTTCTAGAAATGAGGAGGGAACAAGGCTGCTAAAGTTTTGTGATGCAAATGACTTGCTGGTTTGCAACTTCAGGAAACCTGCCAGATGCCCAGGAATGCAAAGTCATTCCCAGTACAACTCAACATAGGTTAGTAGTTAGCGACTTCTGACTTAGGGTTAGAAGGACCCAGAGACACAAACTAATATGGAAAAGGCGGTTATAGAAGCTCAAGGATCCTTCAAACGGCCAGAGATTTAGTGATGTTCTTAATGAAGTATTTGATGAGAAGGAGAAAGAGACTGACACATATGACATAAGAGGACAATTGAAAGTTCTTACAGATAATCTACTGAGTGGGGACAGAGCAAATCGGTGGTTGGAGCAAAGCTTCTGCCAGAACAAGGTGCATGATATCCTAAAACCACCTTGGTAATGCTTGTCCATGAGGGACTCTGCCCCATCACCCTTCCTTCCACCCCACATCTTTATCACCTGAGAGCAGAATAGACACCTACTACATTCCCCAGCTTCTTCAGCTACATCTCTTCCCCACCTCAACCACTTCTATTTCCCATTATCTTCCCCCACATGCTGTCTTCACCAATCACCTACTTTCTGGACCTTCTCCTCTTTGTGCTATTCTCCATCATAAATACTTTGCTTATCTGTTATCACCCTCAATGCCCTCACATACTTACTGAAATCCTTGCCCCAAGCTTATCATAGGTTTCTCTCCACCATTTGTTACGGTCACCTCTATCCAGCCCACTCACCCAGCCCAAACCTATGTATCATTTCACCTATTCTCACCCCAACCAAAGTTTCTTGATGGCACGTCCCAACTCATCTTCACCATCATCTCTCTCACTATCACTCTCTTTCCTTTCCAACTGGAGTATCCATGTATCTACAGGAAGATATCTACCTCTGTCCCTCTATACCTTTAATCTCTCGACTGGCACACCCCACCCTCAATACTACATCGCTCTTCCAGTTGAGGACTTTCTGCCTATTTTTGTCTTGCAAGATACTTTGTAACCTTGTCAGCCAATGGGGCCTTATAAAATGCACCCGTAGACCTTGTAAAGTGGTTGCTGCTAGGAAGGGTATCCAACAGTAGAAACCATGCCAAAACAGACAATAAAGCCTGACATGACTCCTGGTCTTGCTAGCTCCTATCCAGCTGTCCGACCCGTACCGTAAATGATGATGATGATGATGGTAAATACAAGTTTTTACCTTTTGTTCTTTATGTACGTTTTAACATTGTGGTTGTTTTGAACCTCTGTATTGGATTTTCCAAGTGCAATTGGATTGTTAGCCACAACAAATAATCAGGGCAACACATTACTGCACTATGTTAAGGAGATTACATCTGATTTCCCCTGAACTACATGGTTCTGGGTTCAGTCCCACTACGTGACACCTTGGGCAAGTGTCTTCTACTATAGCCTTGAGCTGACTGGATCTGGTAGACAGAAACTGAGAGAAGCTGGTCACATATAGCTGTGTGTGTGCGTGTGTGTGTGTGTCTCGCCATTGCTTGACAACCAGTGTTGCTGTGTTTATGTCCCTATAAATTTAGCAGTTTGGCAAAAGAAACCAATAGAATAAGTACCAAGCTTAAAAAAAATATAAGTACTGGAGTCGATTCATTCGAGTGAAATTCTTCAAGGTAGTGCCCCAGTATGGCCGCAGTCTAATGACTGAAATAAGTAAAAGAAAAGATATAAATTACTAGCAGTATCGCCCGGCGTTGCTCGGGTTTGTAAGGGAAATAACTATATAAGCATTTTTAGAGAGTTACTTCCCTTATAGATGCCAATTCGGGCTTTCTTAGCCATTTCTGTTTTGGTGTCTTCAAGCCATGAAGTCGTTGTTCTAAAAGAACGCTGGTCTCCTTGACAACGCTTTACGATGTTGATTTCCTTACACTCCCTTCCCCACAGCTTCACGAGGGAGGGAAGAAGGGGGAGAAGCAAACAGGTGCAGGTGTGACCATGGATGCCAACTCCGCCGCCATCGACACACGAAAAATTATGCATTAAAATGGAATAAAAAATGATGTTAAATTATTTTTAAAATCGTAGACTCATCGTAGACGCGCACTAATACTCAGACGGGCTCGACATGAATCACGACTATAAGATACCCGAATTTGGTTAAACTGCACCGCAAAATGTGGGAGTAGTTAGGAATCTAAATCGAAGGGGACAGACACTCACACAACTACAGTTTTATATATATAGATTTGTGATGAAATTCTCCACAAATCAGATTCAGTTATGTCCCCTTATTTAATCCTCTCTCCTTTCAGCTTATTAATTATGACTTCATCTAAATTAAGAAACACAAGAGAGCAAATTGTGAAAAACAAATGAATGCAAAAGCATCTAACCTCAGGTTTCAAATCTCGATGCACCACTCCTTTCTGATGCATATAGTCGACAGCTTCAACCAGCATCCGCATGATACGACTTGCTTCTGTTTCTGTAAAGCTCTTTTTTTTCTGAATTCGATTTAAAAGTTCACCTCCACTCAATAATTCCATAACAATATAGGTGTGGAGCTGAATAAACAAAAGAAACTATGGATTAGCAAAGAATTTATATACACAATTATGTCTATCAGTCTCTCTTTCTCTCATTTATATATATATATATAGTGAGAATTTACAAAAAACAAAAGACAAAGACGGGTGTGTAAACAACAAACAGATGTATTAGTTTAACACTCGGGAAGTGAGAAAGTTTTTTACGTTTCAAGACTACACTTTTTGACAGAAAGGAACACAGAAATAAACGGGGAGAGACCAACACTTCACAAACTCTATAACCAAGTGAAAAATCTTAAGACTGCTAAATCATATTCACAGATTAGCCATGATGAAGCAGACCTGAACTGGAGATAGGCCAAAATAGCTATTACAACATTTAAGAATTAACTCTCCGTACAGCAAGTGTAAGAGTGCTATTCAGGTCAACCTCACAAACATACAAGTAATCTCTGTATAAACTATCCACATATAAATGTGCCTATCATTGTTTAACGTCTGCTTTCCATGCTAGCATGGGTTGGACGATTTGACTGAGGACCGGTGAACCAGATGGCTGCACCAGGCTCCAATCTTGATCTGGCAGAGTTTCTACAGCTGGATGCCCTTCCTAACGCCATCCACTCCAAGAGTGTAGTGGGTGCTTTTACGTGCCACCAGCACGAGGGCCAGTCAGGCAGTAATGGCAACGGCCACGCTCAAATAGTGTTTTTTACATGCCTCCTGCACACATATGTACAGAAAAGTAAACATTAAAACAATGGTCATAATGACATCAACAACAGCGATACACCAGACATGTAAGTAATTTTGGAAAATTAACATGACAGAATCTTAATGCAGACAGCATATGCACTGACTGCACAGACGTTACTATTAAGGAATCAGTAATAATCTTAAAGCACAGAAACACACAACAAATGGTGAATTGTAAGGGTGTCTTGGCATCACTCACCAAGTCCTTTGTGAGCCGCTCTCCGGCTATCTATCTGTGGCTTTATATAGCTATGGTAAGACCTCACCTGGAATTTGCATCACCGGTCTGGAACCCCTATCTTGCCCAGGATATTAATCGTCTGGAAGCCGTTCAGCGATGTGCAACCAAGAGAATACCCTCCATCAGGCATTTGCCATATTCTGAATGCCTTACTTCCCTGGGCATGGATACATTGAAACTCCGACGTCTGGCAGCTGACTTGGCAGACACCCATAAAATTATTAACCATCTTACAAACAATAACTCTGAGCACCTTTTCAAACTCCATCTGTCAAACACCCATGGACATGTTTACAAAGTCAGAAAACAGCACAGCTCCCATAACTTTCGGAAACATTTTTTCACACTAAGAGTTGCTGAAGCATGGAACAAACTGCCAGCATCAGTTGTTAGTTGAAGCACTGCATCCTTCAAGACTTCCATGCTTCCTGAGATTCACCAACACTACACCTGATTTTCTCCCCTCCATACACACGCAAGCATGTACCTGACTCATACACTGTTCACTTTCTCGGCATTTTTACATTACTGCATATGCTTTATACGCACTTTTGACAAGTTGTGATGCACCTGAGCACTGTATACAATAATTTCATTATTATTATAAGAAATATATAAGAGAAAACATGCTTACTTCATCATGAAAGACATCAATGAGTTTCACTATGTTAGGATGGTTCTGACACAGCTGAAGCATCTTCACTTCTGATGTATGGTCCACTCGCCGGGAAATGATTTTCACAGCATATTTAGTTTTTGTAACTTTATGTTCACACCGTCTTGAAGAGATTAAAAGAAAAACATTAATGTTACCATAGAATTTCCTTATCATTGGTGAGGTGTTTAATTTTGTTTCCAAACATTCACAGTTCAAATCAGCCAGAAAATAACTTTGCCTTTTATCTTTGAACCTTGTAACTCTCACATTATTCACATTGCTTTGAAATAATCATGCGTTATCTTGAGCTTTGAGATTTCAATGATGTCATTGTATATTTTTACACTGGCATTGTTAGGTAGGTGTGACAGGCTGGATCTGGTCAGTTTGAACATAAAACAGGTAGAAAATTTAGGGCTGGATATGGCTGGTTTAAATGCTAAAGGATTATATGATGATAGGGCTAGTATCAGTTACATGTGGGAGCTAATCTCATTGGCTATGTCCCTGGCTGCCAACAGATTTATTCAGAGTATAATTGTGCATAGTTAAATGGTTAAAGAAAGGACTGGATAACTGAACTAACAAGGTTTGTGAACCAAGGTTCTTCTAACCCACTTTTAACAATAAGCTAAGGTTTTATTAAAAACCGTTTCTTACAAATACATCAGTTCTCTAGTTTAGAGCTTAATTGATAGTGAGTAATTAGATATGACGCTGAAATAGTCATCATTGTCTTTCTTTTTCGAATAAGAGATTTTTTGCTCAAAGATTCTATTAGGTCACTATGGGAAGAAAGGAGAGAGAAAGAGAGAGAAGTTAAGGGTAAAGTGAGAGACTAACAAAATAGTAAAGAGGTAAGATAAAGAGGGATATAATGCAAGAAGAAAGGAACTGAATATGGTGAAAGGGTGGTAAAAGTATAATGGAAGAGTGTGAAGGATAGGTAAATGGGAACTGGTGGGAAACTAATAAGAGAAAGAGAGGGGCAATATTAAAAGAAGAGAATAGAAGAGAGAGGAAGGTTTTCATCATCATCATCGTTTAATGTCTATTTCCTATGCTGGCATGGGTTAGACGGTTTGACAGGAGCTGGGGAGCTGTCTAGACTTTTGTCTGTTATGGCATGGTTTCTACAGAGTGTGCTGGGTGCTTTTTAGTTGCCACCAGCATCAGTGCATTCATGCAGTACCGGCACAAATGCATTTTATGTGGTACCAACACCTGTAAAGAACAAACCTGTATGTATGGATGATAGCGATTTTATTTAGCTTCATGTGTCTTCTCAAGTACAGCAAATCACCATGACTCCCAGTCCCTTGTCTTTCCTCAGTGAGGCCCAGCATCCGAAGATCCTTTTTCACCACTTCATCCCACATCATCCTGAGTCTACCCCTTCCACAAGTTCCCCCCACAATTAGAACTTGGTACTTCTTTATGCAGCTGTTCTCATCCATATATATCATATGATCAAGCCAGCACAGTCTTCTCTCTTGCACACAACAGCTGAAGCCTCATATACCCAGTTTTCCTCTTAAATTATTTACACTCTGTTGTGTGTGCACACCGATATTACCAATCAGGCAGAGCATGCTAACTTTATTTCTTTCAAGCCTTCATGAGTCCTCTGTAGACAAGGCCCACGTTTCACTACCATGTGGCATAAATGTATGTACATAGACATCATATAATCTGTCTTTTACTCTGAGGGAGAGGCCCTTAGTTATTAATAAAGGTACAAGCTCTGTGGATTTTTCCCAGCTCATTATTTTTCTAGCAACTTTTCAGGTATGTGAATAAAACACATACCTGTGTGAGGTGAAGGAGATCTTTGGTAATTTTACAAAAGAAGTATCTGCAGAACATTATAGGAAAAGATACAGTGGAATGGTTTAACCACTGGTTTTTGTATCTAGGCAGGAGACTTTAGAATGTTTCCAGGTGAGATTAACAGAGGCATATAAAAGGTGTTATCACCCAGAAATAGCAAAAGACATGAAGAAAAAAACATGAGCTGATAGGCAAATATCCATTCAGCTACCTTATTTTAAATCTATAATAAATACAAATCTCTATCAACTTATACTTTCTGTTTCTCTATCCTGTTTCTGTCTTTCATATTCTCCTTGCACTCTGAGGATACATTCTCTCCCTCTCCCCCCCTCTCTCTCTCTCTCCACCTGGGGAAGCCACGTATTCACCTTTTGTGCAAAACACCTGATCCTGTTCCTCTGTCATATTTTCATAACTTTCAATACCATACCCAACTAAAATGAGGTGGGGGTCTTGTCTTGCAAAGTACTTGGTGACCTCACTAATGCTGGTGCCATGAAAAAGGAACACCCAGTACACTCTGTAAAGTGGATGGCATTAGGAAAAGCATCCAGATGTAGAAACCATACCAGAGAAGACAATGGAGTTCAACACAGCCTTCTGGTTCACTGATCTCTGTCAGACCATCCAATCCATGCCAGCATAGGCAAAAGGACATAAAACAATATTTATAAAAATATATATATCAAGACAGTGGCCTGGCAGAGTTGTTATTGTATCAGATAAAATATCTTGCAGTATTTGTTCTGGTTCTCTGTGATGTAAGTTGAAATGTCAGGCATGGAAGTCATTGTTGCCTTTTGGAATCATTTATTGAGTATCGATCCACTCATTAAAAATAATTAATCTAAGCAAACAGAACACCCAGATACAGTTGATTCAACCCACCCAATAAATAACATATATTTGTTTCTTTATTACCCACAAGGGGCTAAACATAGAAGGGACAAACAAGGACAGACAAACGGATTAAGTCGATCCCAGTGCGTAACTGGTACTTAATTTATCAACCCCGAAAGGATGAAAGGCAAAGTCGACTTCGGCGGAATTTGAACTCAGAATTTCGCCTGGTGTGCTAACGATTCTGCCAGCTCGCCGCCAATAAATAACATATATTTCGTCAGTAATATCATTGCTTAACTTATGTTAACATGCAACAACACATCTGAACACAAACAAAATATACGACTCTAATTAATTAGCCAAGCAATCAGAGTGGAGTTATTTCCCTTACGCTACGGTTGAAATAAATATAAGGTCAATCAAGTAATTTTGATCAACAAAAACTGAGAACAGAACAGTTGTTCTCATTAGAGGCACAGACGTAACTTTGTAAAGAAGCTTTGCTTCTCAACGATGTAGTCAATATATCATTATCACCACCATCATCATCGTTTAAAGTCCGTGTTCTTTGCTGGCATGGGTTGGACAATTTGATAGGATCTGATGTGTCCAAGGACTGCATCATGTTCCAATGTCTTTTTTGGGAATAGTTCCTATGATTGAATGTCCTTCCTAATGCTAATATTTTACAGCACAGATTGGGTGCCTTTCATGCTACCTTCACTATTGAGGTTGCCATGCAATTTACACAACTACAAACTACAGCCCAATGACTGAATCAAGAAAAACAATGCAAGTTTCTGTTATTGATAACAGAAACAATAAGGTATTCAAATGGAGAAAATATTACACTATCAGCTCATATGAAAAGAGTTCACCAGCAGATGTTTCATTGCTCCTTCTCACCTTTCTCTGGGAACACACAGTCATGCTTTATGTTAACACTGAAAAGGCTGAGGGTGAAACCATTTCATTGGTTTATTTTCAATATTCTACAGAAGCTGCTTCATCTATAGAATCATTGAAAATTCCCTTTCTTTCTATGACACACACAAAATGAGATAAAACAGAAGAGTGATGAGGGGCAAACAAATGAGAAAATATACATAAGCAAGAAAGGCAGTATCAATTCCAAGAAGTAATATTTATCCTCCACTGAAACATGGGTGTTCTGTTAGAACATACTATACTGTGGTAGATACCACGAGAGAAACTCTCAATACAACAAGTGTATTTTGAATCAAAAGCCAAATGAGAGTTTCTCTCATGGTATCTACCACAGTATAGTTTGTTTTGTGGAGGCACGTGGCTTAGTGGTTAGGGTGTCAGCACCATGATTGTAAGATTGTGGTTTCGATTCCTGGACTGGGCGACGCGTTGTGTTCTTGAGCAAAACACTTTATTTCACGTTACTCCAGTCCATTCAGCTGACAAAAATGAGTAACGCTGCGATGGATTGGCATCCCATCCAGCTGGGGAAAACATGCCATAGAAACCGGGAAACCGGGCTTGTGAGCCTGGCTAGGCTTTAAAAGGGCACATTTATTTATTTTATAGTTTGTTCTTTTCAGTGGGGATAAATGAGAAAAATGTAATGTCAGGAGGGAGGGAGAGAAAGAGAGTTTATTTGGAGTCCTACTTACCCACACACTGAATAACTGCCTTCACCCAAAATACCATTCTGTAGGTCTAAATCGTAGTGTTGGAAAAATGGAGAGTTCTGTGAGAAGAAAATGAAAATTTATGATGCAAGACCAGCACTGTAATAATGTAATCTGATACTCTATAAGTCAAGAAAAATCGTATACGAACTTAGAATTTTAGTATAGTAAGGTCAAGCAACAATTTTTTAATAAGTCAGATAACATATATGTACACACATACATATACAAAAATATCATAAATAGGTAAATTCTAAGCACAATCATCAAAACCACATCAAGAACAACAACAACAACAAAAAGTCTGAAACTAGAACAACAGCCAAGTTAGTGACCAACTGAGCTAGAGAAAAGACAGAGAGACAGAGACAGACAGACAGAAACTATCCAGTGAAAATTTATTTTACCTTGAACTGGCTGGCAGCACTGATACTCTTAGCTCGAGGTTGATTGATACTGTTATGTTGGAGGAGATCATCACTAACTGTGTTGTCAGTGAATATAACAGAAGGTGCAACATAGGAGTAGCCCTGTAATGGTATTGTAGAAGAGAATGAAAGTTAAGAAAATATCAGACAAAACAAAGCTTTTCAAAAATCATCTTCATGTCTTTAATTTACGATTCTGAATAATCCTAGGTGTAGGAGTGGCTGTGTAGTAAGTAGCTTCCTTACGAACCACATGGTTCCGGGTTCAGTCCCACTGCGTGGTACCTTAGGCAAGTGTCTTCTACTATAGCCTTGGGCCAACCAAAGCCTTGTGAGTGGATTTGGCAGAAGGAAACTGAAAGACGCCTAGCGTGCGTGCGTATGTATGTATGTATGTATGTATGTATGTATGTATGTATGTATGTATGTATGTATGTATGTATGTATGTATGTATGTATGTATGTATGTATGTGTATGTGTATGTGTGTGTATAAGTTTGTGTGTCTGTGTTTGTCCCACTAACATCGCTTGACAAACGATACTGGTGTGTTTACATCCCCGTAACTTAGTGGTTCAGCAGAACAGACTGATAGAATAAGTACTAGGCTTACAAAGAATAAGTCCTGGAGTCGATTTGCTCGACTAAAGGTGGTGCTCCAGCATGGCCACAGTCAAATGACTGAAACAAGTAAAAGAGTAATCCTTTCCATGATAGGCAAAAGGCCAGAAATTTGAGGGGAGTGGGGCTAGTCAATTGCATCAGCCCCATTGTTTAACTGGTACTCATTTTATCGACCCCAAAAGGATGAAAAGCAAAGTCAACCTCAGCAGAATTTGAACTCAGAACATAATGATGGATGAAATGCCACTAAGCATTTTGCCCGGTGTGCTAATGATTCTATCAGTTGTAGTCAAAAAGATGCCTTAAAATAAAAGAAAAATATTTTAATCCAATGAAATTCCAATGCATGATTTCATTGTAACATGAGGACTGAGTTCAAATTTTCTTTTCACTCCCAAATATTTTAGAATTTATACCTTACTTTCATTTCACATAATTTTAGCATTACCAATCAGAGCTGAAATTAACTATTAAAATATCACAGAAATATTGAGAAACAAATCCTTTGCTTACTTTGAACATTTTCTCGCCATTTAATGGAACTACAGCTGGTGAGTCAGCAGCTTCCATTTTGGTGAATTCTTCAGAGAAATTACTAACATCAAGTTCGTGTTTTATCTGTGGCAACATTGGTGCTATTATTTCTTTTTTGGCAAGTTTATCCCAATCCAAATTCTACAATGAGAAGATTACAAACAGAACTTCTATTTTTTTCCTTAACCAATTCATCTGTTAGAAACAATCCTGGAGAACTCATTGAAATGGTTAGAGAGGTGTAAGAAAAGTATTCAAACAAATTAAAAACATAGAAGTGAACTACAACCAGTGTTTGTGTTTTTATTAGTAGAATAACTCTTCAGAATCACAATTAATACAGAATACAAATACAACTGTCTGATATACATTTGTTCACAAGCTTGTATTAGTCTGTCAGATAGAGTGCGCTGAAAATGGCAACTGTATCACAGCACCATCTGCCATCAACACAAATCAACAAACACCTCCATTCATGCACAACATCATCATCACCGTTTAACGTCTGCTTTCCATGCTAGCATGGGTTGGACGATTTGACTGAGGGCTGGCGAACCAGATGGCTGCACCAGGCTCCAATCTTGATCTGGCAAAGTTTCTACAGCTGGATGCCCTTCCTAACGCCAACATCAGTGATAAAAAAAAATACCTGGATAAGTGCTGTAACTAGGGCACCTGTGTCATCATCAAAGCCATAGACCAATATATGGAGAACTTAAAGGTTAAAGAAAAAAAACCTCATCAAAAAAATTAGACCCACTATCAAAAGTTGACTGTAGTTGTATAAGGCTCAATAACTGATAATCCTGACATTCTGTCCCTCCACAACATAAAACACAACTTAGACTATCTGTTCATGTCAGAACAAACATACAGTCACAACTGGTTGCAGTAAGTACCATTTCTCGCTCTCTCATTTGGTGCTCGCTGGGGAAGCTATGAGTAGAAGAATGGCTAGTGAGAGCTGTCTATGTGCAGTGGTGCAGTCAGTAAAGTAAAAGTCAGCAATGAGTAGAGCAATGAATTTAGTGTACAGGTAGGAGTCCAGCAAAGTTCAGTTCCTAATGCCCTCTTATTATAGTCCTCCCATGTGTTGCACATGGGAGCTCCTCTATGCTAAAGACCTTGTTCATAAAGTGAAATCTATAGTAGAATTAGAAGCAATTTCAGGTTTGGAAACAAAGCCTGCATTCAAGGGCCTTAGAGTTAACTTAGTAAAGTCCAAAGACCTTGTAAGCAGGAAAATAAGTTACTAATCCCTTCAGGGAAATGACTCTGCTTGATATATAAAAAAAGGTACAGGTAGAAATTCATCCAGGTGTACTCAGTACAAGCTGTGGACACATATGAGATACAGTGGAATCTCAGGAAGGTTAACACAGGAGTAGTATTTGTGTGTGGCAGATGTGCAAGAATAAACAGTAAGAACATGCAAGAAATAGATTTCCACAAATGCCCAGGTGAGTTCCTAGATGTAGCAGATACTTTCTGTTAACAAGGTGACCAAATTAGTAGTGGAGGAGGATGCTCTGAAAGCATAGTTGCTAGAATAAGAACTGACTGGGAAATGTTCAGGGAGCTATTGCCTCTCTCAGAGTGAAAGGCAGATTGTACAATACTTGTGTACAAACAACTATGCTAAGGGTTGTGACTGCATAGAGCATGCAAAGGCTGGAAGGAAATAAGGGTAGCAGTGTCAGCGTACATGTACGGCAATGTGTAAATGTACTAGGAGAAGAGTTAGGAATAAGAGGAATCAGATGCATCATGCAAGAGAGAAAGTCATGCTGGTTTGGACATGTGATGCATATGAATGAAGAGAGTTGTATAAAGAAGTGTTGATCACTTAAAGAAGTTTGGCAACTGTGGAAGAAGGAGACACAGGAAGACGTGGGGTGAAGTAGTGAGGACCAATCTAAGAATGTTGGACCTCACAGAGATGACAATGGGCCAACATGTCTGATAATATAAAGTTCTACAGAAGACCCACTTCAGTGAAACTCAGTTCTGGAAGTGCTGTTTGTTTCACCCATATACACCATTAAAATTTTTCATACACCCTACCCTAATAAACTAAACTACATCTCCCCTTCTCTTCCTCACATTTCCTTTTTTTTTCATGCACTATGTTTATCTCTCCCCCCTCACTCCTGCAGCTGAATCTTGTCCCCACTGTTCTGCCCACTGTATCATTGCTATCCTGGAATATGACACAATAGTCTTCTTTAATAACACAAATTCAAGGAAACAGTCTCATACTACCATACTCCTCTAGATGTCAGCACATAAAATCATTACAAAACTGGACATCACAACATCTAATGGTGGTTGGTAAACTTACATCTATAACTTTCTCCCACTACATCCCAAATACTAAGACCCCCTCTTCAGAATCAAAAAATATTTCAGCTCTGATCCTCTTCAAGGCTCATATAAAATGTACTTTAGAGAACTGCACATACATATGAAACTTCACATCTACAGAACATTGTTGCTGCTTATACATGCAAACATCCTAGACTGCATCTAAAAAGGCCACTTAGTTTATTAACAGATTCATGTACTGACATCTGACTCACATCTGCATTATTTCTTCTTTCTGCCTCATTTGTGCATAGCTAGATTTCTACCTTACCCACTCAGCCCCAGCTAACACATCTGTTTCTCCTACTCTCGTTATTCCTAACTACAACAAAAGTATTATGCTCCTCTCAAAGTACCTAAGATGCCTACCTTCTCCACCAAGTCCCTAATGACATGTTCTTTTCCCCTCCCCTCATCCCATTTATTGTTTGTCATACTTCCCAGATACTGAACTGAACTCTCTCCCCAAACCTTCATCCCCCGGAATGACAACTCTCCAGAAATCCCTCATTTTCCATACAAACATGATATAAAGTATATCATGTTTGTAAGAACAGGGTACATTATATTTTATAATAACAGAACATCTATATATGAAGAATTTCCAGAGAGTTGTTATTTTAGACATAGAAGGATTTGGGAGATGATCAGGTTACAGATGTTCATACAAAACAATAACTACATCAACTTCACCTCTGACTAATAATAAAAAAAAAAAATGTAAGGTTGGTGATTAGTCATATTAGAAAAAGAACTATGTCACACATTTGAATAAAGGTAAAGAAGCAAAGCAAAGGACTGACATACTTTAAATCATTGCAGCTGCTAAGATAAAGTGACACAAATATTTGAAATAGAAACTGCATTATAATAATAATATGGTATTTCCCTACTCACATTAAAAAATGGATGCTGTCTTATTTCTTCAGCTCCATTGTAACCAAGTCGTTTAGTAGGATCTTTGTGTAGTAAAGAAATAATGTAAGATTTTGTTGCAGGAGAAAAATGTTGAGGAATCGGTGGATGCTTTTCAAGAATTCGCCTATAAACAAAAGAGAGAGAGAAAAATCAATGAAGGAGGTGTAAAATTTCAAAATGAAATCAACCATTTTGTTTTATGCATTTTACATAAACACCTAAGAATTAAATGGTAGAACTTATTCCAATATGCAGGATTAAAAATCTTAATTTAGAGCAAATTAATTCAAGTTTATACAATGAAGAAAATCAAACCATTATTTGTTTTTAATGTGAAAAGAATAACTAATAAATAAATCTTACTTTGAGATTTCTTTTGATGAGTTCCGTTCTCCATCAACAGTAAAAGGTGATGCCCCAGTTAAAAGTTCATATGTAAGGACTCCAAGTGCCCACCAGTCAACAGACTAATAGAGAGAAACATAACAAATTTAATAAGAAACATTTCATATTAGTCTTATTATATTTGAACAACAAGCTACATTTTTCTCAAAACACTATTTGAAAATAAGCAATGAAGTATAAAATGAACCAAAGCTAGTTTAACTGAAGTAAGTTAGCATTAGCTTATTTAATACCAGAAGCATTGAAAAGTTAAATAGAAATAAATATGCAGTGAAAAAACTATATTAGCCAATGATTAATATTACATTATTTTTGTATTTAGGAATGGTCATGTTGCCACTTTAGCCAATAAAAACACACGCACTATATATTTGGTGTTACTTTGCTTCAGCGTTATTTATTTTTTACATTAATCTTAATCTTGTTTCAGCCAGAGTTCTTTCGTCACACTCCTGTGACCGCATCAGTGGTCCTTTGCTTTCTTTTTTCTTATTTGTGTGTCTCTCCTTACTAACCGTCAGCCACTTTGTATTTCTATTGTATGTGTCTTCATTTCCACATGTGTATATCTCTATGTAAAAAATAAATAATGCTAAAGCAAAGTAACACCAAATATATAGTGCGTGTGTTTTTATTGGCTAAACTGGCAACATGACCATTCCTAAATACAACAATATCTGTTTCAACACACGATTTCACATCAAAAATCTTGCAAAACAAACATATAAATGTAATTACATTATTTTCTCTGACAAGTATGGGAGACATCTCCAGACAAGTTTTAGTTTTATTTTAACTTCATCACTGAAGCAAAACCTTCAATGTATTTACCAAAATAGTGATAAATGAATCATTAAGCAAATGTACAACAGTGTACATTGGTTTGTATTGAAAAGAAATTTTTTTAGAAATTAAATCATCAAAGTCACCAATGGTAAAGTAGGTGAATACACAAGTATTCAGGAATAGATGACCATGAAAACTTTTCAATGCCATCATTCTGATTCTTGCTGCAGATCTGTTAAGGAACTATAGGGAAAAAGGTTCTAAACATGAAAGGGTGAATTCATACAAAAAGACTTTAAATGTTAATATGATGAGGGAAAACATATTAGTAGGTAGGAGTAACAAAAAAAAAAAAGTGATTTGTATGAGATGAGTGAAAAACCATCATGTGTGTGTGTGTGTTTATTGATGTAAATAGATGTCAAGTTGCATTCATTTATGTTAACAGTTACTTAAGTATTGGTGAGGTTGATATGATCAATTAAAAGCCCTTAAAGTCAGTGACCTTACATGGCTACAACTCAATGATCAACCCTTTAGTGTTTAAACCGGCCATATCCAGCCCAAATATTCTACATGTTTTATATTCAAACTGGAAATATCTAGCCTTTCACACCTAACCTACATTGACATTCTAAAAATAAACAATCACATCATTGAAACCTCAAAGCTGTAAGCTAATGCATGATTAATTCAAAACAATTTAAGTGAAAAAGTATTACATTTAACAGAATAATCTGAACACTAAAAAGGTCAAAAGGTACTGACAACAAAGTACATAGTGGTAAAGAGTTGGAGAAAAAAGAGGGGACATGGAAGAGTGGTACCTGGATGTAGCAACATGACACAAAATTTGACATTATGACATAAAAATTTGCTAATCACTAAATCCAGGTAAAAAATGCTAACAGTACAGTTACATATGAACTTACAAAATCATGTCCAGCTGAACTTCCTCTTACAACTTCAGGTGCCATATATTCCATGGTGCCACAGTATGAATAGGCACGATGAGTCTATAATGAAACAACAATTAGATTAATGTTTAATTATTGGAGCATAAATATTTCTTTAGCAAGTTTAAGTTAGCCGAAAGGAATAATATAGTTAACTTTGATGCTATGCTGTGTGATTTGAGTTGGGGAATGAACCAATTCTCATTTGGTCTACCAACTCAAATTTAAAAACCAACTAAGATGCTCTACTAGCTGGAAACTGGCAACTTTTCACATGATTTACACTATTGAAAAAGAAACTTTGCTCAGCTGTTTCAATTTCCATCAATCTATTTGAGAGGATGAGAGCATCCCGATGATTCAGAATGATTAAAAACCAAATTAAAAGTCCTTCCAACTACTGAAAACATTTAAGTAGAAGGTTTAACTGATTCTGTTGAAATACGTTTCTTTCAATTAGAGGTAATATTTATCCCCACTCAAACGTGGATGTTCTGTCAGAACTAACTATGCAGCAGTAGTTACCATGAGAGAAACTCTCATATTGGTTTATCTCCCTCTTTTACGTGTTTCAGTCATTTGACAGCGGCCATGCTGGAGCACCGCCTTTAGTTGAGCAAATCAACCCCAGGACTTATTCTTTGGAAACCTAGTACTTATTCTATCGGTCTCTTTTGCCGAACTGCTAGGTTACGGGGATGTAAACACACCAGCATCGGTCGTCAAGCGATGTTGGTGGGGACAAACACAGACACACAAACATATATATATACATATATACGACAAGCTTCTTTCAGTTTCTGTCTATCAAATCCACTCACAAGTCTTTAGTCGGTCCAAGGTTATAGTAGAAAACACTTGCCCAAGGTGCCACGCAGTGGGAATGAACCCAGAACCATGTAGTTGGCAAGCAAGCTATTTACCACACAGCCACTCCTGCGCCACTCCCTGCTAGCAATATAAACAAAAGTGCATTTTGTACTGAAAGCCGTTATGAGAATTTCTCTCATGGTCTTTACTGTGGCATAGTTTGTTTTAACAGAACGTCCATGTTTAAGTGGAGATAAATATTACCTTCCGGCATTAATACTATCTTTGTTGCTAATATATATTCTTCCAATTAGTTTTGAACATAATGAATTAGTAAAATAACTGTCAATATGAATCTGGGGTTTGGAACATAAATCAACAGAATATTTATTTCCCTGGGCATGGATACTTTGAAACTCTGACGTCTGGCAGCTGACTTGGCAGACACCCATAAAATTATTAACCATCTTACCAACAATAACTCTGAGCACCTTTTCAAACTCCACCTGTCTAACACCCGTCGGCATGTTTACAAAGTCAGAAAACAGCACAGCTCCCATGACTTTCGGAAACATTTTTTCACGCGAAGAGTTGCTGAAGTATGTAACAAACTGTCAACATCAGTTGTTAGTTGTCGGAGCACTGCATCCTTCAAAACTTCCATGCTTCCTGAGATTTGACAACACTACACCTGATTTTCTCCCCTCCATACACACACAAGCATGTATCTGACTCATACACTGTTCACTTCCCAGACATTTGTACATTACTGCATATGCTTTATATACACTTTTGACAAGTTGTGGTGCACCTGAGCACTGTATACAATAATTTCATTATTATTACTATTATTATTTTGATGGCAAATTATAATTTAGATCACATTAAGATAGGAGATTTGTATAATAGGACCAGGACAGTCTCAGGCAGGTTCAAATGAAGAGCTAAAAATGTAGAGAAGCATTTACAAATGCTACACTTGTCTCAAAACCCAAATAGATCCCATGTTTAAATGATATTTTAAATAGTTAGAACTTGTCATACAATATTAAAATTTTGGATAAACAAGAATACAGTTGCTGTTACGAAAAATTCAATTTTTATATTTCTGGAACAAAAGTAGCAGTCTCTCATTTTATGCAGTTAATTTCATAAAGTATAGGGAAATATCCTATTAATTTCTGTGGCTTGAAGCAAACAAAGCTTTTGGTAGATCTGAAATTAAAATAATCCATGTATTCTGAAAGCTTATGTATTATCCACCATAGAACCTTTGTACATATTACTAGCTGGATGATCCAAGTTAATCTTTGTTAAGGACTCCAAACTCCAGCTACATATTTATAAAAAGAAACACTGTCTTTTGTAATTTCTCTCAAACTTAATTTACTCTCTCCAACTAAAAGCAAATTTCTAAAAACAAGCATCAAAAACTTCATTCTTTGTAATTTCAAAAATTACAATTAAAAATATATTATAATTCCATATCTTAACCCTTTCATTACCGTATTTATTTCGAGATGCTCTGTGTTCTTTCAATTACTTTAAATATATCAAAGAATTTAGTAAAATAACTTAGTTATCATTCAGCTAGTATTAGGAACATAAATTGTGACTAAGGTTTGGTGGAAGATTTTAATTAAACACTTATGAAAATAAGACATTTGTATTCAGAGCCAGAGCTGGTTTCAGCCGGGTTGGTAACAAAAGGGTTAATAACTATAAAAGCAAAGGGATGGCAGTGACTGTAGTTCAACAGCATAAATACTTTATTCAGTTTCATTGTTACACCTTGTGACTGCAGTTCTCAAAAGGATCAAACTCTTGTTTCATTCTAACAGAAGTTTGAGAAAATAAATCAAATAACATGGCAGGGTTGGTTCAACAAACATTATCACACCAACATGTAGACTCTAGTCTTGTGCTTCATAAAGGAAATCAATATTCTAAAAGTACAAAGTTATTTTAGTCCAAGAAAAAAAATCTAATATTTATTGTATATATCAACAAGGACCAACTACTAAAGTATTTTTACACATAGTAACAATATTGATACAACGTGGTTCTTACCGTGTCACCAGGAAGGAATTCTTTACTCAAACCAAAATCAGTGAGTACAATGTGACCTGAGGAATCCAAAAGAATGTTCTCCAGCTTGATGTCTCGGTAAATGATACCAAGCTAAAATCATAAAAGAAAAAGTTTTTAATAGTCTCTTTCAGTACTTCTTCCTACAAACTTCTACTAACTGTTTTCTTTTATTAACAGTAAATGTCAGGAGATATAATTTGTTTAAGATGAGGGTTAATTTCACAATAGTTTTATTTAAATAGCTACAGATTAGATGATGGAAACAAACTGTGACAGAAAGTGAAATCCAGAATGATACACTGAAGAGGAGGAATGATGAGACTAAATGTTTAGTAAAGGTCCCAATAAATGAAATACAAAAAGGAAGTGATAGCAAAAAGCAAGACAAAAAAGTTGCAAGGATCGTTGGGGCAACGCAGAGTGAAGTAACAAAATTTAATTTTATTAAAGAATTTCCATTTCAGTAATTAAATTAGTCACTAATAGTTTCAGATTTTAGCACAAGGTCAGCAAATTTGGGGGAGAGGCTGGTGAATTATATCAACCCCAGTGATCAACTGGTACTTATTTTATCAAGCCCAAAAGGATGACAAGCAAGGTAAACCATAGTGGAATTTGAACTCAGAACGTATAGAAGGATGAAATACTTCTAAGCATTTTGTCTGGCATGCTAACAATTCTGCCAGCTTGCTGCTTCAAATAGTCGCTAAATATTGGTTTCAAATTTTGGTACAAGACAAGCAATGTCATCAACCCCAGTATTCAACTGGTACTTACTTTCTCAGCCCTCAAAAGGATGAAAGGCAAAGTTGACAGGAGATGTAGTGATTTGCTGTACTTGATATGCTGTGTCAACCTAAGTAAAATCGCCGTCTTCCTCCACACATACAGGTATGTTCTTTCAGGTGCCGGTGCCACTTAAAAATCACCTGTGCTGGTTTCGTGTTAACACACCCATGCTAGTGCTGCTTAGATGCACTTGTGCTGGTGGCATGTAACAAGCACCCAGCACACTTTGTTAAGTGTTTGGTGTTAGGAAGGGCATCTAGCTGTAGAAGCCATGCCACAACAGACAGTTGAAGTCTGGACAGCTCTCTGCTAGTCAGTTCCATGTCAAGCTGTCCAACTCAAGCCATCACAGAAAGCGGATGCTAAATGATGATGATGATAAATGTAAAGACAGACAAAATGCCACTAAGCATTTTGCCCAGTGTTCTAATTATTCTCCCAGCTCACTTAATTAGTCACTAAATATTAAAAATGGAAATTATTTCAGTGATTTATCTTTAAATTAGACAACAAAATCTATCATTGAATCTTTATACATTTAAAAAAATTTCCTTTCTATTTTTATACTTAATAATTTTTTTTATTGTATGTGCAAATTTGAATATTTCATTTGGTATCAGGAGCAACTTTACCAGACTAGATATCCTTTCTAAGATAAGCAATTCCATTGGCAAATTAGCAAAACCAATAAGAACTCAATAGTATAATGAACAATAATTAGATTGTAATTTAAAACATTTCAAATGTAAATTCGTTTAAAATAAACACCTACAAGAATTCTTCTTTGTTTCAATAAACAAAAAATGATGGTGGTTTTTACCTTGTGTAAAGTCTCCAATGCTAAAACAATTTCTCCAATGTAGATTTGGACTTCAGATTCAGAAAAATGTTCTCGATTGAACAAATGTGTGAACATTTCACCCCCATTCACATAATCTGAAATACAAGTTCCAAAACAAACATGTAAACAACATAAGTAGGACAGACACATCCAATATCTAACTCTAATAGAACAAATTTTCAGTCAGATGTTTAAAGGCGTAACATCTGTATATTTGACTATACTGCTACTATTAAAATTATGAAAAAGAATAAAGTACTAACACACACACACATACACAGAGAAGTTGTTAAGTTCTGTCTATTTAACTCATTAGCATTTAAACTGGTCACATCCAGTCAAAATATTCTACCAGTTTTATGCCCCAACTGGTCACATCTTGCCTCTCACACTAACCCGGCAATATCATTCTAAAAGCTAAGTTACCTCATCGAAATCTCAAAGCTTTCAGCTAATGCATGATTAGTTCAAAACAATGTGAATAAATAAGCATTACATTTGACAAAATAATGTGAAATTCTAAAAAGTTAAAGATCTGAAGGAATTATAGGAGCATGTGTTTATTGGGTATTTCTGTACAAAATCAAAGAAACTTTTGAAACAACTGAAGGTGACCAAAACCAATTTCTTTCAAACTTTGCATGCTAAATGGCCTTCATATGAAACCTTTAGATATGAAATATTTTTTTACCTGAGTCTAATATTTGCTGAATTATAACCATTTGAAATTTTCAAAAAAGTGACATTTTATTGGTTACTCAATAACTTTGAGAAGCCATATCTCAGCTACTATTTGAGCTAGAAAGCTCAATTTGTTTTTTTCCATTTTAAAGCATTTAAAATAGATCTAAAACTTTTGTTTAGTGTAGTTTTTCCTCACAATAAAAATAAAGAAGTTGACCTAAAATTTGACCTCTGACCTTTCATAGGTCAAAAGACGTGATCATTGATTTTTTAAAAATTTTGTCCAAATATTGCCCTACTCAGTCACAACTCAAATAAAAAAAATTCATACTGGGATCTCAATGGAAAGTATTTTTAATAAATATAACTACAGTGAAAAGTAGTGACAAATTATCAAAAATTGCTTACTAAGCAAGATAATTTGAACTTCAAGGAGAAAACAAAGCGTTGATAATCAAAATAAGTATTTTTATTATTTCAATAATAATGTCTACTTTACTTGTAACTACGTTTTCAGCTCTGCTATGGTCAATGGTGAGCTTTCTAGCTCAAATAGTAGCTGAGATATGGCTTTTCAAAGTTATTGAGTAACCGAAAAATGTCACTTTTTTGAAAATTTCAAATGGTCGTAACTCAGCAAATATTAGAGTCAGGTAAAAAATATTTCATATTCAAAGGTTTCGTAAGAAGGCCATTCAGCATGCAAAGTTTCAAAGAAATCAGTTTCGGTCACCTTTGTTGATTTTGCATGGGGTCAAATTTTATAAATAAATTCTTCAGTAACATTAATATCATTATTATGTTTTCAAAAGGTATTTAATATTTATTGTTATACTTAGGGATGTACTTGGGGGTATAAAAAAAAATGACTGACAACCGTGTACCCAGACAGCTGTTGTATGACAAGCTTATGCAGAGCTCACACAAATGAGGAAGACTTAAATTGAGGTACAAAGACACTCTGAAATGGAGTGACATTAGACCATGCAAACTCGAAGCCTCTGCTACAAACAGATCAGCACGGAGGTCTCTCACCCCACAAGCAGCAGCTGACTTCAAAGAGGATCGGCAGCAGGATCTCGATGCTGCAAGAGAAAGATATCACAGGGCAGTATTTGCCTCAATCCAGTCAACAGATTATCGCTGTGACATCTGTGGGCACCTGTGTGCTTCCAGCTTTGGACTGCAGAGTCACATGCGCTTCCATCACTGAGAACACAGGCTTTGTTATCATCGAACACTGATGGACTACCTACCACATACTTGGGGGTGGTCATCTTTTGCGAATATCTGTTTCAATACACATTTTCACATCAAGAATCTTGCAAAACAAATACATAAATGTAACGTTAATATTTACTTATACTTTAATCCTTAAAAATAATTAACTAGAATTTTAACCCTTTAGCATTTAAACCGGCCATATCCAGCCAAAAGTATTCTGCCTGTTTTATGTTCAAACTGGCCAGATCTGGTCTCTCACACCAACCCTACAATATCATCTTAAAAATGAACAGCTACCTCATCAAAATCTCCTAGCTACAAAATAATGCATGATTAATTCAAAACAATGTGGATAAAGAAGCATTAATTTTGGCAGAATAATGTGAAAACTAAAGGGTTAAAGATTCACTTTAGAAACTGAAGCACTTACATTTATACTGATGAAAGTGGAAAATATTAAATACTGATGAAAATACAATTATTTCTTTCTTTTTATCATTGTCAATGAATATAAAATGTTTGCTTACCAAGAATTAAGTGAAGTTTTGCATCAGTTTGGAAAGCATAATGAAGAGTAACTAAAAATGGAGACTGGCGTATAGCTTCAAGGACTTGACGCTCTGTTTTAGTGTGTTCTGTTGTCTTGTTCTTTTGAACTATACTGGCTTTTTTGAGAACCTTCATAGCATAAAGTTTACCACAGTCAAAGCCATTCACTTTACGAACAAGAAACACTTTACCATAAGCTAAACAAAAGAGAAAAAAACATAGAGACCTTAAAACTGAATATACAAAATAACATGTACTTAGTCAACATTATCATCAAATTTTACCATGATGCTACTAGCAATTCTGAGTTTACAGTTCAGTGTCTTTTTATCTCACCCATGTCATCTTACTCATCAAGTTGCATCTTCTCTTAATCTTCATTAGTTATCTTTATTTTCTCTACCTTCTACCACCCACTTGCATTAGGTTTTCTGTCATCATCATCATCATCGTTTAACGTCCGCTTTCCATGCTAGCATGGGTTGGACGATTTCACTGAGGGCTGATGAACCAGATGGCTGCACCAGACTCCAATCTTGATCTGGCAGAGTTTCTACAGCTGGATGCCCTTACTAACACCAACCACTCCAAGAGTGTAGTTGGTGCTTTTACATGCCTCCGGCATGGGGGCCAGTCAAGCGGTACTGGCAACAACCTCTTGTGAACCCTTTTACACATGCTACCAGCACAGAAGCCAGTTAGCCACTCTGTCAACGATCATGCTCAGATGGTGCTCTTAGCGCCCTACTAGCACGTGCACAAGTGCCAGTAAGGCAACGCTGGTAATGATCACACTCAAATGGTGCCTTTTATGTGCCACTGGCATGGAAGCCGGTTAGCCGCTCTGTCAACGATCACACTCGTATGGTGCTCTTTGCACTCCGCTAGCATGGATACCAGTCATCGACGGTGACATGTAAAAGATACCCATGCCAGTGACACATAAAAGGTATTTGTGCCAGTGACATGTAAATGGCACACATGCTGAGGACATGTTAAAGGCACTTGGTACACTCTGATGAGTGGTTGGCATTAGGAAGGGCATCCAGCTGTAGAAACCAAGCCAAAAAGACCAGAGCCTGGTGCAGCCCTCCAGCTTACTAGTTCCAGTCAAACTAACCCATGCCAGCATAAAAAATGGATGCTAAAATGATGATGATGGTGACGATGGTGGTGGTGGTGATGATGATGATGATGGTGGTGGTGGTTGTGGTGATGGTGGTGGTGGTGATGATGATGATGATGATGAGGAGGAGGAGGAGGAGGATATTGTATACCTTTGCCTCAAATATCAGGATACAGATGAATAACAACATCAAGATAACATGTCGCTAATACTAAACCAAAATATCACAGTAAAGTGCAGTGAATATCACTAACAACAGCAAACTTTAAGTAGATGCAGGTGCATGGCTGATTTAACTTATAGGAAATCGCCAAAGATAACTGATTTCTGTACAGGTCCCACCTAAGTAGTCAAATATTGGAAAGTAAACAATTTAAGATAATAAATAAATAACAATAATAATTTCTTGTGACTTAGCTTAAGCAATTCTGTAGCAGACAGATACAATCTAGTGAACTCAAAAACCAGAATATAACAGAAACAATTTATATAATCCTAGAAAATTTGTTGATGCCAGCATGATTTGTTTTGAAAATAGTAATGAGTAATTAGGCGCAGGAGTGGCTGTGTGGTAAGTAGCTTGCTTACCAACCACATGGTTCCGGGTTCATTCCCACTGCGTGGCACCTTGGGCAAGTGTCTTCTACTATAGCCTCGGGCCGACCAAAGCCTTGTGAGTGGATTTGGTGGACGGAAACTGAAAGAAGCCCATTGTATATATGTATATATATATATATGTATGTTTGTGTATATGTTTGTCCCCTAACATCGCTTGACAACCGATGGTGGTATGTTTACTTCCCCATAACTTAGCAGTTCGGCAAAAGAGACCGATAGAATAAGTACTAGGCTTCCAAAGAATAAGTCCTGGGATCAATTTTCTCGACGGTGCTCCAGCATGGTCACAGTCAAATGACTGCAACAAGTAAAAGACAGTAAAATAGAAAAGAGAGTCACTGTTCTGAATACTGAAAGTGTTTAGTGTGGTTTACTAATGTCTTAATGTGAAGAAGCTGTGATCTCAGTATGTTCTGCTTTAGGGACAATGAGACAAGACCAAAATGAATAGTAAAATGCTGTATGTCCAACAACAGCAACAATAACAACAACAACACCGCCACTGCCGTCATCATCATTTTACATCAGCTTTCTATGTTGGCAGATGTAGGCAAGGTCATTGCTCTCTCTCCTAAGTGAGTTCAAGGGTTACATCTTGATCTGGTTTCTACAGCTGAACACTCTTTCTAACACCAACCACTTATTGCATATTGGGTGCATATTTTGTTAAAATTGGAACCAGAGAGAAAAGAGATGAGAGAGTAAGACACGGGTAAGACATAGCTAAATATTAAGTCACTGATGAATGTCAATACCAAAGGGCCAGGGGTAAATATAAGCAGATTGGATGGGGTACATCTGACAAGGTTCCTTATGCATGTCTTGAGATGAGCAACAAAGTTAGGGTAATATGTATGGGAAAAAGAGAGAGAGAGAGTTGCAGAAAATTTTCTGAAAATTTTTGCAAATTTGTGTTCTACACACAGGAATTCATACAATTATGAAAAAAAAATTGTTTTTAATATCTTAAACCCCTTCCTCTTCTACCCCATAAATCCTAAAATTTCCACTCTTTTTTTGAATTTAAAAAAACAATCAATTTAAAATACAGACAGTTTGAATTCTTTGCATAAATCTCAGCAATGGACCACCCTTGGGTGCCTTATTATTCCATTAAATGTGTTTACACTGAAAGTAATATATGATGAACATAAGAGATACACTATTATCTATAGTCATACTGTAGCATAGTACAGTGAGAGTAAGAAAATAAGTAATTAAGAGAAGAGTCATAGGGGCATGAGCACTTGAGGAGTAGGTGATAAAGGCAAAGGCAATAAAGATATGGATGACAATAGTAGTATGATAAGAAGTGTGAGTGAATAGAGGAGCAAATGATAGAAAGATGAATGAGAGGGGTGAAAGAGAAACAGAGAGGCTATCAAAGAAGTAGGTGGAATTCTGGTTTAAGCACTTCATATAACAGTCCATACTTTTTTATTTTTTGGAATTTCAGAAAATTTTTGCAAATTTTTTTTTCTACACGTGGGGATTCATATGATTATGCAAAAAAAAAAAAAATGATTTTGTGTGTGTAATTTAAGGGCGATTTAGTTGCTTTTAGCACATATCACAACCACCTGATACTCTCCTCATTTCTTTGTCCTTCTGACAGGATGTTTTTCGTTATTTTTCTCCCCATAAACACATTTAATGGAATAATAATGCACCCATGGGTGATCCATTGATGGGATTTACGCAAAGAATTCAGACTGTCTGTATTTTAAACAGATTTTTTTTTTAATTAAAAAAAAAAAAAAGCGGAAATTTTAGGATTGATGGGGTAAGTAAGAGAGGAAGGGATTAAGATATTAAAAAAAATTTTTTTTCCAAATTGTATGAATTCCTGTGTGTAGAACACATATTTGCAAAAATTTTCAGAAAATTCCCAAAAGTAAAACTGTTATAAGGGGCTATATGGGGTGCTAAAACAAGAATTCAGTCAAGAAGTAGACTTAACAGTATGCACAAACACACACACATATATATGTAGCACCATCTGTATATCATACTAAGTGAGTACACACCATTAGAAGGCATACTGGGTGGTTAAGAAGTTTGTTTCTTAACCATGTTGTTCCTAGTTGTCCCAATGTGTGGCACCTTGGGCAAGTATCTTCTACTTTTGCTCAGGGCTAACCAAAACCTTGTGAGTGGATTTGGCAGACAGAAATTGAAAAGAACCAGTCATGTGTGTGTGTGTGTGTGTGTGTGTGAGAGTGTGCGTCCCCTTTCTTGTTTGTATACCATGGGATTGAACCTTGTGGTGTGCGACAGGGAATAAATGTATTTCAATTTAAATTTAAAAAATTGTTAAGGAGTGGCTGTGTGGTAAGTAGCTTGCTTACCAACCACATGGTTCTGGGTTCAGTCCCACTGCGTGGCACCTTGGGCAAGTGTCTTCTACTATAGCCTCAGGCCGACCAAAGCCTTGTGAGTGGATTCGGTAGACGGAAACTGAAGGAAGCCTGTCGTATATATGTATATATATATATATATGTGTGTGTGTGTATGTTTGTGTGTCTGTGTTTGTTCCCCCAACATTGCTTGACAACTGATGGTGATGTGTTTACATCCATGTAACTTAGTGGTTTAGCAAAAAAGACCAATAGAATAAGTACTAGGCTTCCAAAGAATAAAACCTGGGGTCGATTTGCTCGACTAAAGGCAGTGCTCCAGCATGGCCACAGTCAAATGACTGAAACAAGTAAAAGAGTAAAAGAGTAAGGAGTATACAAGTGGAAGGAGGAGTCTGTGATTTCTTGTCTTCTGTTAAAATACGTCTGATGGTAATGCTGTTTCATTTGCATACACCAAATCTTTTATATAGCACAGCATGATTCCATGATACCAATGTTTAAGTCACTGTTTCCTATATATCAAAGCACAACAAATTTCATTTAAGTATGTGACAACTGGCACTGACAAGTCTCAAGAAAGATGAAACCTTTCTGTCATTTTCATAAGTCACTGCAGTGATGTTTATCTTGCTCCAAATATCTGGTTTTTAACACAACTGTATAAAGAGATCTTATGTCAGACAATGTGTTGAGTCAAAAGTTCTGCAATATTTTGGAGATAGGACTCCATAGTCACTTTGGTGACATGTCATGGCCAATGGCTCTATCCTTGTGATGAAGATGGAACTGCGTCTTGGTAGCCACCTCTCAAGTAGTGGTTGGATAAGGATTTGGGACCCAATGACATCACCTTTTCCTGATGAGAACCATGGACATCATAGAGATAGCAGGTGTTCATGGTCCCCGACACTCAGAAATGAGAATGGGAATAGTCCCAGCACATGGACAGTAAGAGCTCTTCAGTCTCGGTTGACAATCTTTCTCGAGATGTATCTCAATAAAAATACTTGTTGGTGACTAACCTTAAAACACAAACCTCAATATTGAGTGAAAATGTCCAACACAAGTATATCAAATAATGGTATCAATGAGGCTGGAACCAAAAGTGAAGCAAGAAACCCAGGATAACCCCATAAACTAACTCAATAATATATCTATATATGTATATAGTAAAAAAATGAAATATAAATTGCATACATGCACTATAACCTTTAAATCAAAACGTGCTGTCATAGGTGGAAGCTTACATTTCTGGTAGTATTGTATATAAAAACTATTGAACATGTATATAAAACTATATTCAGGTTATAAAATCTAAACCGATATTATGTTTAAACTTGGGTCCCATCCCCTAGCCGTCCTATGTTATAGGACAAATATAAAAATACTCTGAAATTTGCAACTTTCAATCCCAGGAATTTTGGATAAGGGATTCTTAGCCTGTAATAATAATTTTTTCCTTTTTTTTTTTCCCCCTTATTTTTATGCATGCTAAGTAATTCAAAACTCCAGCATCAGAGAAATTACATTTCTGGAACTAGATAAATAAATATACCAAATGGAAAGAAAGAAATCCATGTCAAAGCCTCACCTCCGGTACCAAGAACTTTCAACAATTCAAAGTCTTTCATGGTCACCTTTCCTTTTCCAGCCAGATTTACTGAAATTTAAAGAAATAAAAATACATTAAGACAATTATTTTTTGTGAAAGAAATAACGATGCTGGTAATTATGACAATACTGATGCTGATTGATTTTAAAAAATCTGGATTTGAATACGTGTTTATGTATGCAATGGAGAAAAGCTGGAAATAAAGAATGTTTGAAAAAGCCTCCGTGCATACCCAGAATATTACTCAAATGTATTTATGATATGAAAACAGCAAGCTGGCAGAATTGCTAACATACTGGGCAGAATGCTTAGCTGCATTTCGTTAGTCTTCATATTCTGAGTTCAAATTCTGCCTTTCATCCTTTTGGGGTTGATAAAATAAGTACCAGGCGTAGGAGTGGCTGTGTGGTAAGTAGCTTGCTTACGAACCACATGGTTCCAGGTTCAGTCCCACTGCGTGGCACCTTGGGCAAGTGTCTTCTACTATAGCCTCGGCCCGACCAAAGCCTTGTGAGTGGATTTGGTAGACGGAAACTGAAAGAAGCCCGTCGTATATATGTATATATATATATATGTATATGTGTGTGTGTTGTGTTTACGTTCGGCAAAAGAGACTGATAGAATAAGTACTAGGCTTACAAAGAGTAAGTCCTGGGGTTGATTTCCTCGACTAAAGGCGGTGCTCTAGCATGGCCACAGTCAAATGACTGAAACAAGTAAATGAGTAAATGAGAATGAGGATGAGTTGAATATTGGGACTGATATAATTGACTTACCCACTCCCCCAAAATTGCTGGCCTTGTGCCAAAATTTGAAATCATTATATACTCTTTACTCTTTGACTTGTTTCAGTCATTTGACTGTAGCCATGCTGGAGCAGCGCCTTTAGTCAAGCAAATCAACCAGAGAACTTATTCTTTGTAAGCCTAGTACTTATTTTTATCAGTCTCTTTTTGCTGAACCACTAAGTTACAGGGGCCGCAAACACACCACCATCGGTTGTCAAGCGATGTTGGGGGGACAAACTCAGACGCACAAACATATATACACACATAAACACACACACACACACACACACACATATATATACAACAGGCTTCTTTCAGTTTACGTCTACCAAATCCACTCACAAGGCTTTTGTTGGCCTGAGGCTATAGAAAAAGACACTTGCCCAAGGTGCCACGCAGTGGGAATGAACCCGGAACCATGTGGTTGGTAAGCAAGCTACTTACCACGCAGCCACTCCTGCATCTATATGTATGTATATATATTAAAAGTATGTGTGAAAATGTAATATAGTTACTTGCATAGCAACAACACAAAATAATCTCTTCTTTATATCTATAATCTTTTCAGGTGAAAGTAATCAAGCGCTAATAGGATTTGCACAGACAAAACTAATGTTTTAATTACAAATGACACTATATACAAGGGTTGTCTAGAGAAGTTTATAAGCTGACCAAGAAACTCTCATAGAATGTAAACAAATGAGCTTTATTTTTCAGCATAGTCCCCTTTGTAGCCACACACTTCTTCCATCAGTGCAGCAGTGCCTGGATCCTATTGGTGAAGAACTTTTCATCCTGTTGGTCAAAAGATTCATTTACAGCAGATATGACATTATCATCACTGAGATACTAGTTCCAGCTATATATATTTTCATGTTGAGGAACAGATGACAGTCAAACGGGGCTGAATCAGAAGAACAGGAAGGGTAATAAACCAGTTCAAAGCCAGAGTCACACAGAAAGTCAATAAATACAATGCTTTTTGCATCACAAAAAACAGGCCATCATCTTCCCTACAGATGAAATGACGTTGGCCTTCTTTGGAGCAAGTGAAGAGAGGTATTTCCACTGCATGGACCGTTTCTTTGTCTCTGGCTCAAAATGATGAACCCAACACTCATCCTGGGTTAGGAAACATTCGAGAAAACCAGCTGGATCTGCCTAAAATAATGTCAGATTTTTCCCTTGAGGAGATATAACTGGTGCACTTTTGATCAAGTGTCAGAAGATGTGGCACCCACTGAACAGAACCCTTCATCATGGCAAGTTCATTGAGCAGAATATTCTTGACTGTTGCACAGGATATGCTAAAAGCATTGTCTATTTGATTTAAAGACAATTTGCCTATCATCCATCACTATGTGGTGAACATAATCAATGCTTTCTTTGGTAGTGGCAGTTGCAGAACGTCCAGACCTTGGGTCATCTTCAAGATTCTCCCTTCCCCTCCTAAATTCAGCTGCCTACTTTTGCACTGTTCACAAAGCTGGAACATCATTCCCTAATGTAGCAACGATGTCAGCATGAATATCCTTGTGGGCTAAACCCTTTTTTTCTACAAGTACATTGCCAAAATTAGTCACTAATAGTCACTTCTGAAGTCTTCTTTGAACAGTCAGATGTCAGTTTACATAGAAAGAAATGATGCAGTTATTAATAAGAAAAGGCAAAATTAATATATGCAAGATTTCACAGCTCTAACATCACTCCTTCATAGATACCTATGAACTTTCAGCCAGCCTCATATGTATAAGGCTTACAAACATTTGATGGCACTTTTATTTCCATATTCTTATGAACATGAAGAAATTACTAACAAAAAGTGTAGAAGTGCAGGTGCAAGCATACACCTATTTTTCTTCTTTTCCATCATTTTAAATCTGGGTTTTGTCCCCGTTATTGGGGGTGGCCAGATCTACCTCAATGCCATTGCTGCAACTGCCCTCACACCACCTTGCCCAGTTTTGGACATCCTCCCTTCTCAAGCCAACCCTCTCAATCTCTTCCTTCATCTGTCCCCTCCACATTTTCCACAGTCTACCTTGCTTCAGGACATGCTCTTCATCCCTCCTCAACACATGCCCATATCACTGCACTCCATTTGCCCTTGACAGCCATTCCACTGAATCCTCCAACCCCAGCATTCCCATCAAGTCCACAGTCCTCCCCTTATCAAACTTAGTTATTATATTTATAATATCTTTACAGCACACACACACACACACACACACACACACACACATATATATGCATCTCTTCAGATAAGACAATAAACTTATTTATAAGGTTGAGGAAGTTCTGCATAATATAACTTCTCTCTAGTAATATCACAAAAATTTATAAAAAAAAACAATTATCATCTCTTAGCATTTAAACTGGCCATATCTGGCCAAAATATTCTACCTGCTTTATCACCAAATCTGGCTTCTCACACCTACCCTACAATGTCATTCTAAAAATAAACAATCACATCATCAAAGTCTGGAAGCTGTGAGATAATGCATAATTAATTCAAAGCATTGTGCATGAATAAGTGTAACATTTTACAGAATAATCTGAATGCTAAAGGGTTAAGAGACCATAAGTTACAATTCTTTGCTGACCCTAAATGCAGACTTATGAATCCAACTTAACAATTTGGGTTGCAGATATGCTTATTTCTTTATTACCCACAAGGGGCTAAACATAGAGGGGACAAACAAGGACAGACAAAGGGATTAAGTCAATTACATCGACCCCCAGTGCGTAACTGGTACTTATTTAATCGACCCTGAAAGGATGAAAGGCAAAGTCGACCTCAGTGGAATTTGAACTCACAATGTAACGGCAGATGAAATACCACTGAGCATTTCGCCTGGCGTGCTAATTTTTCTGCCAGCTTGCTGCCTTAATGCCGCAGATATGCTTCTATCACGCATCTAGACATAGATGATATTATGCATGTCAGAAAGTTAAATCTGTCTTTCAGTAAAGCTTTCTGGGTAAAGTAAAATGATCACAACTAATCTCCTATCACATTTACTTTATATGTGTGTGTGTGTGTGTGTGTGTATGTGTATCTTAATGTTTGTTTTTACATTCAGTTATAAGAACAGTTTTACATTAATCTGACGGATTACTGTGTACTTCTGTAGCATACAAATTTATAATCCTTAAACAAGAATGTTGTTGCAGCCAATGACAGCTTAGCTGGACAAAACTTCAAAGTCAGTCAACAATATTCTTGTTTAAGAATAATAAATGTGTGTGTGTATGTGTGTGTGTGTGTGTGTGTGTGTGTGTGTGTGTGTGTGTGTGTGTGCATGTATGTATGTATGTATGTATATATATATGGATGGAAGCACTCCGTCGGTTACGAGACGAGGGTTCCGGTTGATCCGAATCAACGGAACAGCCTGCTCGTGAAATTAACGTGTAAGTGGCTGAGCACTCCACAGACATGTGTACCCTTAACGTAGTTCTCGGGGATATTCAGCGTGACACAGAGAGTGACAAGGCCGGCCCTTTGAAATACAGGTACAACAGAAACAGGAAGTAAGAGTGAGAGAAAGTTGTGGTGAAAGAGTACAGCAGGGATCACCACCATCCCCTGCCGGAGCCTCATGGAGCTTTAGGTGTTTTCGCTCAATAAACACTCACAACGCCCGGTCTGGGTATCGAAACCGCGATCCTATGACCGCGAGTCCGCTGCCCTAACCACTGGGCCATTGCGCCTCCATATATATATACAGGGTGTGACAAAATTAACTACCTTTTTTATTTATTTACTTTTATTGGAAAACAAATTACAGTAGTTTAAGAAAATTTATAAGCATTGTCTCATCAAAGCAACATGAACTGTCATGATTAAAAAAATAACATATTCAAAATATTCCCCTTTGTGTTCAATACAAAGCTGAACCCTACCAGCAACACTTCTACAAACCATTTGATATATTTCTGCATTAATTTCAGAAAATTTATCAGAAAATGCTTATTTTATTTCAGGAATTGTTTTCAGTAAACAACATCATTCAGTGCACCTCACAAGAACAAGTCATATATATACAAGCATACATATATTTATACATATAAATAGATACATCATCATCATCATCATCATCATCATTTAACGTCCGCTTTCCATGCTAGCATGGGTTGGACGGTTCAACTGGGGTCTGGGGAGCCCGAAAGCTGCACCAGTCCAGTCAGATCTGGCAGTGTTTCTACAGCTGGATGCCCTTCCTAACGCCAACCACTCCGAGAGTGTAGTGGGTGATTTTATGTGCCACCGACACAGGTGCCAGACGAGGCTGGCAACGGCCACGCTCGGATGGTGTTTTTATGTGCCACCGACACAGGTGCCAGACGAGGCTGGCAGACGGCCACGCTCGGATGGTTTTTTATGTGCCACCGACACAGGTGCCAGACGAGGCTGGCAAACGGCCACGCTCGGATGGTGTTTTTATGTGCCACCGACACAGGTGCCAGACGAGGCTGGCAGACGGCCACGCTCGGATGGTGTTTTTATGTGCCACCGACACAGGTGCCAGATGAGGCTGGCAAACGGCCACGATCGGATGGTGCTTGTTACGTGCCCACGTGCCCACAGCACGGAGGCCAGTCGATGCGGTACTGGCTACGGCCACGTTCGGATGGTTTTCTTCTGTGCCACGTGCCACCGGCACTGGTACCACAAAGATACAAATTCCATTGATGTTCATCTATTTTGATTTGTTTTGATTTTTTGATTTTGATTTTGATTTTCACTTGCCTCAACAGGTCTTCACAAGTGTCACAAGAAGGAAGGTATGATCTATATATATACATATATATATATATATAATATATATATATATATATATATATATAATCAGCCGAAATTTGCTAGGACAATCCGGTTCCTGACTGAAGATTAGAGGCTTCAAATGACCCGTCCGTTCTTTGTGTTTTTTGTGTTCTTGTCCCATTTTGTATTTTTTATATATAATTTTTATACATATATATATATATATATACACACACATACATACATATATGTGCAGATGTATATACACATATATACATGCATATATATACACATACATAATATATGTATATATTTAATGTGTATGTGTGTGTGTGTGTATGTGTGCATGTATATTTGTGAGATAATAGTTTCAGTATTAATAGTGAAAGTATATAATAGTTTTAGTATTAAATTGAAAGTAATTCACATTAAAATAGAGATGTTATTCTTTCACTTTTGACATGTAATACTGAGATAGTGTAAGAGATAAGAGATTGCTCCAGGCTTGCATTAGGCAAGAAGTTGAAAGTATGACACTGCATGAAGCCTAAGTAAGGCATGTGTAAAATCTGAATGAAATCGGTTGAGTAGTTCTTGAGTTTTAGGGATTCACACAAACAGACAGACACACATTCTCAGTTTTATATATTAAGATAAGCACTTTCACACACATGTACACACATGACAGTCAACTTCTGCCTACCAAATTCCATCAGAAGGCTTCAGTTTGCCTGAGGTTATAGCAGAAGACACTTGTCCAAGATCCTACGCAGTAGGACTGAACTTGAAACCATATGGATAAGAAGCAAGCTTTGTAACCAGTCATGCCTGTGCCTATATATATAGATGCACACCAGATTGGCCTGAGAGTGTGTACGTTTACATAAATATAGGTATATGTAGAGAAATATATAACAATATAAGCAGTTTCATGTTCTTTTTCTTCTTTTCTCTTTCTTGTCCTTTTTTTCTTTTTTTTCCCTTTTTTCTCCCTCTAACAAAGTCTTCAAAAATTCACCATAGACATACTTATACATACACATATAGATTCAAAATAACAAAGGACATTCTCTTCCCAATTCAACTCCAGGTTTTTCAACTGACTCACATATATATATAAAAGCATAAATTTTGTGTAAAAACCTAATTCCTAATGAATCTCTGAAATGAGACGAAAGTGCTAATTAAATAATTATCCAAAATTCTGTTTACCTCCTTTTTCTTAATATACAAAGTCTGTACAACACTTCAAACAAGCTATACACACACATATATGAAACAACTGTGTATATACAGCTGTGTGGTAATAAGGTTACTTCCCAACCACATGGTTCCAGGTTCAATCCCGCTATGTGGTACCTTGGGCAAGCGTCTTCTACTATAGCCTCGAGCCAACTAAAGTCTCAAGAGTGGATTTAGTAGATGGAAACAGAAAGAAGTCCATTGTATGGGTGTGTGTGTCATTGTGTCTTGACAACTGGTGTTAATGTGTTTATGTCAACATAACTTAGTGGTTAAGCAAAAGAGACCGATAGAAAAAGTAATAGGCTTAAAAAAAGTCGTGGAGTTGATTTGTTTGATTAAAACCCTTCAAGGTGGAGCTCCGACATGGCCATAGTCAAATGACTGAAACAAGTAAAAGATATAAAATGGAAACAAAAACAAAGCCAAAATTTCAATTCTTTATATATTCTCTTTTCCTCTTTTACTTGTTTCAATCATTTGACTGTGGCCATACTGGAGCACCGCCTTTGGCCGAGCAAATCGACCCCAGGACTTATTCTTTGGAAGACTAGTACTTATTCTGTCGGTCTCTTTTGCCGAACCGCTAAGTTACGGGGACGTAAACACACCAGCATCGGTTGCCAAGCGATGTTGGGGGGACAAACTCAGATACACAAACATATACAAACACATGCATATATATATATATATATACATACTTTATTTAAAGCATATTACTCTACTACTGGTATTTGAGTACTCTTTTTTTCCACCTTGTTTCACATTTGTGTTTACTCCGGTATATATATACATATACATATACATGATGGGCTTCTTTCAATTTCTGTCTACCAAATCCACTCACAAGGTTTTGGTTGGCCCGAGGCTATAGTAGAAGACACTTGCCCAAGGTGCCATGCAGTGGGACTGAACACAGAACCATATGGTTCGTAAGCAAGCTACTTACCACACAACCACTCCTACGCCTATTATTAAAATATTATTATTATACACCTATCATTAAAATATATTAAAATTTTAATTTTTTACAAGACAAATCTCAAGCACAATAATCTAGCAGAGACCCAGGTAAGAAAAAGAAAGTTCTTTTCATACCAATAGAGTTCATTATAGTTCAACTTTTCCGGGTCTAGTTGTGAAGTGCAACAGGTTGTATCCAAAAGGCTGCTGAATGCATTCAAATTCCTGCTGGCCAGCCACTCATTGTGTTTGCCTATTTTTTTTAGGAGACTCTATATAGATTTTGATTGATCTCCCTCAACAACCATGATTGGATTGTCTCCTGATGACATCATCAATTTACTTTGTTTGTTATTTGGAACAGTGAGCTTTTCTGCTGATAGCAATCAGTACATCTATTGTCTGGCCAAAGAGCATTACTAGTAAATCTCTTCATGATATCATTCTCTCATTCTTTTATTTGCTTCAACCGTTAGACTACAGCCAAGCTGGAGCACTGCCTTGAAGAATTTTAGTCAAAGAAATCAACCCCAATACTTATTATATCAGTCTCTTTTGCTGAACCACTAAGTTACAGGGACATAAATACACCAACACCGGTTGTTAAGCAATGGTGGGAGGACAAACACAAAGACACACACATATATGATGGGCTTCTTTCAGTTTCCATCAACCAAAATCCACTCATAAGGCTTTAGATGGCCTGGGGCTATAGTGGAAGATATTTAACTAAGGCCCCATGTAGTGTGGAAACAATATGGTTGGGAAGAAAACTTCTTACCACACAGCCATGCCTGCACCGCTTTACTCTTTTATTTGTTTCAGTCATTTGACTGAATTGACCCCAGGACTTACTCTTTGTAAGCCTGGTATTTATTCTATCAGTCTCTTTTGCCAAACCACTAAGTTACGGGGACATATACACACCAGCATCGGTTGTCAAGGGGGGGACAAACACAGACACACAAACATACACACACACACACACATATATATATATATACATATATACAATGGGCTTCTTTCAGTTTCCATCTACCAAATCCACTCAAAAATCTTTGGATGCCCGAGGCTATAGTAGAAGGTGCCACACAGTGAGACTGAACCTGGAACCTTGTGGTTTGTAAGCAAACTACTTACCACACAGCCACTCCTACGCCTATGCATCTGTTGACAAAATTTTCCTAATTGTCAAAAAAAAGGAAAAAAAATCAACTCTCAAGTTCAAATTTAGGCAAAGACTGCTATATCACTTACCCATCAGAGTGCTGGTTATATAACAATGAGCAAACTCATGATATAAGTCTAACATGCTGTGATACTAATGCTGACAGATTCTGCAGAGAAATAGCAGAGAAACCACATATGACAGGATGCTGAAAAGTTCCTGGGTTTTGGTAAAAGGAAATACAGGAGGATCAGTCATGATTTTATTCAACATATTCCCCTCTCAGATTCACACACTTTTTGCAGTGGTCCTTCAGTTTATCTAAGCCCTGTGAAAGAACTCAGAAGGTTGGGCCTCCAGCCAGGCCTTTCACGATATCCTTAAAGCCAGCAACTTTTCAGCACCCCGTCATATATGAGATCAGTGGTGTAGATTTTAAGGTGTGCATGAAAAGATGTGCATAGGTAGGTAGATGTGATACAAGATCCTATAGACATGAAAGTACAGTGCACAATGCATGTGTAATGGTAGGAGCTGAATTGTGTAGATGTGTGAGTATATATTGGGTTATCCCATAAATAATGCAGTTTTTTCAAATGCATGAACTAAAAATCGAAGGCAGATAGGATAAACAGCCTGCATCAACTTGTTATAAAAACAGGTAGAAATTTTACCTTGTTCTTAATGCAAGTTTTGAAGAGCGCAGTTCGATTTTAACAGTTATTTTTTCAAAGCTATAATGGAAGTGTCAAAGGAGCATATTCAGCATATTTTGCTCTCTGAGTTCAATAAAGGCAACAATGCAACGGAAAGTGCAAGGAATATTAATGCAGTATATAGGAATCAGACAAAAGGCATAAACCAGTGTCAACGGTGGTTCCAGAAATTCCAAGTTGGAAACTACAGCCTAGAGGATGAGCCTCATCCTGGAAGATACGTAGAGCTTGACAAGGATATCCTGCAAACCCTGGTGGAACAAAATCCCATGGTAACTGTTGAGGAACTAGCAGAGAAGCTTGTATTTGGTCATTCAACCATTCATCAACACCTGTGTGCCAACAGAAAAGGCAGTAAATTGGGTCAATGGATTCCTCACAAACTTTCCAAGTCTAATTGCACATAGAGAGTGAATGTGTGCCATTCTTTGTTGTCATGACTCACGAATAAACCTTTTTTGAACTTAATAACAACTGGTGACAAAAAATGGGTTCTCTATAAAAATGTGAAGTACCAAAGACAGTGTGTAGGGAAAGGAGAAACACTGGTACTCCAGGCTAAAGAAGGTGGGAGATGAAAGATTTAGTCCACTTTGAACTTTTAAACCCAAACCAAATGATAACAAAGATCTACTGCAAGCAGCTGAAGTCAGCACTAGAAGAAAATCTACCATTTTTGATTTCAAGACGAAAGGTGTTCTTCCATCAGGATAATGCTCGGCTACATACAGTGAGGATAATATTCCAAAAGCTGGAGCAGATTGAATGGGAAATGATGCCCCATCCAACCTATTCACCAGACATTGCGCCATCTGATTATCCTTTATCTTACAATTTTCAAAATCATTTGGACAGAAAAAATACAAATTCTGTAGATTAGATCAGAACAGTATTGGAGGAATATTTTTTATCACAGACAAGTGAATTGTGGGAGAGGGATCTTGCAAGTCTACCAGATAGATGGAAGAGCATTGTAGAAAATGAAGGAGAGTATATTTTATATTAAAAAAGAACTTTGCTTATCTTAATTTTGAAAAATAAAAGAAGTATTAAAAAAATGCATTATTTATGGGATGACCCAATATATTGAACTATATATATATATTGAGTAAATATACTGAAGTGCAGTACTAAATTGCATACACATTCAAGTGTATCTGGATGGCATCCAATCTATCTACCATCTGGCCAAAGACATTATTGGTTAATTTCGTCTTGACGTTATCCACACACACACACAGAGTAACAGGTCATTTCCCTCTGAAAATGAAATCAAAACTTCTCATGTGAAAACAAAATGTTGATTTACCAGTAGTTTTCTTTTTAGACTAAGCTATATGCATTTGCTAAATCCTTAACCAATCAGGTGTTCTATGTTAATTTCCAGTCAATAACGTTGTGTCATAATTTGATGACCTGCTATCATGCAGACCAAGCTTATAGCCGTTCCATTTATTCACACAAAAGCTGTAGAATAATCTAGAAGCCTTTTCTTTCCCTTTTATGCCAGTTTTATTACTTCTTATAGTCTAAAATTTGGCTTCTCTTCAGCCATAATCTTACATTCTATTGGATTCCATACCTGTCTGCAATGGAATTAAAACACAATTATCTTGCTCACTGTTGTTCTCAATTCTTTTTCCTCACAGGTGCACAAATGAAGTCAGAAATACACACTCTATATGCAGATATATCTTCATTTTTGTTAAGACATTCTAACTAGAGTTTCCTATTTGGTGTATTTTATTAGCTTTCTGATTTATACTCTTTACTCTTTTACTTGTTTCAGTCATTTGACTGTGGCCATGCTGGAGCACCGCCTTTAGTTGAGCAAATCGACCCCATGACATATTCTTTGGAAGCCTAGTACTTATTCTATCGGTATCTTTTGCTGAACCGCTAAGTTACAGGGACGTAAACACACCAGCATCAGTTGTCAAGTGATGTTGGGGGGGACAAACACAGACACACAAACATACACACACACATATATATATATATATATATACACACACACGCATATACAATGGGCTTCTTTCAGTTTCCGTCTACCAAATCCACTCACAAAGCTTTGGTCAGCCCGAGGCTATAGTAGAAGACACTTGCCCAAGGTGCCAAGCAGTGGGACTAAACCCAGAACCATGTGGTTGGTAAGCAAGCTACTTACCACACAGCCACTCCTACGCCTATATTAAGTTTTATCACTCCAAAAGAAGTGGCAATCTCTGAGTCTAACACACTGTATGACCTAGGGATTGATATGAGCAATGATGCCTTGTTTCTTGTAAATGTCATCAAGGTGGTGGCATTGTGCAGGCAAATGGCCAGGTGGATTCCGGGAACTTTCAGAACAAGGAGCCAGAAAATTATGCTGGTCCTATGGAGGACACTTATCCTCAGCTGTCTGGACTACTGCTCTTAACTATGGTTACTCCACAGTGTCAAATTAATAACAGAACTCCAGGCAATTCATTGATACTATGCCAAGAAGGTTGCATCAATGAAACAGTTGAGCTATTGAGAGAGACTGAAAGAATTACAACTCTACTCCCTAGAGTGAAGATGGGAGAAATATGCAGTGATATACATATGGAAGATCCTAGAGGGACTAGCACCAAACTTTGGTATCGACATGTATCAGTTCCAGAACAGGACATCAGTGCACAGATTCAAAGGTTCTTCCCATCCCATCAATAGTGAAAACCAGGTACTGCAATAGTTTGGTATTCAAAGGCCCACAGCTATTTGATACCTTGCCAAAACTATGAGAAATCTACATGTTGTAGCGGTGGATATTTTGAAGCGACTTGACCTTCTACTGTCCAAGATCCCAGATAAACCTATGTCATGGCAAGAAACTCAAAAGAGAGCATCAAAAGCAAACTCCCATCTTCACCAAAAGCCAATGACATGATACTGGTGGTGCTCCAGCATGGCTACCACCTCTAAGCTAAAACATAAAAGAATAAACAAATGAACAATCTGATTTTCATTTTACTAATTAGTTAATTTAGTTTCTCTCTTTTCAGGTGTTATACTTGTTTTCAGGCATCAGCAATCATTGATCTCAATGCCAAAGTCTGGAGATTCATGATTTTTCTTGAGAAACATACAGCAGTGATGTCCCATTACCTTCTGGCAGTTTATTTACAGTTTATTCTGCAAGGCTCCTGCTCTCTTGTGCCTACCCTTCAAATACAGGGCCTATTTAATGTTAGACAGGGGTCTGATTCATATAACATCAGAGTATGTCCAAATACTGATGATATCAACCCTTCTCTGAGCCTTATATGCCTTAGCCACAGAACCATCTTCCCTTATTTGACCCATAACTGGGGCCCTTGTATTCAATTGCAGGTCAGAGTGAACCTACCAATAGTAGTGATCAAGGGATAACTTCATATAAATATATATATACACACAAACACACAGGGTGCGTAAGGTATTTGAGGACATAGCTTTTTAGGGTCATTGCTGCATTTTTTACAAACTCTATGATAAATTCTTGTTGGCTATTAATGGCAAAAGACGCTATGAAAAAACCATTGAATAAAAGGGAGGTTACTCTAATATGGAGAAAAATAAAAAGGAAAAAGATGAAAAATACACGCAACCATATTCTCACAAGACATAGACATAAACCTCCTGCGTTCACATCTATATACATATACACTAACACAAGCATGTTTACGTACATGCACATACACACAAACATATATGTATGAGTACATACATAAACACATATCCACATACACATGTATCTACTACATATGTGGGAAATTCTGTTTGTGGGTGTGTTTGTGGAGTTGTTAGCTAACTCCTCCTACATTGTTTTATCGATTTTGGTGAAACTTGACACATGAGAAGAACTCATGTCTGGAAACCTAATGGCATGCTCAGGTTGTTGAAAAAATCAATAATAGAGCCCCTAGAAGGGTTCCTTATATGTATCTAACATATTTTATTTTAAAAACCAAGGGAAATAACCCATTCGCCCCTGGAAGGGATCCTTATATATATATATATATATATATATATATATATATATATATAGCCAAGGAAAATAACCCATTCATTTTCCTAAATTATTTGGTAAAAATGAAATTGAGTATGCTTATTTCTTAGTATTTGAACTGTTAGGGTTATTTTCGCAATTTATCCAGTACAACCCTTAAACAAGTAAATAGTATTTTCCTAAACAATAGATCGACTTATTTCGGTTAGTGACTTATTCCCAAATATACCAACACAGGTGCCCCTGAGGGTAATGTTCTCTGGGAACACACAAAAGGCCTTTTCAGAGTTATTTACTTTGAATAGTTATTATCTCATATCTGATCAGCCTGATCCATGCTTCACGATTTTAGTATACATATCTTATTAGTATTTCCTCTTATGTTCTATATACTCTGGGAACACATTAAAGCCCTTTTCGGGGCTACTGTATTTGAATTCTTACTATTGGGTAACTAATTTGATGTTATTACATAACTGACTTTGGGTATTCATAACTTATTGGGAATTCCTAAAAACAAGATCCTGTGTAAGACAGTTCGGTATTCTCTGTAAATGCACAAAAACCGTTTTAAGGGCTACATACTTTGTATCGTTGTTACTGGATTAGCAAAACAATTATGAGAACAGAACCAAGGGATAAACCCCACTTTCCAGGAATTACTGGGTATGTCAGCTAATATATATAAATGTATATGTGCATGCAACCTCATCCTCATATACACATAGGTGCTTACATGCATACACGTAACATAATACATATATATTTAGACATTTATACATATAAACATCATCATCATCATCATCGTTTAACGTCCGTTCTCCATGCTAGCATGGGTTGGACGGTTCGACCGGGGATCTGGGAAGCCAGAAGGCTGCACCAGGCTCCGGTCTTATCTGGCAATGTTTCTACAGCTGGATGCCCTTCCTAACGCCAACCATTCCGTGAGTGTAGTGGGTGCTTTTTATGTGCCACCTGCACTGGTGCCAGGCGAGGCTGGTATCGGCCACGGTCGGATTGGTGCATTTTACGTGCCACCTGCACGGAAGCCAATCAAGGCGGCACTGGCTTCGGATGGTGCTTTTTACGTGCCACCGACACGGAAGCCAGTCGAGGCGGCGCTGGCATCGGCCACGATTCGGATAGTGCTTTTTACGTACCTCCAGTCCAGGGGTCCTGGCATCTGCCGGGTGCCAGTCATAGGATTGGTTCAATTTCGATTCCGATTTCACTTGCCCCAACAGGTCTTCGCAAGCATATATATATATATATATTTATATATATATATATATACAGACATATGTTCACACTCTCGCATATATACAAGCATATGCATATCTATATAAATGAAGGTGGTGTGTGCATGAAAGTCGCAGATATGCACAGGACACAGCCTTACATTCCTATACATACATATACACATACACATGCACACACATATATATATAATATATACTACATACATATACATATACACACTCACACAATTAAAAAGGTAAAAGGAAAAAATGAAAAAATACATATATAAAAAATAAAAATTAGAAATTAATGGATGTTAAAACTTATGATCTTGTGAGGGCCCAAAGCCATAACAGATATTTTGTGACATATGGACATGAACCAAAAAGTTCAGTTCTTGAACTTAAACATGTAGCGAGTTTCAAGGAACTTTTCCATAGACCACACTTGCCACTACCGTTGGTATAAGGTTTACATTTGGCTAAGATCTTCCAGTAAATCTGTTGCCATGAATCGCCAATGAGAATGTATGGTAGGTCTTCACTCCAAGTACTATAATGACAACCTTTTACTGCTTGTTTTAAATCATAATGTACATATATATATGTATATGTATACCCACTACACTCTCGGAGTGGTTGGCATTAGGAAGGGTACCCAGCTGTAGAAACTCTGCCAGATCAGATTGGAGCCTGGTGCAGCCATCTGGTTCACCAGACCTCAGTCAAATCGTCCAACACATGCTAGCATGGAAAGCGGACGTTAAATGATGATGATGATGATATATATATATATATAAATATATATCATCATCATCATCATTGTTTAACGTTCGCTTTCCATGCTAGCATAGGTTGGACGATTTTTGATTGAGGGCTGGCAAACCAGATGGCTGCACCAGGCTCCAATCTTGATCTGGCAGAGTTTCTACAGCTGGATGCCCTTCCTAATGCCAACCACTCCGAGAGTGTAGTGGGTGCTTTTTACGTACCACCGGCACAGAGGCCATTCAGGCGGTATCCGCAATGACCTCACTCGAATCTTTTTACACGTGTCACTGGCACAGGTGCCAGTGAAGCAACGTTGGTAACGATGATGCTCGAGTGGTGCCCTTTTATGTGCCACGGGTATAGAAGCCAGTTGGCTGCTCTGGCAACGATCACGCTCGGATGGTGCTCTTGGCACCCTACTAGCACAGGCATAAGTGCCAGTAATTGATGCTGCTAACGATCATAATCGAATACCCACGCTGTCAATGATCACACTCGTATGGTGCTCTTTGCACCCTGCTAGCATGGATGGCAGTCATCGAATTGATTTTGATATATATATATAATGCCTGTATGTACATATATACACACACAAATATATTCTTTTTTTTCTTTTCTTTTATTTGTTTCAGTCATTTGACTGCGGCCATGCTGGAGCACCGCCTTTAATCGAGCAACTCGACCCCGGGACTTATTCTTTTGTAAGCCCAGTACTTATTCTATCGGTCTCTTTTGCCGAACCGCTAAGTAACGATGACATAAACACACCAGCATCGGTTGTCAAGCAATGCTAGGAGGACAAACACAGACACAAACACACACACGCATATATATATATATATACATATATACGACGGGCTTCTTTCAGTTTCCGTCTACCAAATCCACTCACTAGGCTTTGGTCAGCCCGAGGCTATAGTAGAAGGCACTTGCCCAAGGTGCCACGCAGTGGGACTGAACCCGGAACCATGTGGTTGGTAAACAAGCTACCTACCACACAACCACTCCTGCGCCTATCATCATGATTATTTAACGTCCACTGGCCATGCTGGCATGAGTTGGACAGTTTCACCAGAGCTGGCAAGCTGCAGCAAACACCCATCTGATTTGACATGGTTTCTACGACTGGATGCCCTTCCTGATGCCAACCACTTTACAGAGTGTGCTGGGTGCTTTTACATGGCTCCAAAAGGGCACTTTTACATGGCACCACCAGAGGGACTGGTATTAATATTTCTGCTGTGGAGTACGGGTTTTCCTGAGTACAGCAAGGCACGAGACATCTTGGCCCTTTTTCATCTCGCTTGAAAGGTTCAGCGTCCTGAGGTCATTCTTCAGTACTTCATCCTATGTCTTTCTGAATCTCCCACTTCTATGCGCTTGATCTACTTTGAAGGATTGCCACTTCTTTAATTGCTGGCATCCATCAGCATCACATGACCAAACCAGTGCAGTCTTTTCTCTCGCACACAGCAACTAATTCCTCTAAACCCTAACTTCTCTCTCAAAACACTATATATATAGGCATAGGTGTGGCTGTATGTAAGAAGCATGCTTCTTACTCACATGGTTCTGAGTATAGTCCCACTGCAAAGCACCTTCAGCAAGTGTCTTTCTCTATGGCCTTGGGCCAAACAAAGCCTCATGTGTGAATTTGATAGATGGAAACTGAAAGAAGTCAGTCGTGTATATGTGCGTGTGTGCGCGCCTTTGTGTTTTCCCTCCGCTTGACAACCGGTGTTGGTGTGTCTACGTCCGCGTAAATTAGCGGTTCGGCAAAAGAATCCGATAAAATAAATACCAGGCTTTTTTAAAAAAAATAAATACTGGGGTCGATTCGTTCGACTGAAAATTCTTCTAAGCGGTGCTCCAGCATAGCCGCAATCTAATGACTGAAACAAGTAAAAGAAAAATATATGTATCGCCCGTTTTTCAAGAAACTCATCCAAAGCATCCTTAAATCACACGAGAGTGACTAATGCAGTCTCCGATACACAATGTCTATAAAAATACCAGAATGGTCATCTCGAACACCTTCAATCACAGATCTGCTGTCAATTAGGACTGACCAGGAGTTAAACGCACACGTTATATATATGTATGCGTGTGTTTATGTGCGCGCATACACATATTGATATGTTTATGAAACTGTCACTAGTTTTTCAATAGAAACGTATTTTCATATTTCGAAGTCACAGAAGAGAAAGAGAAAGAGACAGAAACGATATGGTTGGAAGCAATAGTGGACTAAGACGGTTTCAAAATTAGTTGGAACATCATTTATTAACAAGAGAGCCAATTAGTACCAACGAGATATCATTGTGCATTATTTCTTACTTGTGTTGTAAACTCAAGAAAAATATCTTTAAAATCTTAAAAAAACTTGAATTGCCTTAAACGAAAACCATAGATCATGTGTGTACGTATTGTTTTTACTTTTTTAACTATATTCTGATACGAGGAAAATCACAAGCTATCTCCGTCATCGGCGAGAGAAAAAATAAACTTGTTTGTTGTGATAGTAAGTTAACATAATCTGGGTTTTCAGGTTAGAGTTGTTGATGGAGCTGTCCTCAAGTTTTTTCACACCGAAGTAACCGACAATCCCAAATGACTCAAAATAATTTTCATTAGCGGTCAAACATTTCTTTTTTAAGACGAAATTAATAAAAATGTAATAATTAAAAAAATTGTTTCGATCTATGAACTTTAAATCGAAAATGAATCTCTTAAATTTGTTATTTTGTCATGAAAACATATTTCTTAATCATTCAAATGTAACTTTATAAAAACTCTATGTAGATATATAAGTATTGTGTGATGCTACATTTGATCGAAATACCAAAACTATTCTACTTCATGTAGCAGAGACGATCAATGAGAATAAAAAAAATCAACAGATGACGACTAGATTGACACAATTGTTCCTAATCAACAGTGTATGTCTATGCGTGTGTGTGTGTGTGACACGGAAATGTCTAAGAACATTCCGACACTGATTATTCAATGAAACTAAAGAAATGACACAAAAATATGAAAATAGTGCGTTATTTAATGAGTGCAAGTAATCAGCAAAGTTCTCCTGGGATAAAAGCTCCTCTACTAATTTACTTTTCTGCTCAGTCATCAGCATACACTATTTCAATCAATCTAATCTCATATAAAGGGTTGCCCCTTTTTTTTCCAGCTCCGTCCGTATTCGTTTTGGTTGTTTCTTCCCCACCACTCTCTCTCTCTCTCTCTCTCTCTCTCTATCTCTATATATATATATATATATATATATATATATATATATATATACACACACACATATATATATATATTATAAATTAAAATAGGGGTTGTGAGTGTAACCCACTATGGGATAATATATATATGTATATATATAAAATCGCATACAGTATGTGTGTGTGTGTGTAGAAGACAACGGTTGACAAACTGAAGGATCGGTGAATAAAATGTCTCATAGTACTTAGTTACGGCCCTTTATGTTCTGGGTTCAAATCCCGCCAAGGTCGATAAAATAAAGTACAAGTCGATTAAATATTCTTATAAAACATCCTAGATGTAAATGGAATTATAACAGGAAAAAAAAAATGAATGGTGATCCCAGACATACTAACACGCATAACAGTTGTCTTCTGGTTCTCTATCTTTGCATAAGCCTGTATCTGTCTGTATATTTGTAACGAGATCGAGAATAAACATCTTTCTCTCTGTGACTTCATATTTCATACAATCGAGCATTTTTTCCTTCCTATTTATCGCTACACAACTTCAGAGCCAATAATAAACACACGTTAGAAGATTTGGTGCAAGCACCTAGCGTTATTAATTAAACATTTTTGTTACTTACCGTTGCGCAACTCGTGCGTAACCGTCCCTTTGCATTGTTGATACCCGGTTGTTGCAGCATCTCCATACTGACTCTCATTGTCGACACTGTCCACAGATGTGCAAGAGCTGGCAATCTCCATGAAGGAAGCGAGCTAAAGCACGGAGTGAGAGAAGTGATGATGGCGGTTTAGTGTTGGTGAGAGAGACGTTAGTATGGTGGTGGGAGGAACAAGTGGAAATAACAAGAGTCAAGGGGAAACAAACCCAACAACTGGAGCAGTAATAACCGTAACAGCAATAACAACAACCAAAACTATGATGATGACGACGATGACGACGACGATGATGATGATGATGATGATGCAGATGATAATAATAATAATAATAATAATAATAATAGTAATAATAATAAGCAACAACACTAATAATAACTGCGATTTATAGCTGCCGCCACAGTAATAACAACAATAATAATCGCAGCAATAATAACAGCAACAACAGCCGCGGTTACAAGGGAGCCTTTTCGTAACCGTTTCAATCTGCTAGAAATAATCAGAATTTCCCTCGGTTTGCACCAGACTGGGGGGGCTAAATCGCAACAGTTATTGCATTATTAAGTGAACTGCTATTATTTTACTACTTTGATTGGAATCTACTCTCTTTTGCAATAAAATCGTTTCCTAATTACGGATCTATCATCATTAATATCATTGTCGTTTACCATCGTTAATTATCAGTTGCTAATGATTCCAATCTTTGGAATTAACGGAGAAGTAGACGTCGGTCTAACGTCGACTTCAACCAACTTAACGATGTGATTTTGATATCTCAGCTGGAGCCGTTTCTGCTATAATGCAAAATGCTCTTGGAAAAGCATGAAGGTCGCAACATTATATTAATGTTGTCTATAATTATTATTATTATTATTGTTGCGACTGTTTTGACTGATTTAGTCATCGGTGACGCTGTTATTGATACTGTTGACGCTGCTTATGATGATGACGAAGATACTACTGCTGTTGGTGATATAATTCAAGGTTGTTTTAATAACTGTTGTCTCTGAACAATCATCAACAATAATAAATGAATGGTTACATTAAAAAATCACCATTTCTAGTTTCATTAGGCACCTGTCCGCTATCACAATTCCATTAACATCAAGGATGCTTTATAAGAATATTAAATCGTCCCTAGTTCTTGCCTGGTACTTAATTATTATTATTATTATTATATATTTTTTTTCTTTTAAGGAAGAGCAAAAGGCAAAGCTGGTCTCGATAAGATTTGAACTGAGAACATGAAGGATCGTAACTAAATACAACAAAGTAGTTTGTCCAACATTTCCGATTGAGATAGTTTGCCGTAATCATTTGTGTATACATGTGTTTCAAAATGCATTTCCACTTTATTCCTTTCCTATCAACCTGCAACCACTTGTTTTTAACTCGCGATTTATACATTTCACTTACGTTTTTTTCCTCTCTCATTTTGTTATACAGCTAAGGAATTAAAAAAAAAAAAAAAAAAAGCAAGGAAATTGTTTATCAATAAATGGTTGTCCTGCTTTTCAGAATAACTGTTATCCTCATCAATATAAAACACCAACTTCCAACTGACTCTATCTTGAAGTTCAAGTCCTTTTAACTGCATGGTCAAAGCATTTCTCTTCCTATAGGATATATGACAAAATGGGTAACGTACTGAAAAACAGGGGTAAAACTTTAATATATCTCCTGTGGTTCAGCTTTAATATTGCCAGGAGGATGGAGGATGGAGAGGGAAGACACCTTCTTGAAACATACAGCAGTGGTGGTTCTGAACTGCCCTACCATTTGCTGTTTGTCAGAAAGGATTTTTTCAATCCCTTATCCCTACACACACACACACACTGTGTTATCCTGCTTCAAGCCCCTGATTTGACAATATTTCAATATTTCAATATTACGAAAGTAGTGAAAAGTAGCATCTGCACCTATATAATTGTATGCATGCATGTATGTAGTATGTATGTATGTATGTATGTATGTATGTATGTATGTATGTATGTATGTATGTATGTATGTATGTATGTATGTATGCATGTATGTATGAATGTATGTATGCATGCATGTATGTATGAATGTATGTATGCATGCATGCATGTATGTAGTATGTATGTATGTAATGTATGTATACATGCATGTATGGATGTATGTAATGTATGTATACATGCATGTATGTATGTATGTATGCATGCATGTATGTATGTATGTATGCATGTATGTATGAATGTATGTATGCATGCATGCATGTATGTATGTATGTATGCATGTATGTATGTATGAATGTATGTATGCATGCATGCATGCATGTAGTATGTATGTATGTAATGTATGTATACATGCATGTATGTATGTATGTAATGTATGTATATAATGTACTGTGTATGACTTTAAACTGGATCCAATGATGGGGCCCTGGTTAATGAGTTCCAGGGTTTTGAGGAGTATGGAACCACCTCCTAACCACTATTGTTTCCAAGTTTTCTTTGACACTTGCCAAGGTCCCAGCTATGGATCATTTAGTTTGTTAATAAAAACCACCAAGAATGAAGGATCCTTAGATGTTGTCACAGCATCTTTCTAGGAGAGTACACTCTTATGTAAAACCTGCAGTTTCATGTGATTACTGGTCATCTCACTTTGGCTTGTTACTCAGTACTGGTCAATGAGACTCAGAGAGTGGTACTCATATTGTACAAGCATTCATCACAATAATTTATTGATGTACAGATGACACATTATGGTGACCTCATTTGTCAGTTTTCATTCCATCTCCTGAAAGCCCTGTGGCAATAGAAGAGTGACAATGTGAGCAGAAGCATACAGTTAAAAAGCAGCAAGATTGAATAGTTATCTGAAAGGTCATGGATGGAAAGTCAGAAATATCATTGACAATGAAGAAGCACAAAGAGACAGCAATTATCTGTGGAGCTGAAGCAATCACCAGTTGAAGGGATTAGGTAGTGGGGAAAATTGAGTAGGAGGATGTGCAGTGTTGCTTAATGTTATATGTGGGTGGATTAAGAACTGCATGAAGGAGGAAAAGGTAAAAGGGAAAGATAGCGACAGGATATTTGTGAGTGTTAGTGTGATAAGGGCAGTGAGGAGGTAAGATGAGGGTGTTGAGTGGGAAGAGATGCATCACTACCCCACATTATCTACAGATGTGTAGGGTGGTGTAGGGCAATGATAAATAAGATGATAATGAGGGGGAAGAGCATATCCTCAAGGTAACATGTCCAAGAAAGCATGGAGACAGAAGCATCAGCGAAGGTGGGTAAAAGTAGTCAGTATAAAACCCCTCCCCAATGCAGCATCATGACATGATTTGGTTGGAAGAAAGGCTAGCAGTATATAGGTGGTGGAGGTGTGGAGAAGGGAAATCTCTATATATATAAAGCTGAAGTTGTCTGTGTATGGAAGGTTTGGTAGCCTTCAACTAACACTATCTCCTCCGAGACCCTGCAGCGCAAGTTGGCCAAAATTGAGAGTATGATAGAAGAAGGCTTGTTCTTGAAGAAAAAATTCAAATCGGACCATGTTAACACCAAAAATTATTTACATCAAAAGGGTGCTTTTTTTCTATGAAAATCCCTATTTTTTACGATTTTTTGACTGCCTTATTGCCATTTTTCAGTGTATTTCAACCAGAAAAATGTTTACTTAGAGAGAATAACAAGCTACATAATGTAAAATTTTTACTTTTCAAAAATTCCAATTCTAAAGGGTCGAAACAAATCCGAGCAACACTGGGTGATACTGCTAGTATTCTATATGCAAAAATCAAGTAGCTTTTTTTTCAGTTCTTGGTGTCAAAGCACATTAAGTAGAGGAGAAGAGAAGGTGAAGAAAAGACATAGCAGTAAGAGTAGATAGTTGGGGGATGAGAGGGTATGGAAAGTACAACAGGTGTAGGGATGTGTACCTAGAGAGTACAGAATAGGTAAAGGGAGGGGTGCCTGCACTAAGCTTCAACAGGAAATCAGGTCTTCCTCAGTACTATCATATCACATCATCACGTGTCTTCCTTGCTCTCCCTCTCCCACATGTAGTATTCATTTTGAGTGTTTGACATTTGCTTATGCAGCTGCCATCCTCCATTCACATCACATGCCTTTAATAGCACATAAACCTCACTTACATGCTAGAATTGATTCCCCTTATACCCAATTTGTCTCCCTGTTCAATTATATTTTGTTGATTAGTTCTATATTTAAGAGATGAGGAATTATGTACATTATTTACATTATTTGACGGATATTTGTCCTCATTTTGTTTGTTGTTAACCCAATGTTTTGGCTGATATACCCTCCAGCTTTTATCAAGTGTCTTGGGTAAATTTCGAACCTGGGTTCCCATTCCTAAGGTATTTTTTGATGTTATTATTGTTATTATTATTATTATTATCATTATTATCATTATTATTATTTTCATTATTATTATTATTATTCAGGTCACTGCCTAAAATCGAACTCGGAATCTTTGGGTTAGTAGCCCACACTCTTAACCACTATGCCATATGCCCTCATACATCTTCCTCCTTCAACATCTCTTCCATCATTTTCCCTTGATTTCATAAGCCTAAACACTCTATCTGGGTTCTCAACCGGCCCGCTCAACTTCTCCTCAGCCTCTTTCCTCATAGATCTCCCAACCACCCTCTTTGCATGATTCTTCATATTATCATTATACTTATGTAAGTCCCACTCACCATTTCATCAATGAACTGCTCTTTCTCAGCGACCCCTCTTCCACTTTGTGGACCATACCCACAAATCACCCTCACCACTTCTTCCTCAAATGTTATTACTACTGTCATCACTCTGTCACTCTTTCTCTTGACCTCCACTACCTTCTCACAGATTTCTTCCTTCACCAAAACTCCCACATCTCCAGTCCCCTTGCCATTTCCCTACCACCACAACTTGTACTTTCTTCCCTTGACCCCTACAAATCTTGCACCATGACCCCTCCACCTAGTCTCCTGCACACAGCTCACATCCACCTTCTTCTTCCTCAATTCCTCACACACCTCAGTTCCCCTTCCATGCAAACTGCCCACATTCCAACTTCCCAACCTTACCCTAAGCTTCTCCTCAGGCCCTCGACCATCATAAAGCAAGTCATGCTTAAGCAACCCAGGATGAGGGTTTGCATCTTCCTTTTTGAGGTAGGCAGGTGCAGCCAACCCTAACCTTTATACTGGCTGATGCCTATGCTTCTTTGCTATTGTCATGAGGCATTTTCGGAGCTGGATTTTCTACGGGGAACATGCCCTCTGCTTACCCCCAACCTCAGTTTCTAGACATGAGAGGTCCCTAGCTTGGGAAGGCAGGGATGCTACTCCTTGAGACCTCTTTCAGAGCCCTGCTACTTTCAAATCTTTTACTGCACTATCTACCATACTGCTGTCAACTTGGATGGGTGATCTACATGGCATAGGCTTTCTCCCTCCCAAGCATTCTCCACATTCAGTAACCTCTTGTAGTAGCATGTCCAAGCCTCATTCTTATCAACATCAGTGAGAGCAAGCTTGGCATTATGTGTGTGTGTGTGAAGGTGGCGAGCTGGCAGAATCGTTAGCACACTGGACGAAATGCTTATCGGTATTTCATCTGTCACTACGTTTTGAGTTCAAATCCCTCTGAGGTCGACTTTACCATTCATCCTTTCGGCGTCGATAAAATAAGTACCAGTGAAACACTGGGATCGATGAAATTGACTTATCCCCTCCTCCAAAATTGCTGCCCTTGTGGCAAAATTTGAAACCATTATGTGTGTGTATGTGTGTTTGTTCACACACATATACACATGCATACACACACGCGCACGCGCACGTGCTTGAGGTCCGATGTAAAAGTATCAGAACTGTTGCAATGGTAACAAAACTAAAGTACTCAGGGTGAAGTTGTTTGGCACAGATTAACCTTGAACTCTCTTGCACATGCATTCTCACTTACTTCCATTGTTTATCGCAGTGCTTGAAAGTAAAGTGTGTAGAGTGTGGTCATATCAAAAAAAAGATCAGGTTTCAGCTGCACAGGATCTCCTAGATTGTGTCATAATAGGTGATGAATGGTGGGTTTATGACTATGACCCCCAAAACCGAGGCTCAGTCTTTGAAGGGAAAGATCCCAATAAGATTTCAAGACATTGCCGAACTCCAAGAGACTGCAATGAGGAAACTGCTCACTATCCCACAAAAGAGTTTCCAGGAATGTTACCATCAATGTAAGCGATGCTGGATAAAGTGTGTGACTTCAGAAGGAGATAAAATACCAAATTGATATGTGTGGTAGTTGTCTTTTCATAACACCAGTCTCAATACTTTTAAATCAGACTTCGTATATACATACATACACTTGCGTCAGAAATTAATTAGCACTTCTCAAATTTCTACATTAAATAGGTTAAATCAATTAACCTTATGAGCTGTTCAAAACGTCTTACGCGATGAGAAAACTTAGTATGGTGTGATTTCGGTCCTTGCGAGGCGCTACCTATATCTATTAAACAAAGGAAGATTTGTCTGCATCCGCACTCCAAGTTGTTGCACTGCTATGTCAACATCATAAGGCTGTAGACTCTCAAACTGCTCTGCAAACAAAGTTACGTCATCGTTCTGCGCAACAGTGAACTCGCAACAAAGCAATAGTTCGAGATATGGCCACTAGGTGACAGCACATACCTTGAGTGAAGAGCAAATCAAGGGTGCTAATTAATTTCTGACGGTAGTGTACATACATATATATAATATATATCATCATCATCATCATTTAAAATCCATTTTCCATGCTGGTATGGATTGGACGGTTTGACTGAGGACTGGTAAGCCAGTAGGCTACACCAGGTTCCAATCTGATCTGTTTGGTTTCAGTAAACCTAGAAAAAAAATCAGTGACAAATATACATGATTTATGTACAGGTTATGGGTCTACACATGTTAATGTAGAATCTATATACTTAGAAGTAACAGAAGAGAGAAAAAGAATTTTTTTTTTTTTCTGCTTTCACAGATTCCCTCGACTCTGTCACCATCCAATCCCATTATTATGAATCTGAATTGGGAGCTTGAATCATTGTAACTCTTTCATTAGCTGATTACACAATCATGGATGCCATCACTATGGATGCGTTGCAGTTACTCCTTTGATAAAGCTTGGAAATCCTGACTGTTGTCCTCTAGAATTCCTCCACTCAGCATCAATGTAAGAAGCATTGTTGAGCTCTTCTGCAACCTCTTCATAATCTGCCATGCTGGAGTCCCATGACTTTGCTACATCCCTGGCTGGGTGACTGAATGGGTGCTTTCCCTTGCCAAAGGGCAACCAGTAACTTTGCAGGTATGGTCATCACCCTGTGAGGTATTTTCAAAATACTCTGATACCCAAAGAAAAGATTTAGTAGGATATATAAAAAGGTTCCCTCATACATCTATGACAATTGACTCAAGTTGGCCCCAAACAGCTTATACATATATTATATATTCTTTTCTTTTCTTTTCTTTTGTATTCTAGGCACAAGACCAGAAATTTTTGAGAAGGGGGCCAGTCAATTAGATCGACCCCAGAACACAACTGGTACTTCATTTATTGACCTCAAAAAGATTAAAAGCAAAGTCGATCTTGGTGGAATTCGAACACAGAACGTAAAGACAAACGAAATACTGCTAAGCATTTAACCCGGCATGCTAACATTTCTGCCAGCTTGCTGCCTTACATATATTATATATTGACTGATTGATTTCTCAATGTCTCATGTCACTTTAACGAATAAAGGTTCAACAGGACACAACTACACAGAGTTCTCAGTTTGCTGTTTTACTGTCTCGTACAGAAATACTGAGCTATCTGTGATTTGCAGATCCTGTAGCAGACATCACAGTCATGGTTACTGTCTTCTGGAAGTAGATTGAGCCTGACTGCACACTGGACCCTTTTCTCACTCAGTGTGTCGATCTTGGCTGCATCAAAGTTGGAGATGGCTTGATAGCACAAGCTTCTTGCACAGGGCTCTATTCAGTGTTACCAATTCCTATGTCTTCAGATTTATCTTGCAGATTTTCAAGTAGGTCTTTGAGTGTTCTTATAATGGAGCATGCATACACACACACACACACACAGAAAGTGGATATCTATGGATTATGGAGAATACATATTATTATTGGAGCAAGAGAATACATACCAACCCATCTGGAGCAAAGTATAGACGAACTTGAGATCTTGGGGAGAGAACGCAAATCCTTGATTCATATGCTACAAATGTCATGATATCTGAGACTATAAAAATCTGCAAGACCTTCATAAGATTTAAAGGATGATGGTTGAAAGAAGATGCTTTCCTTCACAACCTTGCTGCCAAGTAGGTAACTGATCAAAATTTACTCTAAAATTTACTCCTATATTTAATATGGTTTGGTGATATCATCATCATCATTATCATCCTTCAACGTCCGTCTTCCATGCTGGCAGTCGGATGGTTTTACGAGAGCTGGCAAGCTGGAGAGCTGCACCAAGTTCTAGTCTGATTTGGTTCGGTTTCTATGGCTAAATGCCCTTCCTAATGCCAACCATATTACAGTGTGTTGGGTGCTTTTAATGTGGCACCGCATGAGTGCTTTTAATGTGGAAATGGTACACGACACTTGCAGAAGTGTTAAGCCCACTCCAGGGGGAGTGGCCTTAGCTCTCTTCTGCTGAAATAAAATTCAAGGGTTGATTACATAATACATATTTTAATTATTAATCAACAAAAATTACCAAGTGACTCAAGGGCTGAAGGTTTTGTGTATTTGTATTCATCAAACTGGTCTCAAATTATGAGGATTACATTTATATAAATATAAGTCTCAAGATTGTTCTTGAATAATCTATAAAAACAACTACAAGATCATGTGAATAATTCATATTTTTGCAATAGTTTTCCTGTTTAGCAGTTGAATAATGAATAAAGTGGAAAAAAAGGATCTAAATGCACAGACACACATAAACAAATATGTCAATATATATAATGTATATAAGTCGAATAAATTGTTGGCTTTATATAGTTTTTAAAAAAAATTGTTAGGTTAAATTATATTATATTATATTTTTTATAGTATATCTTATATGTTATAATGTAAATAAATTGTTAGTTTGTCAATTGTATTACTCTGTTTCATTTGATATTTGTATTTTGTATTTATACCCCTTTTTTCTGTGGTATTCAATTGCTGCACCAGTGAATTGGATGTTTTACATCCCTTTGAGTGGAAGCACATGGCCTAGTGGTTAGAGCAGCGGACTCGCTGTCAAGGGATAACGGGTTCGAATCTCAGACCGGGCGATGTGTGTGTTTATGAGTGAAACACCTAAGCTCCATGCTTTTCTGGCAGAAGGTAATGGCGAATATCTGCTGACTCTTTTGCCACAACTTTCTCTCACTCTTTCTTCCTGCATCTTGCAGCTCACCTGCGATGGACCAGCGTCCCATCCAGGTGGGGAACTAATACACCAAGGCAACTGGAAAACTGGCACTTATGAGCCAGGCATGGCTTGAGAAAGAACAAACATCCCTTTGAAGGATTTGCTTTTTCCTTTGTTTGTTTTATTACACACACACGCACACACACACACACACATGCAAATAAACATAATAAATGCATCTACACATGCACAAGTATGCACACACACATTTTTATATATGTGTGTGTAGCGAAGACTCAGTTGTAATTCCTCTCCCTTTATCATATATATGTGCATTCGAATGTAGCAAGGAACAGCTAACTTTTGGCTGCTATTTGGATCCCGTTGTGTCCACAACTCTGATTGGTTGGTATTGGCTCAATTTCTCTCTTACTCGATTGTGCCAACTGCCATGTATAACCAGTCGGAGGCCCTAATATGATCACGTGGGACAGTCTGCTTATTACCCTGCTTGAGCCTACAGTTCCTTATAAAAAAACTTCACTTTTCCTAGTTTTGAAGTCTTTGGTTCTAGACCTTTAATAATAATAATAATAATAATGAAATTATTGTATACAGTGCTCAGGTGCACCACAACTTGTCAAAAGTGCATATAAAGTATATGCAGTAATGTACAAATGTCTGGAAAGTGAACAGTGTAGGAGTCAGATACATGCTTGCATGTGCATGGAGGGGAGAAAATCAGGTGTAGTGTTGGTGAATCTCAGGAAGCATGGAAGTTTTGAAGGATGCAGTAGCCACTGACAACAAAGACACAACCAGTTCCAGCAACAATGCCAGATGACAACACCCTCACCACAGCAACTACGTTGAGACTCACCAACTTCATTCAACAGCATTACGGCAACCTCTGTCTTTGTTTCCACCATCATGTTCTTCTTAATGTCATCAACATCATCTCTCTATGTACACAACTCAGCAAGCAATTCATCCAGGTTCCAACATTTCACTGTTTGTGAATTATCTTACCACAGAATAACAGTGAATATACAACCTGCATGAACTCCTGTACCAAGTGACCCTGGCAGCAGCATCACAGCCACAGCTCCACGTATGACATGTACCCGTAACCATCTCAGCATCATGACTGTAACTTCTTGATACAGTATTTCAACTACTATGTACTATTGACTACGAACTGGTATTACTTATCTTGTGTCTTTGAACTTCTCACTTCAGTGGCTATGGACTTTTTCACTGTCTCCTTATTGCCATCCTTAAATGTTCTTAACACATGCATACATCCATACTTACACACACACACATTTTGTTCTCAGGAGACCTCTGCTGTGCTTGAGGAAACCTATTGAATCAAGTACATCAACATCAAAAAGTGAAACTGCTGTGCTTGAGGAGACTTACTGAGTCAAGTACATCAACATTAAAAAGTGAAACTTCTGTGCTTGAGGAGACCTATTGAGTGAAGTACATCAACATCAAAATGTGAAACTGCTGTGCTTGAGGAGACTTACTGAGTCAAGTACATCAACATTAAAAAGTGAAACTTCTGTGCTTGAGGAGACCTATTGAGTGAAGTACATCACCATCAAAAAATCAAATGGAAATTGTCATTGTGATACCTGTGCCAGTGGCACGTAAAAAGCACCAACCGATTGTGGCCATTGCCAGCCTCCCCTGGCACCTGTGCCAGTGGCATAAAAAAGCACCCACTACATTCATGGAGTGGTTGGCGTTAGGAAGGGCATCCATCTGTAGAAACACTGCCAGATCAGACTGGAGCCTGGTGCAGCCACCTGGCTTCCCAGACCCCGGTCGAACCGTCGAACCCATGCTAGCATGGTTATGTCTCTTTTTCCCTCTGGCACTGATCTGAACCATTCAATTCCTCTTTATTGTAATGGCCGCGAGATCGGGTACTAAAGAGCCATTCTTACACCTCACATTGCACAGTCCTTACATGCGTATATTTGTATGTACATGGGTATATCCAAGTATATCTGTGCATACATGTGTGTACATGACTGTACAGACATGTGTGTGCATATGTATGCATGTGTGTGTACATGTATGTGTGCATGCATGTGTATGTGTGTGTGTTTTATGTATATGAATGGATGTGTGTACATATAAATATATATATATATATGTATATGCACATGTATGTATGTGTATGTGTGTATTTATATATACTAATGCATATATTATTTTACAATTTATTGTTAGCAGTAGCGGATTCTAGTTATTGCTCTGGTGCACAGGTGCTCACGACCGAAGATGAGCCAAATTACTTGAAACTGAGCCACACTCACGATCATGTTAGCTGCTAGAGGGAAGTAGGGGTTCGCTCTCCCAGCTAACAATATATTGCATATGAAGGATGCAAAGTGTTGTACCAAAAACCAGCTGGTGGAGAATCCACCAAGGGTTAAACTAGAAGTAACATTCAACAGTCACTTTGATGTAGCGACTGGCTTTACTGTTTAGTATATGTTACTACTCTATCTCTTCTTGAGATTTTATAAGTAGCTACTTGGCTTGTTGCAAATCAGTGACCGATGGTCACTTTGCTTACAATATATTGCTAGCAGTAGCAGATTCTGGCTATCACCCTGGGGCACAGGTGTTCACGAATGAAGATGAGCCAAATAGCTCGAAACTAAGACACTCTTGCGATTCTGTTAACTGCTAAGGGGTAGTAGGGATTCACTTCCCCTGCTAACAATATATCATATAAAAAGGGTGCAGAATGTTGCACTGATAACCAGGTGGCAGAGAATTTACCTGGGGTTAAACTAGTAGTAACAAGCAACAGCCACTTTGATGTGGCAACTAGCTTTACTTTCTCTTTCTCTCTCTCTCTCTCTATATATATATATATATATATAAAATAAATAAATAATAATAAATAAATGTGCACTTTTAAAGCCTAGCCAGGCTCATGGGCCTGGTTTCCCAGTTTCCATGGCTTATGTGTTCCCCAGCTGGATGGGTTGCCAGTCCATTGCAGCATTACTCATTTTTGCCAGCTGAGTGGACTGGAGCAATGTGAAATGAAGTGCTTTGCTCAAGAACACAATGCGTCGCCCGGTCCAGAGATTGAAACCTCAATCTTACGATCATGGTGCTGACACCCTAACCACTAAGCCCTGTGCCTCCACACACATACACACCCTCACATATATATATAAATTTTTTTACATAATGAGATAAAAACCAAGGCTGTGCAGATTTTAGAACATTTAATGATAGAAGGTCTTACAGCTGTATCCAGGATATTTATTATATCCCTTCATTGGAGATGGTGTGAGAGGATATATATATATATATATATATTGATAGAAATGGTAAGACAACAAAAGAATGAAAGAGACCTCGATATTATGTAAATAGAGAAATTTATCTGTAAATATAATGTGACAATTATTCGGTAGCCATGATAAAACTCCGAGTTCCGGATGTTGGGGTGGAAACCCATGCTGACATCTCTTCAGTTATCCGGCCATCGAAAAAGTGATAGCATTTTTTCAAAGGCTAGATAACTGAAGTGATGGTGGCATGGGTCTCCACCCTGACATCCGAAACTCGGAGTTTTATCATGGCTACCGAATAATTGTCACATATTACATTTACAGATATATATATATATATATATATATATATATATATATATTATATGGTTCAAATGTACCAAAAGTGAGACAGAGATAGGTGAGAGAACAACAAAGTGTACTAGTTTGACACTCAGGAAAAATGGACAAATCTTTGATGTTTCCAGTCTACCTTCTTCGATAGGAAGGAATGAGGAAAGAAAATGGAGAGAAGAAAAAAAAATACATGTCTGGATTAACGGTTTCACATGTAGGTATAGATATGGTTGTGTGGTTAGAAGTTTGCTTCCCAACCACATGGTTTTGGGGTTTGTCCCACTGTGTGATACCTTAAACAAGTGACTGCTGCTATAGCCCTGGGCCAACCAAAGTCTTGTGAGTGGATTTGGTAGACAGAATCTGAAATAAGCCTATCATGTGAGTATAAATACACACACACACACACACACACACACATACATACACACATATATATACATACACACACACATGTATATGTATTTTGTGTGTGTGTGTGTGTCTTTGTTTTACTGTTTCCTTGCCTTGACATTGCAGGATTGTTGCAAGCAGATGTCACCGTTATGTAAACGTTTCCCTTCGTTCCAGCCTTCTAAAGTATGTCTGTTTATTATGGGGAAATATTATGTTACTTGGAAGTAGCTAAAGGTTGATAACAGGAAAAGCATCTGGCTGTAGAAAAATCTCCCTCAACAAATTCTGTCCAATCCATGCAAGCATGGAAAAGTGGATGTGAAATGATGATGATAATGATATATAACAATTATTAGTGACCGAAGCAGTATTAATATGAAAGTGCAATCTTTATATGCAACTTAACGTGGATGTTTTGTTACTGTAGTATTGTCCATGAGAGGTCTTCTCATATGGATGCATGGTACATAAAAAAAAAACTCATATTTATATTGTTGACAAATGAGAATAGTCTTCTATTGGTGCCAACACTGTCAGATTGCGTGATTTCGATGTACTGCAACTTTTCAGAGACAGCTGTCCATTCACTGCAAATAAACAAAAATCTCACTGCTGATGACATAGAATTCGAGTGACTTTTCATGAACTAATGTCGCAAATAGCTTGCAGGCTTATTAAAAACATAATTGTCATTGATGGAAGCAGTATTAATAACTAATGGTAATCTTTATATCTAATTTAACGTGGGTGTTTTGTTAGAACACCAGTATTGCGGTTTTCGCCTTGAGGTGACCTCTCATATGGATGCATGATATATAAAAAGTACTTATATTCATATTGTCTAGATGGATGGACGGTCGGATAGAGAGATGGATGGATGGATGCACAAAAGAATGGACGTATGGAAGGTTGGATGGATGGAAGAACTGCATCACTGGCGGTCCCGTGCCAGCCCCTCTGCATCCTTCAAGGTGAGGTTGAAAGATGTATGGATGCATGCCTGGATGGTTGCATGGATAGATGAATTGATGGATTGATGGATGGATGGATGGATGTGTGGATGGATAGATGCATGGATAAATTGATGGATGCATAGCTGGGTGGATGAATGGAAACATGGAAGAATTGATGTGCTATTGGATGGATGCTGGTTTGAATGGATGTTTGTTTGGATGAGTGGCTGGCTACATGGTTGAAGTGTTTCTTAATTAAATGGCTGCATGGATAGATGGATGGATGGATGAATGAACGATTGGATGAATTGATGCATATGTGGATCGACTGATATAATCAATAGGAATGATGGTTGTTGCAGGTATGATTTAGATGTATGTATGAACGAAAGGATGAGTCTGGATGCATTCATGGATAGATGGTTGCATGGATGAGTGCACGGATAGATTTATGGATGAACGGATTGATGGATGGATAGAAGGGCGTACGAACGAATGTACGCATAGTTAGATGGAGGAATGGATGGTAAGATGGATGCATGGTTGAATGGATACATGGATGTGTGGATTGTTAGATGGTTGCATAGATGTATTCTTTTCTACTCTGAAATTTTGGGGGAGGGGGCCAGTCGATTAGATCGACCCCAGTATGCAACTAGTACTTAATTTATCAACCCCGAAAGGATGAAAGGCAAAGTCGACCTTGGCGGAATTGATTGCATAGATATATTGTTTGGTGGGTGAATTGATGGCCAATTAAATGTTTGAATGGATGGATCCAGGCTTACACAGATGGTCAAATGAATGGTTGGAGGGATCGACATATAGATAGATGCATGGTTAGATGATTGGGATTGATTGATGGATGCATTCATAAATTTGTGGAAGCGTGGACGGATGAATTGATGGGTATTTTCTTGTATGCATGAATAGAAGGGAGGATGAATTGCTGAATGCATGGATGATTTCAGAGATGGATGGATGCACAGATGACTATAAGGATACATGGATGGAAGGGTAGATGTATTTTTGGACTGAGGGATGTATGAATGCATGGGTGGATATATCCTTCGTTTGATGGATAGCAGTTAGTATGTATTGATGAAAGCATGGTTGGAGGGATAAAAAGCATGGTTGTATGAATGAATTCATAAATGGATGGATTCATGGATGGTTCAATGGTAGGATGGGCATATGGATAGATGAAGGTATTAAGGAATGGATAGATTGATGTTTAGTTCAATGGTTGGGTGGATGGATGAACGCATGGTTTGCTGTTTGGATGCTGGGGTGAAAACATACTTGAATGCACAGATGGATGCGTGCATGGATGGACGTATGGAAAGGTGCATGCATGTTTTTATTGATAAATGCATGGTTGCATGAATGGAGACATGGATGGATTGGTTGATGGATAGCTGCATGGATGCAAGAACTGAAGTTTGGATGCATAAGTGGTTGGTGGGATGATTGGATGCAAAGATAGATAGATGCTCGGAAGGATGCAAAGATAGATAGAGGGATGCATGGATGTGTCAAGGGATTAATAGATAGGTGAATGGGTGAGTGAGTGCATGCATAACGGATAACTGCTTGGAGGGATGGATAGATGAATAGATGCATGGATTAATGAATGCATGTAAGGAGTGATCGGTCATTGGATTGATGTATGACTGGTCTGATATATGGTTTGATAGAGATGTATGAATGGTCTGATGTATGGTTTGATGAGCAAGCATAGATCGATGGTTAGACACATGGATGGATGCACACAGGGATGGCTGTATGGATAAATGGCTGGCGGGCTGGATGAATGCATGGTTCGCCGTATTGATGCTGGGGTGCGTACACAGAAGCAAGGATGCTTGAATACATGGATGGATGTGTGGATGCATTGTTTGGATGCACCTTTTGATGCATGTATTTTATGCTTGCCTTCTTGAACACAGAGAATAATGGTGGTATGGATGGCTGGATGGATGCATGGACGTGTCAATGGGTGGACGGATGGAATGGTTGGATAGTTAGACAGATGGATTCAAGATGCATGTATATATGAATGGTTAAATGAAAAGATAGACGGCGTAATGGATGTATCGATCGATGGTATGGCTGCACGAATATATTAGTTGGTGGATGCACCGATACATGGCTCAATGGTGGGATGGATGAACTGGATGGATGAATGCATGGGTGGATGAATGCATGGGTGGATGAACCGGATGGATGGATGGATGGACAGGATGGATGAGTAGACTGATGGATGGATAAATCAAATAGATGGAAAGACGGATGGATGGACTGGATATATGGTTGGATAGACGGATGGATGGCTAAATTCATGGAAGGATAGAGGAGTGAAAGACAGATGGATAGATGAACGGATGGATGGATGAATGGATGGACGGATGAATGGATAAATAGATGGATGAATTCATGGAAGGATGGAGGAATGGAAGGATGGAGGGATGGAAGGATGGACAGATGGGATACATGAATGGATAACCTGGATGAACCAGACAATGGATGAAAGGTTAGACTAGATGGATGGAATGCAAGGGGCAGTTGGAAGGAATGTGTAGAGTGATGGATGGAAGGGTGAAGTGGTGGAGCGGATCGATGGATAGATGTGTGAAGTGATCAGATGGATGGATGATAAATGGATTGGTGGGAACAGATGAATGCATTGGTTGGATGAATGGATTGATGGAGATCGGCAATGGATGGGTGAATGGACGGATGGATGGATGGAGTAAATAAATGAATGGACCAATTAATGGCTGGATACACTGACGGATAGACCAGATTGATGATCCGGATGGATGAATGGTATGATGAATGGATGGTTCCCAGACGTGTGAATATCTTTCTCACTTTCAGTAAACCCACTTTTCCCAAAACTTATTCCTTTTCCGTTATCTCATTTTTCTAAAAGTTACGTCTTTCATCGTGTCCTTTGGCCTATGCTAAGTGTGCCGGAGTGTAACCTGAATGTGATTTTTCCCTTATACTCTTAGTTATATCTTTAGTTCAGGTGTACCACCGAATTTTGAAAAGAGTATAAGTGTACCGAAGGTGAAAAAAGGTAGCGGAGCACTGGTGTAGACTGAAAGCAAAATGTATACGTCAAAGAAAGTAGAAAATATATACGTCAAGGAAAGTATATATACCCACATGCACATACATATATGAGTATGCATGTAGAAATTCATGTTCAAATTCACCCCATGGCACTGCATAATACATACGAAGGGTATATATTGCAATACATTTTTATATATTAATTTCATGTATTTTATGGTATTTACCTCCGTCATTCAATTAAACCTCTAATATAGGTATCCGTTAAAAATAATTCGGCAGAATAAAAACCAGAATTTTAAGTTCAATAAAAAGGGCAGAATGTATCAGTAAATGTTTTCTTTAGTGTATCCTCAGGACTGCGGGGAGAATTCTTGCAGTCATACACCTTCTACCTCCCCCCCCCCTTTACTCTATATGCATTGTCCTCTCTGTTTCACATTCACGTTCCTTCTTTCGTACACGATTAGTTCGATTGAGGCTTATGTTGTTCATTTTATTAAATCTGCTACTCGTCATTCACCTTGTCCCTTTTGTGTTTGTTTGTTTCTCACGTCCTCCTTAGCAAGTTTTCTTCTCTTCATGATTTGGAAGATATTCCTATGCACTACGTCCAATGAATCAATCTCGTCTTAACTACCCTTCTTATATAAGAAATATAGCCAAGGAATGCAGCATTCAATTCTTATTTTGTTAATCATCATCCACGGTACAGCGAGATTTCTCGTTACACACACTTGTAACGATGTTGTAGTTACTTATAATAATAATAATGAAATTATTGTATACAGTGCTCAGGTGCACCACAACTTGTCAGAAAGTGCATATAAAGTACATGCAGTAATGTAGAAATGTCTGGAAAGTGAACAGTGTATGAGTCAGATACATGCTTGTGTGTGTATGGAGGGGAGAAAATCAAGTGTAGTGTTGGCGAATCTCAGAAAGCATGGAAGTTTTGAAGGATGCAGTGCTCCGACAACTAACAACCGATGCCGGCAGTTTGTTCCATGCTTCAGCAACTCAGAAAACAGCTGTTACATATGAATCCCGCTAGTCGAGTAAAGAGACGATACTTCTGATATCTTTTAATATTTATTCTCACTTTTGTTTCACAAATTTTGTTTGAACGATTTCCAAACTAGTTGATATGTTAATTTGTTGCTATTAAGAAAGTTTTCGTCATCAAGGGAAGGAACTCTTTCTTTCCTTCTAGCTAAGAAAGGTAACTCCACTCTCCTGTAAACAGCTAGTTCGATAGAAAAAAATCACTCGAGAAAGGAAACATTTGAGTTCCTTTTATGTTCGCTGTCATTCAGCTTTTCTTTAGTGCTTAAGTAATGAATCTACTCAATTTTCACGTTGAATTCTCACACCATCATTTCATACACTTTGTGTTTCTGTGTTTTTCTCGTTTTAATGTAAAACCATTGTTTGGGTAGCTATGTATCTCCTCTATAGCAGGGCACTTGCGCAAGTTGTGTCTTTTTAAATATAAATGCATGCACGTATGTATGTCTATGTAATAGAGGGTCAGGTTCAACTTCAGCTCTGGCACAGCAAAGGCGTTCATTGGTTTGATAGAATAAACAATAGTTGTACATTATGTTTTTATATATTCATTTCATGTACGTCTTGGTATTTAACCTTAAGATAGATATTCGTTGGTAAACCCTAATCCGTTATGAAGGCGAAAAAGTACTACTACGTATTGCATCACTTGGTCAATGTTGCCTTAAACAGCCACTCCTCATTGGAAAATGTTACCAAGTATATCAACATCGGATTAATTTCTTTGATGTTCGCCGTCGTCTATAAAAGGGTAAGATGTTTTGTTTGAGACAACGCGACTCTCTCTTGTTTGTCATTCAGTTGCATTGTCTTGTTTCCCTATTTTAAAAGAATCAAGGCGTTGTATTTGTTATTTTTTAGTGTAATAGTAATAATAAAAAAAAAACCCCGCTTCGCGGTTCAAGGGAAGCAACTCTTATTATTTTTACTCCCTTTGTGGCTACGGGAAGTAACTCCAGTCTGACTAACGACGCATTCAATTTTCATTTAAAACTGTTAGCTTTCGTGCTAAAATGACGTGCTAAATGAAGTAAAATGACGCCAGTTATATCATAGAATCGGCATTTTAAAAATATCTTTTTTAAATGTAACAACATAAATCGATGTTTTGTGGCGTAATTTCATGCCTTGTTATGTCAGTTATAACAACCTAGATCTACTTTTTCCAACCGTCTCCAAGTCTGTGGGTCTCATCCTCACTCTAAGTAAACACTACTTTTCGTAGACTGACCCCTCTCCAATTAAGTCATATTTCTAAACCCTACCTCTCCCAGTTTCCCTTACTCTAACAGGTGTTAAGTGTTAGGGTGTAATGCTAAGGTTAGAGTTAAGGGTTAGGGTTAAGGCTTAGGATACGGTCAGAGTTTGAGTTAGGTTTAGTGTTCAGGGCTAGTGTTAGTATTAGGGTTAGGAATATTCCCTTTGAAATATTTATAACATTAAAGACGATCGCCCCGGTTTCAGTTTTAAGTGTAAGAATTGTTGCTCAAGTCTTTGTGAGCCTCTCAATGGCAGCAGTTAAGGTAGCAGGCACTTTTGCCGAATGGAAACACTTCATGAGCCATGAGTGTGGAATAGAGTCAAATACCTTCTTATAATCAGGTCATACTGTTGTTAGGCTCGTTTCAGACGGAACAGCTTTGTTTATAAAAATTTGTTCAGCACACCTCCTTACTCCCTTCTTTCTAACGGCATGCTCATCAGTCACTATGTTGTTGGACTCACAATGATCCCGTAGGAGTTGGTTGAGGCAGTTTGTGTACAGTTTGTACATTATGTTTAGGCAAGCACTGAGCCTATAGTTTTCAGCCAACACCGTGGATTCACTTTTGGCTATAAGTTTTGTCCGTGCTATAGCAAGCCAATTTCGTATATCAATCTAACCTTCCATAGTATTGCTGAATAGACATACTAATGGTTTCTTGTAAAATATCATCCTCTTATACCAGTATCCAACTATTAGGACCTTTCCAGTGCCTTCTCATTATGAAGTTTGCCTACAGCTAAGGGGAAAGTTTCAGGGTCAATTGCATATGTTTTACTGTTGATGTTGGTAAAGCATTCTCTCTTTACTGCATTTAGCCAATTCCAAATTTTCAACCAGAATGATTCAAGATCTTGAAAAGGGATTTTCCTAACGGTAATACTTTCCTTTCTCATCTCTCCATACAATGTCTGTGTATTAGAAGCAAACTTGTTTTAGAAGCATAATTCGCCTGTGACAGCGGCCTCAGTTCGTGTTTTAGAGTAATTAAACTTCTCTCAAGAACTTGCTGTGAAGAGTCACCATCGAGTTCTGTTGATTTGTTTATAAGATGTAATTGATGAGGTGTAAACTCATTATTCCTCTTACATTTTATCATCGTGATTAACCATCCAATATGGAGGGTAGACTGTTGATATTCTCTTCAAGTTTTATTGTCCAGGCTGCTTTTTTTTTTGAAATTTCATTACCATGTATACTGCAGATTTCTCCCAAGTGTTCTTCAAGAGTGATAACAACTGTTTATTTGAAGGGTATTAAAATTCCAGTAATCAACATCATATGATTCCATGCTTTCCAGCAACATCGTCGATAACCTTTAATATTAGAGCTGCTGGATTTTTTCTTAATCGTGTCGCTTAACGATAGTTTCAAGAATGTAGAAAAGTTCTGTGAACTGTGGTTTCAGGATACTTTCAAGTTGACTATATTCCACAGCTGTCTCTCTTGATTCAGTTACATTTAGAGAGACACAAGAATTTGGTGATGGCGGCGGTTTGCTTACATTATTATTTTTTTATCTCTCTTTTGGCAGGAGTTGGCCGTTTCTCAGTATTTTGAGAAGATCGATATACATCACGAGAGCTAGCCATTTTTGTTTTAAAGAAAGATATCTGTTGCCAAAGTTGTTTCGTAATAAAGGTCTTTAAATTTGGGGGATTCATCCCAGCAAGTTTTTTCAACCGCTTCATATATCCGAAAGCAAGGTCTTCGGGGGGGGGGGGGGGCGTTCATAGCATCGAAGTAGTTCTTGGTTTAGATGTAGTGTCCAAGTAAAATAAGAGGCGTACGCGCGTCTTCTCAGATAGCTTACTGGTGATACAGCCTTGTTTCTGTCGGTGGTGTCGATATTAATTTCAACCTAGATTGTGTTTAGCCAAATCCTAAGTGATATATTTTAAAAATCCGGTTTGAATAATGCTACGCAAAAAGCGTTTCTCTTATTTGTAATGGGAGACGTAAACCAGTTATTGATTTAGGCTGGAGAAGTCGGCGTAGATGTAGAAGAGAAGGATCAAGAATATATTTTACAAGGTACTCTGCGCCTGCACGTCTGATGTTGTCAGTGTTAACATCCATACATGTGTGTATGTATGTATGTATGTATGTATGTATGTATGTATGTATGTATGTATGTATGTATGTAGTATGTATGTATGTATGTATGTATCTATCTATGTATGTAGGCGTAGGAGTGGCTGTGTGGTAAGTAGCTTGCTTACCAACCACATGGTTCCGGGTTCGGTCCACTGCGTCGAACCTTGGGCAAGTGTCTTCTACTATATCCTCCGGCCGACCGAAGCCTTGTGAGTGGATTTGCTAGACGGAAACTGAAAGAACCCGGTCGTGTATATATATATATATATATATATATATACCAATTAAGGACAGAACACGAAAAGTGGACAGTCAACATGCTAGATATAGACGTCAAATCGCCATTCTCCACAAAAGATTATGTTCTCAAATCAAACTCAGCACTTTTCGTGTTCAGTCCTTAATTGGTATATATAAATATTTTAATCTTCAGATTCTTTTTTAATATGCTAGACCACTGGTTTTAATTGATAAATATCAATTTCTACCCTTGATTAATTTTATATATATATTATATATATATATGTGTGTGTGTTTGTCCCACTGATATCGCTTGGTAACCGATACTGGTGTCTTTATGTCATCGTAACTTAGCGGTTCGGCGAAAGACACCGATAGAATAAGTACTAGGCTATTTTGCCCAGCTATTTTGGGACAGTATAGGAGTTCATCAGGTAGAGAGTGTTTCTTGAGGAGCTCACTGCCAACTCGTACAATGTTGCTCACTTCACTTTTCAGGACTGTATTACTATATTTATTTTTGCTGCTATTGTTTAGCAGGTGCTGCCTGAGTAATACCATACGGTATTCGAAGGCCGTCTGCACTGATCTCAGGCCTCTACCACCTTCGTTTATTCTTAAGTAGAGCCTGTCAACATCACTGTTTCTGTGGAAGTTCCCAGTTTCTGTCAGGATTTTGCGGGTTTTGGTATCTATGGAGTAGATTTCCTCTACAGACCAATCAAATATCCCAATTGTTGGGATCAGCACTTGTACTGCAAATGCACTGTGGGATATTGTTTTGTTGTCAGAGGAGAGTTCCGACTGCCTTATTTCCCCAAATCTGGTGTAATATTCTCGAGTCACTCTATCTTTATTCACAGTGCCTTCATGTGATACATTTTCGTCTATGCCTAGGTACTTGTAGCATTCTTTGTGTGGAATGGGGGAGATAGAGAGACTATTGATGCACAGGTTTTGGGTTTGGGGGACTGATTTCCTCGTTCTATAACCAAATATGAACATTTCTTTTGGCCAAATTCCATGCCTATATCAGGAATTGGTTGAGGTAACTTGTGTATAGTTTGTACATAACGTTTAGGAAAGCAATGGGCCTATAGTTTCCTATCATGTCGGTGATTTCATTTTTGGCAACAAGATTTGTCCTTGCTGTAGCAAGCCAATGTGGTATATCAGTATGACCTTCCATAGTCCTTTTGAACATACATATCAATTGGTTTCTATAAAATATCCAGCTATTAGGTCCTTTCTAGGTGCCTTCCCATTCTGCAGTTTGCCTACTGCTATGGCGAAGGTTTCTGCACCAATTTGGTTTGTATGTATGTATGTATGTATGTATGTATGTATGTATGTATGTATGTATGTATGTATGTATGTATGTATGTATGCATGTATGCATATATGCTTGCATGTATGTATGTGTGTGTGTATGTATGTATGTATGTATGTATGTATGTATGTATGTATGTATGTATGTATGTATGCATGTATGCATATATACTTGCATGTATGTATGTATGTATGTATGTATGTGTGTGTATATGTATGTATGTATGTATGTATGTCCAGATTTGTATGTTTTATGTATGTATTCTCACGCATATAGTTACATATCTAGACATGCTCATATATTTAAATGATAAACTTCTGGAAAGTTTTACAGATTTTTACAGTTCCAGTGATGGATTGGATCTGTAGTTTTCGAATTAGCTTTCTCCTTTCTGGTTTTGAGAAGCCTAATTTCTCAAGATTGGTATTTAGGCAATGTGTGATATATCCCAGGACCCCAATAATTACAGGTATAAACGTGAACTTGTAATCTGAATAGAGTAACTGTATATTTCTCAATAGTTCGGCATAGGTGTTCTCCTTTTCATTGATCTTCAGCTTTATGTTAACATCCGCTGGGCAGCTGATTTCCACAACTGTGCACAGTTTCTTTTCTGTATCTCAAATCATTACATCAGGTCTGTTGTGTTTACATTTTATTGATGTCTTCACTGGTACATTCCACCAGTATTCCTTTTCATTATGAGCGGCTATGGCTTCTTCCATATTATGGGTTCTTATTTCTTTGTCCTCGGGATTATCCTTCCGACGGATTTCATTATAGAGTGTCCTAGGTACAATGTTATGTCTCATCGGTAGATAATACCGTGATGACATACCTTGATGCTTATGATGTGGGTGATACCTTCAGTGTGAACTCCACAAAGTCTACATCGGTTGTCACATTTGACTGCATTTCCTACATCTCTATTCCTTTTGTGCATCAGGTATTTGGTTGATATTTTCTATTCCTGGATTGCAAACACATACCCTTCAAAGTGGGAGGTAGTAATCCGGCTACTGGTCCATGATAAACTGCTTTGATGATCGATATTACTATCATCTCGAAGCCTTCTACTAACAAATTCATGCATAGTCTTCTGCTCATATAGGCTCATCCTTTCATCTGATGATATGTTGCGGTAGAGTCGTGCAACTTCTTTGAGCATGTATTCTAGGTTATCAGACACAGTGTTGCTCAAGGAGCTGCCTTCCAAGTCTTATGATGTTATCAGCCTCATGTATGCAAACTTGGTCAAGGGATGAACTTCGACGCTTGGTGGTTAAAAAATGTTGCCGAAAGGTTATGATGCGACATTCAAAGGCATTTTGGATCGATGTTAAGCCTCTGTCGTCTTGTTTACGTTTTAGTTAGAGGCAGTCTACGTCACTGTTTATGTGGAAATTACGAGTGCTTGTAAGTATTTTTCGGGTTTTCACATTAATGGTTCAGATCACATGAAGTGTCAAATCAAGCAGCCCAAATGTTGGTATGGTTCTTCTCTCGGTTATTCTCTTCTGATGCTGGAGTTTTTCACCGACAGTTTTTATCTCCTGTTTGAAGGTAATCAGTTTGCAAGTGTGTGTTCTCTTTTTGCTGATTCCAAACATCATTTCTATCTTCTTCTTTACTTTCTGTTGGTGGGACGTATAGTGATTTGCTTGCTTGCATGCAATAAGCATCATTACATGACTG